>NC_141227.1:20538149-21123149 GCF_054856515.1 Filicampus tigris | reverse complement strand
TGTCGTCTTAAATGACTTGCAAACTTTGCGAGATCAGCGATGACGATGGGTTTTTATTAAATGCTTGTCCACTTTCTGTCACATCTTCGTCTTATAATGGCCGCCTCAACGGGAGCCTACATTGCTCAATATCGCACGAACTGGCAAGCTTATCGGGCAACGCGGCAGGCAACCTGCCGATTGGAATTTGTCCTTCGATAAGGGTGAACTTTGTTGCTGACACCAAGGACCTTCGTTTGATTGGCAAAAAAAAAAGATCAATTCGTCATGCCGATATCAAACCGGCTGTTTGAAAATGGCCGACGTGGACCCGCGCGGGCGTCTTTGTGGCGAGGGCTGGGGCGATTCCGCTTCTCGCGTAACATCTTCAGAGGGCCTATTTGAAGTAGCTACCGTTTGATATCCTCTTGTATGCTTTTGTTGTCGGTGCATTCGGAGGATGCTCTGCAGTGCAGATTGTCCTGTGTGTCCTCGGCGTCAGAATTCACCACTTTTATCTGGAGTGGTGATCACACACATGCGCGCACCAAAAAATGGATGCTGCATTTCTCCTGGAGGAGCCGTTTATAAATCATTGATACCCAAGACTCACTGTCACGACAATTGGAAAATAACAACACGGTGATGCGGAAGGAAAATCAGCCCGAGGGATTTATTTTTTTATATTTTTTTTTATTTTATTATTTTCATTTTCACGGCTGAGATTGCAAGGTCATCAAGACGCCATTAGAATACGCGGCCAAACTTTCACACTGACCTGTTGTGAATTATTAACAAGCAGCTTGTTATTTCAAGACGCGTTCGTGCCCTGTGGATGAGGAAATCGTGATCGCTGCATCTCGACAAAGCAGCTTCCGTGGTTGCCTTTGTTGTGCTAATGTGGACTCCGACTTTTGGCGCCAGAGGAAAGTCTCGTGCTCGTGCTTTTGCCCAACTTTTTTACGCAGCACAATTTCTTGTCGTCTTAAGTCACTAATGATACTTTTCCATGGGTACTACCAGGTGCAATTTGTGGTCCTTTATCAAGTTCCAAGCGTGTGATGTAAATAAACCCTCGGTCTCCAAACATTGGGCCGGCTGACTCAAAATGAGAAACAAACAAATGTCTATGTAGAGCTCCTTCAAAAAGGGGGAAAGACCAAGTGATGAGACAAAAATAAGAAGAGCCTCCAGCCTCCAAAATGAAGTTTACAATAGCGGCAGTCCTTCGCAAAGTTGAGCTCGCTCTGCATAATTTGTAGCGACAGGCTCACAAATAAGGAAATGAAGGCTTTAAAATCCATTTGAATACCTTCCTCTCATTTCCAACATCCCATCTTTTGGATTTCGTTATTCGCTTTTAGTTTTTAGTCTTTATCTTGGAAATTCTTCACTCACCTAGAAAAATTCCCTCATTGATAAGGCCCCACCCTATCTTGGCTCTCTGCTCACCATGCATACCACCACCCACATTTTCCATTCCGGCATTTTTAATCGACCTCTTCATTTCCAAATTCCACATTACTTTTGGCCACCGTTCTTTTTAATTGTCTGCCCCATACAAGTGCAACAAATAAATTAAATGAATAAATTATTCATCCCGATACTTGCCGCTCGACATTGCAAGTGAGAAATGTAAACGTGGCATTTGCAGCCCTATTTCTGCCCTGCCATGAGCGAGCGTCATTTATGCCGTCTGCCCTTGTTTTCAGGATATGAACGACTTCTCCCCGGTCTTTAGCCAGCCCTTGTACAAAGGCATGGTGGCGCCCAACGCTGAGAAGGGGACGGTCATCACGACTGTGTTTGCAGAGGACCGGGACCCACCGGTGAGTACATCAATTTGGAAACCATCAAGGGGGATGTTGCGGTTCATACCGATTGGTTGTTTTTCCTCAGGCGTTGGTGGTTTCTTCGAAATCAAGTTAGATGTACAAGCTGGGATCAGAGAGGGATATTTTTTTCTCACAGATTCATTTAGAAATGATAAAATTATTATTTACTACTAGATATCATCGCTCTCCTGTGAAAAACACTTATCTCCATTTTTTTTTTTCATTTTCTTATTTTTACACGAATGGTGTTTCCGCCTTACAGACAATGCATGAATGTGAAAATTAAAAAAAAAGTTTCCAAAATTGGACATAAGCGTTTTTTCACAGGACAACGACGATATACTATATTAGAATCATAAAATAAATCAGTTGAAAAGTCCTCTTTTAAATTTTGCACGTAGGTCTACAAACAAAAATATGATTTTATTTATTTATTCTTGAATACCGTAAAATTCTTCTCAATCCCCAGTGAAATCCCCCTGAAAATGTTTCAATTTGTAATATTTCCCGCAATCCCCAGCAACCACTTTGCTGAAAACTTTCCGGAAAAGTACCGGAAATTCTTGCCCTCTTTGCAATCCGAGATAAGTTCCAGCTCTCCCGACGACCCGCATGATGACGAGCAAATATTTAGTAATAGTGACCAGTGAGCGTGCATTGTTTTTGTCAACGGCAACTGTGCATTTTTAGTGATATTTCGAATTAAAGCGCGCCGCCCATACAATGCGGAACAAAGCCCGCAACCCACGTCTGCTTTTTAATGAACGTCGAACGGCTCGGCGAAGTCTCGCTTCCGCACCACACGTCGCGCTTTGAGCATCAGACGTTCTCATTTGTCCGCTTGTTTCACACCGCGCACTTGAAAGTTCCCGCAGGCGTGCGCGCGCTTTCATTTGTGTGCCCCCATGTACGTGCGCGTTTCCATTCTCCAACCCCGACTCGGCTTTGACTTGCATGAGTCACCAGCCTTTAGCCTCCGACAGTGTCGCACTTCAGAAAATATACATGCTTTGTGTTTTTTTTTTTTTTTTTTTCGTGTGTGTGTGTGTGTGTGTGTGTGTGTGTTTTTATTCCACACTGTGGTATCTGTGGAGTTTCTCCCGGGAGTGGAGCAATAATGACTTTGGTCTATTTTCTTCTGGAATCCATCAGTCACGAAGCGCAAGTTTCACCATGCAGTCGAGAAGTCGTCTGGCACGACGGTAACAAAACGTCGTGATGAAAAACATTGAATTGAATGAATATTTGTCATTCATTACAACTAACCATTTATTTGACACTTCCTTCGTGACTCATAGTTGTCCTTCGAGACTCATGAAAGGAGACTCACAAGGTCGCCCCCCCCCCCCCCCCCCCATCTTCTCTTAAACACTGTTTCAGTTTACTGTTCAAAACTGTGACCTCCCTGCGCTGACCTCACGGCTTGCTTCCACCAGTCTGGGGAGCCCCAGTTTCCACTTCCGTTTATTCTCAGCAGCCCTTCATGCTCGTGGGTTCTCACAGAGTTGGCTTTGCACCTTGACACCGGGGCGGTCCCAGCTGAGGGTGGTAGAGTAGCTCTCATAATCACTATGACTCACTCAACCACTGTAGAAACTTGGAGTACCCCCCCGCCCCCCGCTCTGTTGAGACAGCCTGAGCCTTGATGTTCCATCCCGCCATCCATTTTCTATACCGCTTATTGCGATCGGAGTCTTGCGGGAGTTTTCGCTTTGAGAAAGGCGCGGTATGCACTCAGCACATTTCGCCTGTCAGTCAAAGTTGAGAGCGAGCAAGAGTTGACACACCCGCTGATGCTAACTTGCTTTTTGTGCCTTCATTTTTTTTTGTAGTCCCTTGCCCTCAAGGTCATTGAAACTGAAACTAAAATGGAAAACGGACCTTTTTTAGTGGATTGTGTATAAAAGCAGTGGTGCCTCAATATACTCGGTGCCCATTAAAATGAATGAAAACACCATTAATTTGTTCCAGCCGCCACAAAAAAAAAATCCTACAAAATTGTCAAGTGTTTTAGCACTCTATAACATTTCATTAATAACAAAACATAATAGAATGTTTAGTATTGAGCAATTTGTGCATCGCGAATAATTAATTGCTACGCCTTCTGGTGTGTGCAACTTGGTCACTTGGGGACAGTGTAATCTAGTCATGCAGACACAAACAAAGAAGACTTTCACAACTACTGTGACTTAGTAAACTGCATTATATTCATCATTTTTCACGCGGGTAAACAAAATACGCCCGTGTGTATTGTTATACTGTCTGTTTACATGTGTTGACGCACCGTTTGTGTTCAAATCCCTTAAAATGCCACCGCTATTGATGGTATTTGTTAGACTATGGCAATTTGCATTATATGTTAGCATTAAGATAGCGGAAGGCAAAGTTGTTTGAAACCTTTGCTCTTAGTTTGCTAGCTTAAAACGAATGCTAACAAGGGCAATCATTAGCATCTGCCTGACTGTATGTGTGCAGCAACACATATAGACAGACAACTTAACAGTACTCATGCTGTATTCTTTTTCCTCTGCAAAGAATAACTGAGACCCACTTGAGTTTGAAGCAGGGCACGCCCCGCTGCAATATAATTGGCTGCTGCATCCAGGCAGCAACGTAAGTACCGCCCCCAGAAGGCTATGGCGCACACGCCAGAATGAGCAGCAAACTATGTATTGAATGGAATGAGACAGAATGACATTTATAATTATGTCATTGTTGTACGTTAGTATATTATAGAGTGCTACTTTTCTCCTTTTTGGGAAATTGGAACAGATTAACCTTATTACCATTCGTTTCAATGGCGAACGATGATTTGAGCGTTTGCACGGTCGAAGAACGGACGAAACTCATATCTCAAGGCGCCGCTGTACACATTTCTCACCTTGGAGCAGATCTTTGAGAAAATTCAACTGACTACACAGGCTTTACCTTCAATTTTAATGCCCTTTCCACTTGGCTCTGCCCAAGGCGCACCACTGTACAAAAACCTTTTCAAAACCATCCGCGATATGAGAACACAACCGAGCATGTCTACGTGGTCAGCATACGTGACCGAACGAGCGGGGCTTTGACTGACACACCAATTCGATTTCCTAACAGGAGTGGACTAACCCGGTCTCTTATTGACCTGGGGCTCAAAGCATTTTATTGACAGAGTGCCCGTCAAAGGCTAATGCAATATGTATCACAGCCAGACAATGTATTATGTCTCTGTCAAAAGTCCCGAACAGTTCGGACCATCCCTGTTAGCTTTGTGGCTAGACAAACATCTATCCAGCTTACACCTCGGGAGAAGTGATGCTCGTCATGTCTAAAAGTGGACTGTGTTTTCATCCAGTGCTCCATCGCTCCAAATGTGATTACCATGGAGACAAATGCTCCTGAATGCATTATTCCTCCTGGCTGAGTTTGAAAGGTCTGTTATTGATGACTGGGAAAAAAGATAAATAAATAATGACTGAAAATGTAACCCTGCCATTTGTTTGAGAGCGGCCCCTCTTTTCATAGTGTTTTGAAATGCATGTTTAATAAGATGTAATGTGGTTGACTCAAAAGTAAATTTGGTTAATAAGCGCTCCACATTTAATTCCACTCCCTCAATTACTGTAGATCTGAAGCCGTCACAGAAGCTTTTATGAACTGCTGAACAGCCGTGACTTTGATTTTAGCAATGGTAATGGCATAATGTGTTCACTCTGGCATTGTGAATCATTCAAAAAAACACAAAAAAAACAAGGAAAAGGTGTAGTGTATAATACTTTTTTTTTTGTTTTTTTAATTTGTCCAACTTTTGAAATGTTTTTGTGTGGTTAAAAAAATGTCATTAATTGTTTAATTGTAATTTCCCTGAGCAAAGCCGTACTGGTGTTTCCAACACCCTGCAGTAGAAGGGGGAGGGGTGAGCAGTGACTTTTTTGCATGAGACAGGACCGCCCCTTCTATACAGGCTCATTTCAACGGGGCAGTAAAATATGTGCTAAAACCTTCTTTTTTTTTTAAACACACTCTTGTTTAATACTTTTATTTCATTTTATTTTCAATCTAAAAAAACTTACTTTAATAAATTCATTTTAGTCTGGATATTTTATCCTTTTAGTTGGATGACATGCTGCACTGAACATGTTTGTTTTTTCCTGCATGTCAAACGTGACATACTTTGTAAATGTATTTCAACTTGTGGTTCATCATTCTTGGTGACAAGCACGAATCGTCCATCAAATCAGGTGTAAATAAGCAATGATTATCCCAGCAGGAAATCAAGACGGCGGGGCTTTATGAGTGATTGATACGTGGTGTCAGTGAGCGACCGATCTACTGAGTGATGTCTTATTTTTTTTTACTCCAGGAGACATCTGAATTCGTTTGATGTTATTGAATGCTGCTACATTGACGCATCTACAACCTCTGTAAAAATACCGGAAGGGTCTTTGTAAACAGCTAATATATGGCCTATAAAATACCTTTTTCAAGTGGTTTTGACAGTAGTAGCTGTGAAAATTGGCCTTTTGTATCGCAAGAATAATTTGCTGAATGTAATGTCATGTAAAAATAAAACAATTCTGTTTAGAACTCCAGCAAATATCCTGACTGCGCTACAGTGATGCTAGCATGTCGTTGTTGGGTCAGCTAACTAACTAGCTTAAGATAATGATTCCCACTGTTTGCAGACCACACACGTATGCATAAAACTACCTGGATCACTCACTTTTCTCTTGAAAAAAATGGTTAACTCAGCTGGCACTATGTTTTTATAAACAGATTCAGGCACATCAAGGATTCTGGAGCGTTGTCAAACTAGTTGCGCTAATCTCATTACAACTTGTTGAGCTGACCTTTATTGTAAAATAAAGTTTTGGCAGCGTAGCCGCACCATATTTGGAAAAATTTACTGTATTGTGAATTAGAAAATTGAAATGGTCTGACCATGCTAACAGTGATCCTAGCTTGATTCTTTTGTGGGAGCTAACTACCATTTTCACGGTAATAGTGCTACTCGCATGATAAATCACAACTGCCTTAGTGGAAATTTTAACTAATTGTATTTTATCTTGTATTTTTTTTTCATTTTTTAAAAATTATTTTCAAGCTGATCCCTACAAAATAGAAGAACAGCTATGATAGTAGAACTATACAGTTAACCAGGAAGCAAACAATAAAATATTGAGCTGATGAGATTGCTCAGGCTGGTATATTACATGTATATAATGCTTACTGACCGAAGCGGCTGCCATTATGGTGGTTATATGAGACAGAGCAAACATTATTCTTGAGGTTTATTGTTGATCCACTCTTTTCCATTGTGCAGAAAATCTCCCCTGAGAATTCCCTGAGAGGGTTTCCTAACCCCATTAAAGACAACTGTGTGTGAAAGAGCCCCCTCCGGGACATGTTCATGCTTGTGGTTTTATCTCTTGTCAATGTCGCCTCGAGACTGGCCAGTTCTCTAGGCAACAGATCAGATAGGGCAAAAAAAAATAAAAAAATGAAAAGATCACTTTTGGCCTTAGGGAGGAAAGTAGTGCAAGAAAAAACTATTTAAAAAAATGATCTGCGATCAGGAAGTGTGTTTAGTCTTAATCCAAGTGTCACTGTTAATGCCCGGGGCCTACTAATTATTAATGCAAGTGATTTATTTCGGAAACTGCAGGGATGAATTTAATAAAGAAATGGTTTTGGTTCCCTTTTTCAATATAATTGAACTCGAGAAGTCTGAATTCATAAATAACATATTATTTATACAAAGCAGTGAAATCAAGGGCTTTTAAGCGCAATGCCATGGGCAAACATTATAAAATTCATCATTCATGGTCTTTTTTTTTTTTTTTTTTTTTTTTTTTAAGAATATTCAGGAAAAGTTCCGCAAAATTTGGAAATCCCTTACCATTTTTCACTGAGCCACCAGGACATGTACTTGCTTCCATGGCAGTCAGCAAAAGTGGTTCAACCTCTGAATTTGTATGTAATTGATTCCTAGGTCATATTTTGAAATTAAAATTAATTGAACTAGAAGCTCCACTTTTCAAGGATAAGATGGACCACTTTTTCTCTTTTTTAAAACGCTAAAGGTCCAATTTTGCGGCTTTCTGTGTTATATAGTCAAACACTTGCTATGTTTTTGCGGCTACCATCCCCTCATTTTTGTGACCTACCATAATCTCATTTGACTATTTTTTTGTCCTCGTCGTCCTTGTGATTTTCAGGGCACTCCAGCCAATTTTGTGCGCTACAGAGTGGACCAGGACAAGTCGCCGTACAGCGGGAGCATCTTTGATGTGGAAGAAGTGACCGGAAGGATCGTGACCAAGGTCAACCTCAATGAGGAGCCCAGCCTTACCTTCAAGGTGAACATATTTAGCTGGATAGATAGATCGCTAGACTGAAGGAATGGACAGATGTTACCACGAAAAAGCAGACCAGCTTCTCTCCAAATATCCAAAAGCACTTGAACGCCTCTGCAGTTAAACAGAAGTTGATCTAAAATATCCAAAGGGAGAACAAAATCCAGGAAAAAAAATCCATTCTGGCCTTCTGGTGGACTGTGTGTCCACAGAGCACCACTTTGAAAACCGCTACTCGAGTACAGAGTTTATTTTCCCCAAATTGCCAGATCGAATCGCTACTTAAATGTACAAAAAAAATAAAATAATTTTTTTTCACTCATTTAGCAGATTTCCAGTCAGTCAGTAAATCGACCACTTTTTAATGTCAGTCTACTTATTGAATGACAAATATGGCCATTTGCAAACGTGGCTATCGGTGCAACCGAGAGCGACAGTTTTTAGATCAGTGGTATCTATTTTTTGGATGACAATTTTTCCATCAAGCAGTGATTGAACACACACATCTTGTTATATAATGCAATCATCCCAAGGTGACCTGTCCTGTTTATGTGTTTTTTTTATTTTTTATATATATATATATATTTTTTTTTTAAAGAGAGAAGCAGGTGCTCCAGGACATTTGGTTCTAATGAGGATGTCTCGTACCCTACATTGCGACAAAAATGTTCCCTCTCTCTATTCCTCCTTCTTGTGCTTGTAAAATGAATGATGGCGGGTGTTGTAAACAATGTGTAATATCTGGCTGGGTGTGCGCAGTTGTTTGTCATCGCCTTTGACGACGGCGAGCCGGTGAAGACGAATAACACCTTGGTGGAGATCACCGTCCTTCAGCCCTCGCGTATTCCCATCTTTACGCAGGAGGAGTACAGGTGAGTGCGTGTTTATGGCAGTTCCACATGCTTAAATTTGGACTCAGCTACTCCGTCAAATATTTATTGCTGTGAGTTCCCTCATTTGGGATTAATGATGTGCGTCAACTACTTTGACCCACATTCTGCTCTTGTGTCACTGCCATGCTCTTTTTTTGTCACATTAATCCGTTTCCGTCTACGTGACGGACCTGTCCGTCTATCCGTTACAGACGAACGCCCGTTTTGCTGACGAATGACTGGAAAAAAACAACGTCATTAGTCTATTTTTCATGGCGAGGCTTCGATGGCCGCGGCGAGCTCGGGGAGGAAAATAGTGAGTTGTTGTTGCTAGGGGGACATATTTGAGTGAGGGACCAGGCAGTGAACAAGCTTCCAAAGCGCTGCGGGTGCTCGTGAAAGTTTAGTCGGAATCGCCGACGGACGCCCGTTTAAAACCAGAGGCGGACCGGCCTTTAGTATATCGTCGCTGTCCTGCGAAAAACACTTATGTCCGTTTTTTTTTTTTTTCAATTTTCTTATTTTTACGTGAATGGTGTTTCCGCGTTACAGACATTTTTTTTTTTTCCAAAATTGGACATAAGTGTTTTTACAGGACAGCGACGATATACTATTTTATCACCCCCGGGAAAAAAAAGGCGAATGACGGACGACAGAAGGGTACCCACTCTCCAGACAGATGACGAATAACGGACGCTCAATTTGTCGTAAAATGTCCAGTTCTGTCGACAGGTCAACTTTATCACCGCTCAATGACGATCTTATCTTGAAGTGGATTAACCGCTGCAGTCACCTGTTTTGGTATTAACAACACGGACGCCTCCTTGAAATAAACACCGTGAATGGAGAGCCGAGGTTTTTGGAAATAAATATTTCATTTTATTTATTTGAGAGCGCTTGTGTTTGGAGGCAAAACTGTGCACAACAACGCATTGATTAAGCGATGGCAACTTTTATTGCCTTAGCGTCGTCTACAAAATAGTCTGAAGTTTTACTAATGGAGGGTTTTTATTTGTTTCTATGCTGGACGGTCAAAATATTGTTTGGCGTGAAACTGGCACCAAAAAAAGATTGGGGAAAACAGTAAGAACTGACATGCCAATGTTTTTTGTTTTTTTTTATTCACGTGTGGGGTCTCTCACATTTGATCTATTCGTATTATTATTAAGAGGCTTTTTCGGCGGGCCGAAGCGCCGATGCAATTACACTGCCAAAGAGCCAAACTCATCTATATTTCTCAGGGATGCTGATGAGCCGCCACGCGAGGCGGCGCGCGTCCAAGCGTGGTCCGACAAAAGGCTGATGTTGCAGCGACTCGGGAGGAGTCCGCACAGTGATTTATAATTAAACCACACATAGATTATTAACACTCCATCTGAAGCGGCTTTGAAGAGCGAGCGCTCGCTGTGCGCCAGCGCTGGCTTCGGCAGCTTGTAATATGCTGCGTGGCGTACTTGCGGTCGGCACCTGTCTGACGCGATTCCCAGTTGGCCGAGACGCCGCAGGACTGATGGCAAAGTTGGCTCCGGCGGGGGTTAATGGGAGCTCTCGTTTTAAGTGGATTGATTTACGAGCCGGCGTGTCAGTCAGCGTAGGCAGACGAGACGCCCTAACCGAATTTGACGTGTTATCAAGCCTCGGATACGCAGGCTGAGGCACGACACGGCTGTCAACGCAACCACGGAGTTGTATAACGCGCCCATCCGGTTCCCTTTTGTGGATTTTTCGTACGGTTGCCGGTCGCAACATTAGGTACACCCTCAGGACCTAATGACATCCCGCATGGGAGCTGTACAACCCGCCCCCCCAAAAAAATCTGCCTTCACTAGAAATGTGCGACGCTCGATGCTCATCCCAGCTGCTGATGCGCATCTCAAAAGTCAGCGCTTAAAATCACCGGAGCTACTCGCGTTTCAATTCAAAGGCAGACGGTAAAGAAGCGATTTAGTTGCATATTTGCGTGCTTCCGCAATAACACAGACGCGGGCAAAGATCCAGACAGCTGGAGTCAGCTGGGATCGGCACTGTTGATAATTCATTTTATATTTGACCTACATTGCTTGCGTTATATACGAACCTCCTTGGGGGAGGTACTTAATACCTCTGTGACAGACTGTCCCTCACAAGCATGATTAGCTTTGCCAATGATTTGCGTTGGCTCTCATTCCATTGCAATCGATGCTCTATTGGGCGAGGGTATCTACGGCAACGGCAAGGTAATGAGTGATGTTGCGGCATTTTGACTGACCGATTAAAAAAAAAAAAAATGCAATTTCTGAACCCTTGGCGATGTTTATTTGCCGAAAATGAAACTTCTTGATGAAAGAGGTCCAGGTTCGTGGGTCGCGTTTGTTTCATCAACACTTCGAATAGCCGCGTTCGTCCGACCCCTCTCGTAAGGTTCGAGATCGGAAACCCGCGTCCGTCGGGGGGGGGGGGGGGCCGCCGTCGGCTTAAACAATGCGGCGCGGCGGCCGCAGCCTCTGGCCTCGGCTGCAAATGATGCGTCCGTGAAAAGCATCCGTCAGGGCCCGGAGCTTTTCTCCTGCCCGACCGCCGTTTCTCGTGCTCACGGTGTCCAATCTGCTCGCTCTTTTGAACGGAGAGCCGGCCGGCTCATCCCTCAGCCCGGGCGATTTCTCCCCAAAGAGAAGCAGCCGCGATCACAAATCACTGTGTAAATGTCCGGTGAAGCTCACGTCTGTCACCGCGCAGGCAGTAAGTTATACGAGCAATCAGGTAAGTTATGCCTGCGGCTCGGGGCCACACAATCAAAACGGCTCTGCTGGGGTTTCGGCCGGCTTAATGATTTCTGCCCGGGCTTTACGGTCGCTCCCGTCCATCTGTCAAAGGGAAATGAGGGCCTCCCAGTCGTTGTTAGCTACAATAAATGGCTCCGACCGCTGTTTGTGCTGTAGCAGCACACCTGCCGTTTGTTGCGGAGCTTTTGAGATCATAGCAGCATGAGCTGTTTATGTAAGCAGCTCATAAAAGAGAGTGCAAAACAATAAAGTGGAATGTATAGCTGTTATTTGTAATTGTGTCGTCATTTTTTAGAGGATAAAAGGTGCTTGTTTGGGATGGATGGCTCGGATTTGTTTGCTTCTACAAATGCACTAATGACATGTAAAACAGTGGGATCAATATAGTAAAGTACATAATGATGATAACATTCATCATCATCATCGTACAGAAACACGACCACTATTACTCCTACTGACACTTATAACAGTGTTAGAATATTCGTTTAAATCTCCTTTGCTTCCTCTGGTCCATGTTTTGATGTAGCCCACAACATGTCACTCTATTTAAATCGGCAGACTGACTGACTACAACTGAGAAGATGAAATTATTATTATTTTTTTTCTAGGGGTGCCCTCATTTTTTGTCCAGGCCTGTTTCCAGAGTTCGTTTTTAAAAACGGAATTTTGCTGAAATTCAAAAGCAACATCCGATTTTCACCGGTTAAAGCAGCAACAATTTTGTCCACGTGTATGTGCAGCACGAGGACAGCCATCTTAAATCCGGGCGTCAGATTTACTCGCAATATCGTGTTGCATTTTCACCTTTTGCCGCCGCGTTCCTCTCAGCTGGTGAACCGCCGCCCTGCCTTTTGTATTATTAAGTCGTCTATTGTGCTATCAGCTGTGTTGATCGGCGTCCCCGAGGGGAGGTGATGAGTGATTGACTTTTTAATCTCCTCTTTTAGTTTATTGGGGGGGGATTTACTTGTGCTTTTCAGAGCAGTAGCTGAATCGATGTTGTGGTGTAACGTCTGTATCTGGTTGCAAACATCGTCATCATCATTGTTATCACCACCGCTTAATAACGTGGTTTTAGTTGTTTTGTTTTTTTTCTCCTGAATTCATTATACATCATCTGTATAAAGTAATTGTTAGTTCCAAGTTTGGGCTAGAGGGATGTAAAGTTTGTTTTTAAATGACAGTTTTTTTTTTATTAATCATCACTTTTGGAGGCTTCCCTTTTACAAGGGATATTTGTAATTTTTTTTCAGAAGAATTATTTGCTGTACAACAATAAAACGGTTGTTGGGAGGGGGGAAAAAACCAAAACAAAACATTGCTTTTGGAGTTTTGGAAAGTTTTGCCAAAATGCTTATGGAAATTTAAGAGAAAGGCCCCAGAAGCCAGTTTTGGGGTGCCTGTCTAAAGTTGAGACGCTTCAGCATTTTTTTTTTTCTGCCTCATTGATAATCACACCGAATAGAGGGTGAACAACCTGCCAGTACTAAACCTTTCTTACGCCAGCCTCAAAACCATAAAACAGGTGGGAGGGATTTATAAGATTGCACCATTGGCAGTTTTTTTTTCAGACCGAGTTAGAATGCTTGAGTACTCTGCGATACCAAGTACCGATACTTGATAATGCCATTCCGTCTTATCATTTTGATGAAAATGTGTTTCATTTTTATTCAGTATCGTTCACAAACACAAACCTTTCTTCAACATGACATACACGGATTAATAAAATATTAAAGATTGTCTACCAAATTATATGACAATAAAATTTGAATACTGACTTGGTCTTTGCCCCTCCATAAAGTTTAGATTTTTTTTTTTTTTTTTTTTTTTTTTAAGAACAATGTTATCACGCAGTCGTGTAGTTTGTAAGAACGCTTTCAAATAAATCATATTGTGCAATTTATTCCTCACAATTTCAAAGTGTTGCCAGGTGTCTTCATAAAAGCTCTCTGGCATTCCATTGTCACAATATACAAAGGGTACAGAACACTTAACATCCACTTGTGTCACCCCGCTTCAAATCACATTTTTTTTTTTTTTTCTCCATCTTGTGCAGACGCCGAGTACAGCTTTTGTTACCATGACGACTGGGGGCAGACGTAGAAGTGTTGCGTCAAAGCCTCGGGGCTACTCGCTGTGACTTACGACCTGTCGCCTTGCAAAATTTTTCCAAAATGCATCAGGAACGAATCTACCCTTTTTAAAATCATTATTATTAAATTATTATTTTGATATTATTTTATGATAAAAATATTCTTATTTTTTATTATTTTGTTATTTGGAATCCGAGCCATTAAATATAACTTAAATTAATTGAGTAGGGTGAAAGTGCATGATTGATTGTTCAAAGACACATTTTTTTTTTTTTTTGAGAAACAGGAAGTTAACCAAATATTTACTTGGCTGTTTAATTTCCCACTTGATGCATGGGCAGGCTCTCCAGAGACCCAACTGTACCAGTATTTGTCTCAAAGCCATTCATTTAACCATTTAACCAAATTGACAAGCAGTCTTATTTAATGCCCCCACTTTGACACGAGCAATATATGAAAACGGGGCCGTAGCCATTATTTAAGAAACGAGGGTCTGAAACATTTTTCAGGAGTTAAACCAACTTTTATGAGCAAATGATCATTTTCCCCGCATCTTCTCTGTAGCCGGCCAAATAACAAAATAAAACGGTCAAACTCTTAAAACACAATGACAGTAAAGCCTAAGTAGCAGATAATTAAATGCCCGATGGCAACATTGAACACATAAATTCAGTAAAACATTGTTGCCAGCGAGCTCGTAGCGCACAAAATGAGAAGGAAGGGAAAACGTTTTGAACCACTTTTATTAATTCAAAAAGTAAGAATCCTCTGTTTCAGCCTCACAAATGTGCATATTTCTGATTTCCTCGGTCTTTCATGACAGTAAACTAATTAGTCATCCCTCGTTCACCTTTTGTGGGTTCACTGCATCGTTTTGTTTTTATTTGACATTACAATGTGAGGACACGTGGATCGGATAATAGATGGATATATTGCTGATGATTCGCTATGTGGCGGGATTTTGTCATGATTATGATTCCACACGGGATATTATAGAGAATATCCAGTTTGGAATAATTTCGCACTTGATAAAAGAAGCTAAACGGGGTGCGCCACGTATGACTGGCGTAATTTACACAACTGCAGTATAGTAAACATTGTTAGCTAATTCAATATAGCCAATCACCGCGAGATATTGTGCTACAGTGTACAACACGATGGCGACCCCAAGTGGCCAAATATAATACCTGCACCTCACGTGCATATCGCGTTTGTATTCTTCATAAAGCTTTAAAATACGTATCAATAATAAAATAAATATATGGTCGCCACTCGGCGGATTTCTTATGCCGCGAGAGGAGTCGAACACATATCCTCTGCGATAAAACTCAAGCTTAAGGTAGGTTGAACACTTTTTTTTTTTATGGACAACAAAAGCGAGATTGAGAACATGCCTTTAAAAAAAAATGTATTTGAATATAAATTCAGCTGTGATTTGTGGGCTTTGTTGCCAGATGAGCGCCCGATATATGTCAGCGATTCCTCCGGCGGGACTTGTTAGTGAGGGAATAATGTCTCCCTGCGGGCGAGGCCTCCAGGTGGCAAACGATTTAGTCGACCGCTCTAAAAAAACGCAGGCCCATGTGTCGGTTTGTGTGATGTCGCCCCGTAACGCTGTACATGCCGCTCATCGGGTGTGCAAGGCTGACCCAATGGATAATAATAATGATGGTAATGATTTTGATCTCATGTCATGTGGGGGCTGCACAGCAGTGTTGTTTTTGCCAGTCATTTTAATTTTAGTCTTAAAGACCAAATCAACCCAAACATATTTTCTTCAAGAATATGTTCCCAGCAGGCCCACTAGTTGAAACATGGCATTCCGAGTTTGTGGAATGAATTAAGCGGCAAAATCTACCGTTTTTTTTAGCCATCTCAGCCGGCGGCCATTTGATCATTTCTGTCGACTGAAAATGACATCACAACTACTCAGGGCTCAGATAATGACCAATCACGGCTCAGTTTCCGAAAACAGGTCAGCCGTGATTGGTCGTTACCTGAGCCCTGAGCAGTTGTGATGTCATTTTCAGTGGACAGAAGTGACAAAATGGCCGCCCCCGGAGATGGCTAAAAACGGGTGGGTTAACTCTTATTCCACAAACGCAATATTTATCAGAATGCCTTGTTTCAACAAGTGGGCTCGCATAGAACATAGTCTTGACGAAAAATAATACGGTAAAATAGCACCACATTAAGAAAACATAATGGCATAGCTATCACAAAAGCAAAAAAATAATAAAATAGAATGGCGCATAACCACATGACTAGTACCCAGCCTTTCCTTAAGCTTTTTGATGTTTCCCGTCGAGCAATGGCCCCAAAATATAAAGTATCGGTACGAATGGGTTTGTTTGGTTTTTGTGTGAGAATGGCAACAGGCCACACACATCTGACTCGAGCGGCGGCGTACCTGCAGCTCACTCGTAATTAAAAGCGTGGCTCGCGACACAAAGCCCAAAAAAATCGCCCAAGCGGCGGCTCATGAACAATAGAACATATTTTCCCAATCCTGGCCCATTAATTGTCCACATTACCAGCGTGTCTGCCGATGCTTAAAAAGTATTGAATTATATTTTACCAGAAGTGCAGCCTTAATCATCCTTTCAAATGGCCCCTAAACATAAAAGCCGTTGTTCAAGCGTCTTAAAAATGCCAGACCCAATAAACAACTTTTCTAAAACTTTGTAATTAGTCTGCAATCACTATAAAAATGTGTTAAATGTGTTTTATCGCCTAGTGGCCGCGTAAGTGAATGAGCGCTGTTAAATTTGATCGATTATGGCCTTAAAAAACGATTCTGAAAAGACATAAATTTGTCTTCCTCAAACCTGCAGATACCTTGATTACTTTTACTCCTGGAAAGTATGCTATATCATAACATGATTATTTGCTGATACATTTTTCATTATGATGATGATTATTTTCAGTGTTTCAATTTTTTTTTTTTTGCCACTCTGATGCGGTGTCCCCAAAAACGCAAAGCAAAGTGTGTATGTGGCTATATTTGGTGTCTTTTGGATTCCGAATGAGCCAATCACATTCAAACCGAACTGCGAGACGGGTGTGCTCCCAACTGGGCCAATGTGCTGCCTGCCACTCCCCGAAACATTTACATAAATCCACAGATTTAAGATGTACATGTTCCAGAACGCCGACTATTCGTCTACAAGCAATTCAAAAGTCCATTTCCTCTATTATGTCCCCGTTAAAAGCCGACATGTAGCTTTTAGTGCACATGCAGCAAAATTGCATCCTTTTTTTTTTTTTTTTTTTTAGCACTAATATTCATCACAATAAAACCATCCAAGAAGGTGTAAGTCATGAATTATTCTAAATTCTCTGATAAAATATGCATAGCTAGAATTATAACTGTATATATAGCAAAGCTCATTTCCCCTTGGTACCACAGTTCACAGTGAGGAGTCATCCGAGTTTTGTGAAAGTTTCACAAAAAGGGTGTTTATCTTCATTTGACTGACCCAAAGAGGCAATTATTAATGTTTTGAAATAATAAGTGATGATAATTCACATGATAAAGAGAAAAAGTCATAGAATAATATTCCTAAATGGTTTTATCCACCCCTACTCCATTATTCATCTGCTAACTTCCACATATCAATATATAAGATTATTACATTTTCTTATAATGAGCTTCATTATTCTCATTCTTTTTATGGATTTGCTCGGCTAGAGTGAATTAAGGTTGCGGGCAGGAACGTACCCCGCCAGACATTTTGAATCGGAAACCCACTTTGGATAGTTCGAGTAAAATCTGCTCGACAACTAAATATAACGTTCTTGTTTATGAATCCTTTTTTCTCTATGCTGTTCTACATGATGGAGCATTTTATATTTTGCCCTACTATTTCATTATTATTCTTTAGCATTATTCCTCATTTGTAAACTTCCACTGTTGAAATGCTTGCATGAAAATATCTCCTTGACTAAAGGTGACTTTTCCTACAAAAACAGTTTTGCCCATATAAACAATTTTATTTGTTTCTATTTTCAACACTTTATTGAGAGAGCTACTTGATATTCTACTGCAAAACATTTGTGGTTGTTTTGTTCCTTTTTTTCTTCAGGCTTTCCCATCAAAATGATTTAAGGATGTCAAGTTTATGAAACGTGTGAGCTTGTCTCATTAGTAAAGCAGCTAAACTCTCTTCAAATTCTTTTGTCTTTCTGGATCCGTCTCACTCTTTGCCTTCATTAAAAATGGCAAACGTCTGTAAACAACTTACATACCTTGGAAGTTGCTTTTTTGGCTAGGCTATTGCTTGCTTTTTTGGCTAGGCTATTTCCATCTGTCAATCATGGTCCCACTCGTCCTGCCATCTGGCCCCCTTAGTGCCACCCCAACGTTTGCCCTCCAGCCATCAGAAATTGCTTTGTAATTGAGTGTAATATTTTATTAGCGCCAACACTACAACATTTTTTTTTTTTTAAAGGTCACTGTGCTAATTGAGTTGCAGGAGGCGTAGAAACGAAGTGAGTGGGAGATTGAAACCCCTTTTGAGCATTTATTTGTTTTGTTTTTTTAAATATCCATCTTACTAGTACTCATTTGTCCTCACGAGTAAGACAATGCGCTAGTAGAACAACTTGTGGTGTACTAGTAGAATGAACATGTCTTACATTTGTCAATCGTTGTCCATTAGCACACAATTAAACCTATAGTAAACAAATGTGCTGCACTTGTAACACTACAAGACCCAATTAGCAAGCGTGTGTCATGTACAGGAAACCTCCTGGACCTAAACGGCCAGAAGTAGTGTTTACTTGGTCCTCGAAAAGTACCGCAATACCTTGCCCTCAGAAATCAAATGATACTGTGTATTTTAGTCCTATTACTTCTGTGCAGTTCTCCAAATAAGAAGCCACATGTGCTCACGTAAAGATGTTTATTAGCCCATCCACCCTGCAAAATATGTCAAGTATTTGTATGTATGGAAAGAACGAAAGCCAGAAGAGGGCGCTGTTGTAGACTGGAGCGTCCCATATTTAGCTTCCGCGGCTCTACATGCAGAAGGAAATCACATGAAACGGCTTTGGAAGACAAAAGTCTAATCTGCAATACTTTTCAGTGCAAGTTTACTGTATGAATCTCACACCTAAAAAAAGGAAATATAACACGCGGTATGTTTAAGCAATCTATCGAAGAAAAGCCTGCTAGCTTAATGCTAAATTATAATGAAAATACCATAAACAGGCTAATGAAAAATAGCATAGATGTTCTGGTACTACTAATAATCCTTTCAAAAAACTGCTACTTTTTTCAGTATCGGTACCAAGGCACTTTTTGCAGTGTGGAAGTCAGTATTTTGGTGCGCTCTAGTCATTATACTAGTGCGCTGAATTGTCATGCTAGTGAGGACAAAGAATGTACCAGTGCACCTTGAACTGGATATTGAATAAATGCTCAAACAGCTTTCCATAGTGATTTTGTTAAAAGACTACACTTCCATGATTGCGAGAGTTCAGACATCTCGCTTGGTCCTATTGTTCCTCCAAACATGTACATTGCGCTAGCGCGTCCTTGTAATAGCGCTCACAGAAGCCTGACGCCAAAGATAATCTACCATTGATTTATTGTTTAGTCTAATAGCGTTTGTGTAACGTAGTTAGCTTGACGGCGCTTCTGTCGGGGTAGCATTATGCTTCCTAATCTTGAATCGCGTGTAAATGCAAATGATTCTTTTCTGACGGGGACGTGCCACCGTGCCATTCTGCTGCAACGGCATTATGGCAGAAGCAGATTGTATTGCGGATGTATTCCAAATAGAATGTGCTGAATATACAGCTGACTTGCAGTATACCACGGCGGGTCCTCCGTTGTTTATTGGGATTTTTTTGGGGTGAATGAATGACCTTGCCTGAAAGCAGTTCAGAATCAATGTTTATCTAATATGACAAACACAAAAAAAAAGTATAAAAAAAAATAAAATAAATAAATAAAGAAAATGCAGCATCCGCACTCGAGATGCCGGTTATTAAATGTTTTAATGTGTTCGAATCGCTCGAAATTTGTTTTCATAGTCGAAAATGGTCGGGGGCAATTTTGCTGTGACCAACCAAACGCTAACATCATCGCAGGCTAAATGGAACATGCTGGCTTTGTGAGGATGACTTTGAAATCTAAATTGGTTAAAGTGACAGCCCCATTGCTGATTTTGGGATTTTTCAAGACCCAAGCCGTCGATAGGATGATTTTATTATTTTTGTTTTGCTTTGACTTGTGAGCAAAAAGTGGCGATACTAGCGCTCAACTCAACTCGCTTCACAACAAGCAGCAGTTAGGCTGCTAGTGAAGAACCACTCCTAGTTTACTAACCCTAACACAGAGAATTACCCCTTGCGTATTTAAAACCACATAACTTGGCCTTCACTTAAGGCTAACACATAATGTGAAATGCAATCGAAGGGCAAACGTATAGCGTAGCAGCAGATATTTGAGCAACACATCCATAAAGATAATATACAGTAAAATGTTGTGAGACATTCTTTATCCTCCGCAAAGAACAACCGACTTTACTGCGGCTTACTGAGAAAAATCTGTTTTATACTGCCCCAAGCTGGTAAAAATGTGCTCACCAGGAGCAGCACAATCTCCATTGAATGGACGCAAACAATGTGCCAAGAATGCATTCATTTCTTTGCATTCTATTAAGACGTCATTACAGTGGTTTCATAAAGTATGATATCATAGTGTGCAATTTTCCGCTTAAACTCTCAAGGCGGCGTTTATATTGAGTGATATTTTCATGTTTGCCCCTATAAAAAGACATTGTTGCAGAAATCACAAAGATGTACCGCCGTCATCCCTCCCCCTTTCCCTGCTGCTGTCGCTTTTGATTGAACGAGCCCCAAATTCCTTTCAGTAGCAGGCGTCTGCTTCCTTCGTCCGCCGAGCGAATGTGCTGACACTGTGGCAAACAAACACTTTCATACCTTCTGCCGCAGAACAGTCTTTCAAGTCGCCTTCCTCGTACTGTAATTACTTCAAGTCGCCGGATCGCATTAGCAAGGCCGTTTGTGCACGTTCGCGACGATGCGGGCCAGAGGGGCTTGACACGGAGTAGCGCAAACGCCCCCCCCCCACCCCACGCTACCTCCACCCCGTGGCGCGTGGCCAGGTTTGTACGCCTCTGCCTCGTCTCGTAAGCGTCACGCCGCCATCGGGCCCAAGGCGGGCGCGCTCGGCTGACACCTGTGTGCCGCCCGCGCTTCTCGTGGCGTGGCGTGTTGACACCAGGACTCTCTGCCGCCGCCCGTAGACACGTCTTAACCCTCCCCCCCGCACACACGCACACACAATCCTTCCTAGTGAGTGTGTATGCGTGTGTGTGGTTTTTTTTTTTTAACTCATTTGAATAGGAAAAGAATGAAAAGTGACTTTGGGCTCTTGAGCAGTCATATTGCAGAGCTGAGTCTGCCTTTGGAATTGCAGTCGTGCTCAGTGTTCAGTGGTTAGGGGCATGTTGGGAAGTGCCCCACCAGACGTAGCAGACCGCCACGTTGTTTCATTTCAAAGCAAAACAAAGTGGTGGTAGCTCGACTTACGAATGCCCGACTTTGCAAATTTTCCAAAGTTACGTTTTTTAGCGATTGTATTCAATTAAAAATAAATGTGCCCTGTGAATTCTGACCAGCAAAAGCAATCTTAACTCATTCACTGCCATTGGCGTATTTATTTGTCTTTTCACAGTCCAGCCATTCAAGCCCAGGAATTTATTTGTATATTTTTTCACATGTTTTCAAACGTTAGGGTAAAAGAGGGTCTGAAAATGTCTTGCAGTGAATGAGTTAAACATTCTGTTGATATGATGTTGAAGCCTTAAAGGGAAGTCAACCCAAACATATTTTTTTCAAGAATATGTTCTATGCAAGCCCACTAGTTGAAACAAGGCATTCTGGTAAATATTGCGTTTGTGGAATAAGAGTTAATCCACTCATTTGTATCCTCTTTCTGGGGGCAGCCATTTTGTCACTTCTGTCGACTGAAAATGACATCACAACTACTCAGTGCTCAGGTAACGACCAATCACGGCTGACCTGTTTTCTGAAGCTGAGCCGTGATTGCTCGTCACCTGAGCCCTGAGTAGTTGTGATGTCATTTTCAGTCGACAGAAGTAACAAAATGGCCGCCCCTCAGATGGCTAAAAACGAATGCATTTTGCTGCTTGACTTATATTCCACAAACGCAAAATTAATCAGAATGCCGTGTTTCAACTCGTGGGCCTGCTGGGAACATATTCTTGGAAAAAAAGATGCTTGGCTTGATTTCCACTTTAAATAGCTTTATTCAAACTAAAGAAAAGACTTCGAGCCTGCGCGGTTCAGTGCTTTGCTGTTGAGGAAATATTTGAACAGAATATTAAAGAATACTGTCATTTTTTCAGCTTTGGGGTAGTTGGTGTGTAACTGTTTCCATGATCGAAAAACTCCACTATTCATTCGAGTGTACACAGCTCACTTTCCGTCCTACAAAAGCAGTGCTTTTCTCATCCACCTTGTCATATAAGAAACATCCTTATAGTAATCTCTATACCTGGACCCGTCTCTTGCTAGTTCTTAGCATCTTAGAGTCCCTCCAGCAGTACGACATGATAACAGCCTTGCTTCCTCCTGGCAGCGGCAGCACACGAAGACCCTGCGATGTGCTCGCTACACGCACAGCTTCTCATATCCTGTCAAAGAATAGGAAATGGGGTGGGGGTGAGTGCAATTTGGTCAGCACCCCTCGCACCAAAGATTATATTGTGTTGCTGCAATGATGAGAACGCGCCTCATCATCGCGGAGGAGGGATTCTGGGAACCGGCTCGTCATCCAGTCGCTCAGCCGAGCAATCTAAGCGAGCACAGCGGCTGCTCGTCCAATATCGGCCTTTGTTAAAGCTCCGTACCTTTAGCCAATTTGCTGTTTGCCGCCTTCAAAAACAAGACGCAGGAAGACTCCCGAGCCTGGGATAATGTTTTCACATCCAAAAGAAACGCAGCGTGACATTTGAGTGAGGCTCACGCTCTCCTCTGACGCGTCCCCAGTGTACTTCGCCGACTGCAGCTATTTTTAGCGCCGATCAATCAGGTAGAAGCCACTAAAAACGATTTAATTAGTCACTTTTTGTCATAAACAGATCGAGAATGAGCGCCTTCAACTCTTTGCATAATTTGGCCTGAGATGCTTGGACTGGAGTGTTTTACATGCTCCTTCCCAGTGAATTATAGAAAGGCAGAAGTCTGGGAAAATTTGTCTTTTTAGAAATAGGACAATGATCAATAGTTTTCAACCATATTTATGGTGCAAAGCTAGGAGCTAAGCGAGCTTGCGCCACCCCAGCTATGAGCTGCAGCTGGTGAAAGGTGTATTAGTGTAATAAATCTTTATTCTGTAATATCAGCCATTTGTGTTCGTTTGCACTTTAATTTTGAGTTTTGAGACCTGCACAATGCATTTTTAAAACATGTAAACATTATATCTTTGTTATGTTTTGTTGTTGTTAGCATTTTCAATTTAGCTTGTTAGCATTTACAATTTAGCTAAATTTTCAATTTAGCTTTGGTAAGAGACTATGTAACCATCGAGAGGTAGTTCCATAATGATTTTGACACTGAAATTCATATCAGGTTAGGTATTGTGAAGGGATTCACCTTGTTGGTTATAAAAAAGCATAATGAGCATTATGGGTGTTATTTATGAAGGAAGGAATACCTGCTATTCTACTGCCATTATCTCCATGTTGTCAGGGGACCAGCCAAAGTTGAGCTACTAACAAAAAGTTTGGGATTTGGCTTTCGGGCGAAATTTCAGGATGAACCTCAAATGCACCAAAACCTTTACAGGTTAACCTAATGTGTCCAATGTCCAACTGTTCAATATTTCAGTAGCGGTTTTGTACAGCTTGCTGATCGCTAATGAGGAGCTGAATGGCAAAATTCACAACATGTGTTTGAGCCACGAATGGACCAACACATTTCCCGGTTCAGTTACAGTTTGGTATTTTAACATTCATCATGCCGGTCACCATTTGACCACGTGAGACCAAAACGCCATTGCGAGGCTTCAAACAGGAAGTTCTCAAGAGGGAAGTCACAGTGGCATCAGCGGGTTGCAACAGAGATGGAGAGAGACTGGTAAAGCCACAAAAAAAAAAAAAAAAAAAAAAGTGGACGGCCTTGGAAATGCAGCGCGGAAATTTTACGTGTTCACTTCTGTGGCTTAAAATGACATGCAGAATTACTGAAAAAAAAAAGTTGAACAAACGTTTTTCTCCGAGCTATATTCTCTTGCTTGATATCGATTTGGCTCTCCACCTCAAACCACATTCATTTTCAGCTCAATAAAAAGCAATACATACTAATATATAACTAAAGCTTTAAAAGCCCCCCCTCCACAATACCCCCGACCGTGATGACTGTGAGTCAGCTAATGGCTAGGAGGCTCGACTATCAGCCGCAGAGGTGTGTAATCAAACACAGCTGATATGATTGTTACCGCTCACCACACACAAATTACAGGTGCCATAAATAGAGAGGCAGCGGGGGCGGCAGCAACTTGCGCGCGTGTGCGCCTTGAGTGTTGATTTCAGACCATCACGCCGTCTCGCGCTGACACCTTGTTGTGCTACTCTAACTGATTTGCGACTCGTCTTCCCATCTCGGGAGCGCGTTTCGATTCTGCCGTTTCAACGGTGCGTGATCGTTCGAAAAGTTTGAGGTGGGAAACGTATTGCGGGAAAATGACTTTTTCAATTGCTTGTATGTAAATGTTACATTTTTCCGACCATGGTTGGGCATCTACGCTCCTCAATCTGCCCTCAAGCAAGGGCCGGGTGTTTTTTTTTTTTTTTTTTTTTGATTAGCCAGTGATGATTTGGGGTAAACTTAATTAATTTGAAGTCTGGATGGGGACGAATAAACATTCCTTGCTTTGTTGAGAGTCCTACAAAAGCTAAGTTTGTTATAGTTGCTGAATACCCGTATACAGTATAGCATTACGGTAACAAAAGCCATACGTGGAAATGGCATGAGACAGAATGGCGTGATTTGAACCAATTTGACAAGTTGGTATAAAGTGTGCTGTTAAAGCGGAAGTCAACCCAACATATTTTTGTCAAGAATATGTTCCCAGCAGACCAGCTGAAACCCGGCATTCTGATTGATTTTGTGGAATATAAATTAAGCAGCAAAATGCACTCGTTTTTAGCCATCTCCGGGGGCGGCCATTTTGTCTTCTGTCGACTGAAAATGACACTACAACTGCTCACAACGACCAATCATGGCTGACCTGTTTTCTGAATCTGAGCCGTGATTGGTCGTTGTCAGCGGTTGTGATGTCATTTTCAATCGACAGAAGACAAAATGGCCGCCCCTAGAGATGGCTAAAAATGAGTGGATTTACACTTATTCCACAAACGCAATATTTATCAGAACGCCCTGTTTCAACTAGTGGGCTTGCATAGAACATAGTCTTGGAAAAAAAATGTTTGCGTTGACTTCCACTTTTAAGTTTTTCTGCCCATGTTTGGGCACCTTGGCTCCTACAGCTGCCATTCTCAAACATGTGGAGAACAAGGTTGAATAAAGGAGTGGTGGTTTGTGAAATCCATTCGCAGTCTGGACCCAGAGGAGTGAACACCTCCAATAGCAACACAAAAAGTCACTAAATTTGCTGTCATTTGCATGCAAGATATTTGCATGGGACAGAGCCGCCTCCAAAATGGCAGAATTTCAACCACAGTGTGACAAGTGATTCGGAAGGATGCTTTATTTTTGATCAAAGAATATCAGAGACAATTTTTTTTCCAAGACACCTGCGAACCCTTTTGAATTGTGTTGAAAGAATGACGTATGTCTCGTGTTTTCATACTTAACCAACAAATTACGCTGAATGAATAATGACAACGTGTGAGTCAGCTCGAGTTTTCCTTCAGGGCTGATTGGTATTTTACAGCTTAGGCAGTTATGCAAGGCTTTACGGGAAAACCAATTTCCAACTGAAAGGAGTACAGTGCATCGGGAAAAAGACACACCGGTGTTAAAAGAGGGGGAAATAAATGACATCTCTTCAGTGCTCGCCAGAGTACAAAACGTAATCTTTTAGACAGTTGGCAGGTGGAACAGCCACGATGTGTTTACCTTGCGCAAAGTTTTTTCATAACAAAATAGGGTGAAGAAAGTCATCACAAAGTTGGAAAACAATCTCTATCCATCCCGCAAGCCTCAGAGAGACAAACACCCCACAAGGACACGGCGGTGAATAATATGAGAGGCCCGGAAGAATCATATAGCAGACCGTTTGGATCGCCCCATGCTGCCAAATGACTGATATTGATGTGCTCGCATAATATATTGCGCTGCTATTGGCATGTGAATAATGTGCCGTTTGGGTAATATAAATGACTTGCATTTCCCGCTCGGTGCGCCATTGGGCCGGGCGTTGAATAATGGCCGGTTGGCTTGGCGTCCAGGGACAGGGAGCGGTGACGCGCTTCTCTGTGATGATGGCAGTCGGCTTGTCAATGTTGCCTTGACACGATGAGATGACGTGGATCGGAAATAAGCCCGGACATGACGGTGATTTAATTGAATACGTTTGACCCGACGGAAATGATTTTGATGCTGGTATTTTAAGTTCAAATTATGACACTTTTTACATACATGAGGTAACAGAAAAAATGAAAGTAGCTATTTGATGCTTACAGAACTAATCAGTGTTATTGTCTTGAAATAAGCATCGCCTGATCTTTCTTCAGTGCTGTGGTTTATACAAACACAATTCTGAACAGTTATATTAGCACAGACGCTAACGCTAGGTGCACAGAGGGGCCCACCAACGGTAGAGCATGGCAGTGACAGAGAGGTTATGTCTTCAAACCAACAGTGTTTTATAATTAAAGTGCGCCCCCAATTTTATACAAGGATGGCTAACTGAACTAATCTGTGTTATGGGGTACCCTGTCTGGTGATGGCAGGAGCTCAATTCTGAAATAAAAATGCTACTAAAAGCTACTTTTATACATGGAAATATGTATGTTGTTGTTATTGTTGTACAGAAGTAAACTTCCATTCCATAAAAGATGTGATAAGTTAGCAAAGCTAACAAATGCTAATGGCTAACTGAACTAATCTGTGTTATGGGGTGTCCTGGCTTCTCTGTCAGGAACTCTATTATAAAATGAAAATGCTACTAAAAGCTACTTTCATATGTGGAAATTGTGTGTTTTGTTATTATTCTTGTTGTTTTTGTTATACACGAGTAAATGTACATTCCATAAAAGATGCGACAAGGAAGCTGAGGTCATACCCGCTAAGGGCTAGCTGAAGTAATCTGTGTTCTGGGGTGTCCTGGCTGGTACACCACTGGCAGGGACTCTTTTCTGAAATAAAAATGCTAAGTTTGAATGTGGAAAATATTATCCTAGTTGTACAGGAATAAATGTGCGATCCATAAAAGATTTGACAAAGAAGCTAAACTAATACCTGCTAATCAGTGACTGAACTCATCTGTGTTACGAGGCGTCCTGGCTGGTCTGCCAAAATTGTTGGGTTGAAAAGAGTGACCTGCACATGAACAGTAATTAAGATTTAGCAGACTTGTCATCTGTTAAGATGAACTACATAGTCCTTAGGCCTATTACATTTGAGTAAATAAACAGCCATTGTTTGAATAGAGTTAGCAATGAGGCTAGCACAACACAACCTGAGCGGTGTCCTGCCTGGTCCACCAATATTATGTACATACTACACAAAGATGTTTCTTTAATCAATTCTGTCTTCCATCATTGGATGTGACAGCACTGCCAGATTGACGGATTATTTTTTTCCCCAAGCTTAAATCAAGAAAACGTTTTAGTGTTCCATTTCATTAAAATGAAAGGCATGTCATGTCAGTCATATATTGTTGGCAATGCAAACAGGAGGAAGCTCTTTCCATATGTTGTTCATGATGAAGCGGGCAGGACCGAGCCACTAAAGGGAGGGCTTTGTGTGTTCTGGGCTGAATGCGTGCCATCAGTGTGATTAACATTGAAGCCAATTTTAGATTTCCTTCACACTGAGACCATCATTGGGGAGTTTAGCGCTGATAAATGTTGAAAAAGGTGTAATTAGTGTTATTCATGCTGCTCTGCAAGGAGTTCTGGCCGGGGGATATTTTTCCATATGTTCTTCCAAACCTTCCTCCTCCTAAACTTCCCACCTGACCTGCCTTTTATCGCTGCATCTGCTCCATACTAATGTTTCTCTTTCCTGGCTGCATCTCCTTGGAGAGTACAAGCAGCCTCCATAATCAAACTCAAAGTGCTTTTGTTGCAATAACTGAACAGTAATTTATGTTTTCCCCACAGTGAGTCATGCGCTTTAAAAGAAAAAAAAAAAATCATTTGTCTTACTAGTAAGAGGAAAGATCTGCATGAACAGCTGTAATTTATTTATTTTTTATTTTTAAGTTGTCAGTTTTTATGAAATTTAAAGCACATTTCATACAAACACATTGTTGTAATAAAATATATCATGTACAAATGAGTTATCAAGTGCATGCATAGTAATAATAATGTATATTCGTTTTTATTTTTGGCATACATTAGAACGCCATAATAAAACGCAATTATAGAATGAGGAAAACGAGTATTATTTTAAGTGCAGCAATATTACTGTTCACTTTTAAGCGTGCAAAAAATATGCAATGTGAAAATGAAAATAACAACCATAAGAATTACCGTATATGATATTACTCTCATTAAATCTCATTTAAATACAGACTGCACATATATAATTGTGCTATAGGAATGCACAATTACAGTATGTAATGCGGCAGTTATATAAATATTACTTAAAGAAGGTACTAACACTGTTCAGTGGAAAAATGTAAAAAAAGGAATTCATTCATATCGAAATGATTGAGGAATAAAAGCAGTAAATATACAAAAAAAATAATAAACAAGAACACATTTTTTCAAACTTTATAATCTATACTGCATCCTGTTTACTGGAAATAAATCTAAGAAAGCTGAAAGTCATGTTTGTGCCAAGCGTAATCACTGATGCTTTTTGAAACGTCCCCTCCATGAATCAAGGCTGAAGTGCATCGCAGTGCATCTTTTTTTTTTTTTTTCAACCCACCAAGGCTGATGTATGTTTGCTGGCATTGCAGGAGCATCATCGATCCCTAAAGTCTTCACGTAATTCATCTTGGCGTTGACGTGTCTCCATAGGTTCCCGCCCGTTAGCGAGCTGGCGCCAGTGGGTACGCCGTTGGGGACCATTCTAGCTGCCGCCATCAACCAGACCATCTACTACTCCATCGTGGCGGGAAATGATTTAGGTATATTTCCATCGCCGCTGTCTTTGCTACATTATGCTTACAAACAGCTTGTGACAAAAGACGCATAAACATTTGATTTCAAATACCTCGGCGCCAGTGTGGCCACAAAGCGGGTATTTGCCGTGGAAAAGGTTTTCAAGAAATATATGCTCGTAAGTGCTCTATTGAACTGTGTTTTCAATGCACACTTGGGGAGTCTGAAATTCAAGTTCTGCCTTATATCATATCTGCAGAACTATAAATACTGGGCTGTTTTTAGTGGGTTGCCAGTTATAAAATGTTGTAGACTATATTATCATTCGATAACACTGTAAAAGAACAACTTGTATTTTTTGGGGGGCCAAAAAAAAGGTAATTTAAGTTGGAAGAACTTAAAATATAAGTTATTGACATTTATAGCAACAATGTTAGCTAGCATAACAAAGCCAACAAAGCAAGAAAGTCCCAAAACAATTTGCAGAGTTGTTTTTACTACGTTAAGTTAAGTTGGGCTTCAATACAAGTGATAAAAGTTCTCTAAACTCTTAATTTCTTTGGTGTGAAATGCGGCAAAGCCAATTTTCACAACAGCAAAATTAAACACATGTCGTTGAGCTGCCCAACTTAAAATGTTAGCGAAATTTGTTGCCTTGAAATTTTGTGAATCTGGTGCACAATTTCTTACCCCAAGGCACTGTTTTGTGGAGGCGGTTCTGTCACGTAAAAATGAACCAAAGGTCGCCAAAAAGGTGAAGAACAAAAGTGTGTTTCCATAAATTCATTGATTGTATTTTCACTCAAGAAGTCAGCAGCTTCATCACTAAGCTGCCGAAATACACTTGTCACTTAATGCGCTGATCCGTGTATGTGGCGCATGCAGCGGACACATCCGCAAACATAATTAGCCCGCCCCCGCGGTACCCACATTGATAATTTGATCATTTCACCGGACGTGTGCACGCTAATCTCAATGCAGCTTTGCTTACTTTCTGGCTTTGACATGATGTTTCCGACGGTGTAGTCAGCCGTCGCTTGAAAGTGACGAATCTTCAGCCACCCTAGCTCCCAAGTCATGGGCAGAGAGGTTCTGTGTGGAGGCGGTGTTATGTAAATTAGCTACACTATGACATCACAGTCAGGCGGAATTCGAAAAGTCAGCGCTTCCCAAACTTTTTATGCCGAGCGGCACCTCCAAAAAAACATTTAGCTCTCCAAGTACTACCAATGGGCACCATTAAAATGTCACAGTATATTCGGATTAAGTTTTCATCAATAACGAGGATGAGGTTTCATTCCTAAAAAGTGTCAGTCGAATGACAAAGTAGAAGACCTTGAAACAGAGAGCCTCTAGGAACACAAAAAGGGCATTACACATTCATTTCGAATTCTGTTGACTCTGTATGAAATGTAAAAGTGCATTCACAATGCAGAGTCACCACAGGTGCCAAGTAGCAGATGGTCCGGATCCCCCCCTCAGCACTTAACGTGCCAGCAAGTTGCAGACACAGTGTTGTTTGTCCTTTGTCTGTCCTGAAGTGGAAAAGGCAGCGGTGACATGTTTGCAAAGCCAGACTGCTTGCTTGTCACACTCGTTGGCAAAATCGGCCCAGCGTAATTAGTCCCCGAGAGAGCAGGCAACCCGGCAGGTGAGAATGGAGTCGGGTTTCATTGGAATTTAAAAAATAAAAAATTTAAAAAAATTCTGAACTTTTTTTTTTGCTTTTTTTTTTACATTGAATTCTGTACTATTGAAAAGTATTGATGACAGAAACTATTTTATTAGTTAATATTAAATTGTCTATGTAAACGTTTGTTACTCATGGACTTTGAAGATGGCTTGAAACAGACATTTTTAGTTAATATAAAATAAAACCTTGATTCCATCCCTGCTTGCATTATTGTTTGAGTAAGATAACCTTAGTAATGAGTGTTATAATCCTTAACCTTTTTACATTCAGTACAAGAGCTAATGCACTTTAATTAGTAGACATGTTTCTAGGGTTATCATTTATTTTTTTTTTTTTAATATAAATGTCAAAATTCCTTTGCTGCCTTTTATGTGGAAAAAAAAAATCCAGTGTAACCCTCTTCATCTTTAAGTTTTTTTTTTTTTTAAGTAAGCCAATACACATCAAATATTAATTTAAAAGTTAACATTGCAAAGTGAAATATTAACCCTTTCATGCACAGTGGTCACTACAGTGGACAGCTATTTAAAAGTTGCTTTCGCCTATATTATTTAATCAAAAAAATATATTTATATTTTAAATAATTACATCAAATCATGATCGATGCATGAAAGGGTTGAAATATTTTTTCAAATTTAGATTAATTAATTTAGGCGAAAGCCACTTTTAAATAGCCGTCCACTGTAGTGACCACTGCGCATGAAAGGGTTAATACTAAAGTTCAGGTAACCTTGGGATAGAAACGTCGACTACTCAACCAACGCGATACTTTTGTTTTTCTCACATTTGCCTCCCTTGATCCACTTTTTCTTTTGTCCGTTTCAGTTGGCCTCACGCCGCCGCACTCTTGTTTGCTTGCAGGTCATTTCCGTGTGAACAACAGAACGGGCGTCATCTCCACCGCGAAGCCGCTGGACTATGAAAATGTGACCAGCTACGTCCTGAGGGTGCAGGCCGACTCGCTGCTGGTTGTCATGTCCAACTTGCGCGTGCCTTCCAAAAGTAAGAAGCCTGCGAATACGTTTGCATACGCGTGGGGCTCAAATCACATATTTCAGTGTACTTCACTCGAAATCGCTTCTGGGATCCAACCTTATTAGCATGCACATTTGTGTTTTTGTTATTATGTTTTGTGACAGTCAGTCAAAAATGGCAATTATGCTATTATGCTAACAATAGTAGTTATGAAAATACACACACTTACCTTTTTTTTTTGCCCAGGCTTTGGTGCCATTTGGCGGCATCTTGTTGCCAATGAACTGTTGAAGTTAGTTGAGGAGCTTCATTAATTTTCACAGTGCATGGAACATTCACTGTAGCCTCAAAACTGATTTGAGTCTCATCGAGGACTAAAATGTCTGCATGTTTAACTAGCATTTTAATATGTAATTGTTCTACAGCTAGGGTAAACACAGAAGTTGAAACGCAAACACGCTCGCTCGACTTGAAAGTGTATGAAGTCGCTCATATAACACACATAGCACTCTTATCTTTTGATCACGGGTGGCAAGCGACAGCTAGCCCCTCGGCGGCTTGCGCGGGAAGCTAACGTAGCAGTCACACCAGTCACAGATCTAAATTATTTGTTCACACACACAAAACAGCCAACAGCAATTGAACAAAAATAGGAACGCGACTCATCTTTATTTATACAGCGCTTTCACAACAGCTGCAGCCGCAACAAAGGCCAAACCCAGCAAAATAAAACTAGTACGTTTTGCTAACTTAACGGTAACTTCAGCTGGGCATATTCGTCTCTTCTCGCATAAAAACTGAAAGCCAGAAGGAAATTTTAGAGTTTTCCCGGCGTCGCAGCGCTCTCCCGTCATCTCAACCGTTTAGCGCGAGGTGGTCATCTCAGCAGTTTCAGATCACTCACTTCCTAATGACAATATCAAACGTGTTTGATAGCATCACAAGTCTTTCAGGCTTTTGCGGTGACGTCGTAGTAACGTTCGCTCATTTGAAACCATCCATTTTGTACGGCAATATTCACAGTCATGCTGCCATGCAATCTTTTCCTGCGGCATCCTGCCAAATTTGATCAAAACGTGTCACCGTTTACGCACGTAGATTATGTATCGGCTGACATATCTACTCTCTTGCATGATTACCTGTTCGGTTTCCATTTGCTTCAAACTAACCAGTTTAGGCGGGCAAATCACATCTTTGACGGCTTTTTCCAGTCCACTCTGGCAGCTGCTTCTTGAAAAGCAGCTTTTATGATCACTTGTCAGTCTGCTGCCTTTGTTCACCCGTTATGCATACATATTGGCTAATTTGGAATTTCAAAGCTCGGGTTGGCATTCAAATCGTGGGTTTTGACTCCTTGCGGGGTTGCTTGTTTCATTTCCGTCAGTCGTCAAAGTAGACTTTGTCGTCATCCGGTCGTTTGAAGAACGGCGAAATCTTGCGGTCTGGCGCCCACAATTCAACCGGAATCCATCAAACCGGTTTACGGTTTGCTTCTGAAAGCTAGTGACGAATGAAGTGTTCAGAGCAAACGTTTCCCAATGAATAATCGATGACCTACTGTACGTTGCTTTGCCTCGGCGCGTCTCTCGAATGCTAATCACGGGAATCACTGACGGGAGATCCGCGGATCAACGGCTCCGCAGATCCGCGCACTCGTCTCTCATCTGACAGTCAAAGTTAAAGGCTTTCACAATCGAAATATGTTCCATGACATTTTCGTCCTCTTTTGGCAAAGCGCCATCAAACACCCACATTAATACAATAATGATCAGACGGCGGCAAATACGCCTTTCTTCTTGTCCACGACTGAGTTGAAATGAGCAATATTTTTTGTTCCTCTGTACACCCATCCAGTAAGATCTTTCAAACGAGGAACTTGTCCCGTCGCTCAATGAACACGCTGAGAGGACTGAAATGACTGTCTTAGTCCAACTGAATTTCAAGGCAGTTGTACTCGGAGCTCCGCTCGACTATATTCGGTTCGGAGCAGTTCGTTTTTCAGCACAAAAACTGAAAAAAAACCCCAGTTGCATTCAATACATCAGCAAGCTGCAAGGGTTTTCTCTTTGATATACAGTAGATAAATAATCGGACTCAAAGACTGGTTGGGAAATGCAAGAAACAATTTAAAACAGAGTTTTGTATCCCTGTACTACATGATCACCGTTGTAATGCTAATTTATCGGTGGTTCCATGGCCACCATACAACCCTTTGTACTTGAAAGAGTTTATAGGAAATGCGTCGATAGCGATGACAGCCTTGGCATGCAGTTTAAGCACAAGCCAGCGACACCAAGTAGTGGTGAACACGCAGTTTTAATGCAATTTGTTTACTGCGGGTGACGGGACTTTTTTATTGTTGTTAAGGAGAGCTTCTAGCGGGCTTTAAACCAGTAAATCCCGAGTTTGCTGGACAGTGCATCGTTTCCAGACCCAATCCTGGCGAGGCCAGGTTGGAAATAGTCGATGTTTCCAAGAAGAGAGAAAGTGAGCGGGAGAGAAAGTGAGCGGACCTCACGCGCATCCCCGAGGGTCCTTGCTCTCTGTCTCACAGCTTTTGTGGCTGTAATCTGATGTGCAGTCGGTGTGCGTCCAAATCCCCTGGCACTCCCTGCACTCCAATGCAACATGACTTTACACTTTTGCATGCCAAAAGAAGACAAATGGGATATGACGGTGTTTTTTTTCTCCCTAACCTAGGCTGGAGAAGTGAAGATATTTTTGCAATTGTACACATTTAGGTCAATTATAATGCAATGGTGGCTTGATTTCTTTTTAAAATTATTATTATCATTATTATTATTATTATTATTATTATTGAACGCCTCGATCCTCTCCCATCCTGCATTTTACGCCTACAGTAAGCGACGGCTGTCAGTTCATTTTATAATGTACATTGGGGAGGAGTGTTTACACGGTTACACTGTTGTACAATATTCTTCTTATCCATTAATTACCCTTGCCCAATGTGTTGAATCTTTTTAAATGTGTTTGTATTATTTTAAAGTGTGTTTAAAGACCATTTAAAAAAAGGCAAAATCTGCATTGTGCGCCTCATTAAATCACATTCAATGAGAATTGAATAAGAATGAGAACTGAGAATCAGCCACTGAGACGTCCCAAAAAGCTTCGCTGTACTGCTTACTTCTCCCACCGCGTGTAGTTGGCGGTTGCCTGATGCCTGGTGCGACACACTCTGCGGCAGCTAGCTAGCAACAAGCGTCAGCTGGCTACTGCTACAGCTGAACACGTTGCAGAGCCACTCAAGTCGGTAGTCATTGCCTCCGTGGCAGCGAATACGCTACGTTTTTGACAAGTGTCGTTTTGACAAAGGGAGAAGCCATGCTGATTGCTAAGCTAACCTACGATCGACACAGCTAGCATGTTTAACACCGGAATGAAGTACTTGGGTGATTGAGTCCACTTTTCAGACGACAGGCTGGAACCATGCGCTATGCCGTATGTCATGGCCTTTAAAAGTACCGTATATGAATATACTAGTATCGAATATTTGTGAGTTAGTTGTTCGTTTTCACAATAGACTCCAAATTAAGTCAGTGATTCGCAAAACTGCGCCGCAAAGCAAAAAAAAAAATCATTTTGAGCCTTGCATTTCCCTTTATTTCAACTGGTAAAACTTATTAACTCATTCACTGCCAGACATTTTCAGACCCTCTTTTTACCCTAACGTTTGAAAAAATTTGAAAAAAATATTTTTAAAATTCTGTGAAAAGAAAAGTGAATCCGTCAACTGCAGTTAATGAGTTAACGGGCTTGGCGACAGGACAGATTCAATTCGCAAAGTATCGCAAGTACTTGTATTGCTTGATTTGGACTGACCTTTAAATAATTCTTTCCTTGATTTGCATTTTTTAATGACGGCCTGCAGAAAGTTTGTCGGCGCAAACTTCTCCAAGATTGATTAGAGTTAAACACCCACTCGCCTGGAATGATATTTCTTCATCATTTTGACGAGCTCACTGAGACTCAACATCCCTACTGTTTGCTTGGCGAATTTCAATTGTTGATTTCCTGATGTGCTTATTGGGGGCAATAGGAGAGCCAGGCTCCACTCTGCGTGTCTCGCTGCGCAATATCGTCATTGATCAAAGCAAGTCGGCCTCATTATTGACTCTAATGCCGTCGGATGAAACCAAACGAGCTCCTGGCGCTCGCCTGCTTAGAAGCAATCTCCAACTAAGATGAGAGCACGTCGCTGCTTGCTGCGGGCGGCCACCAATCTTTTTAACGGCTTGAGAAATATCTGAAGAAATACAGATGAAAATTACCACTGAATGTACAATGACTTGTGCTGCTGCATGTTGAGTTTCTAACGAGCGAGTGTCGAAATCGCAGCAGAAACCAAAAGTATTTAGTAAAACCGCCATGTTTTAATATCATCTATTTAGCATTTTGGGAAACTTATATTTAACGCGACAACATCGTCAACTATCGTCGTTTTATGTATATGCTCGTAATATTGTACGGTAACTTTATTATCTGAACATTTTCCTTCAATGTTTTGATTTTATTTATTTTTATAGCACAACTTTACTGTTGTAAAATTTAGACTTTTCCTCCTGGATTATTATGATTTTATGATTGTGAAATAACACCTCTTTCCACATATTACAACTTTATTTGTTGTAAAATTATGACTTTTTCCTCATATCACAACTTCATTTTTCTTAAGGTTTCAATTTTGCTCTCTGTCATATTGATGTGAAATTAGGACTTTTTTCACATATCACAATTTTGTTCTCCAAATTATAATTTGTATAATTCAATTTGGACATTTCTAAAGTATTCCCCTAAATTATGTCCACTTTATGATTGTAAAAAGACAACTTATTCAGTGTACCTTTTTTTTTTTTCCTTACGTACAAAATTATAACCCCTTCGTAATAAGACTTTTTTCACGTGAAATGATTGCTTTTTCCTCATCACAACAATATCACAACTTAATTCTTATATTATTGAGACATTTTCTAAATATGGCAGCTTTTCCCAACTTTTTTGCACTCTTTTCAGCGTGGTATAATAATGCCCCGTTAAAAAAAAAAAAAAAAAAAAAAAAAAAAAAAAAGGGTTCTGATAATATTCAAATAAATGCAAAATCTCTTTTCCCATCAAAAGTTTATTGAGCAAACCACATACAATGTTAACGGTAATGAGATGCCTGCCGTGCGACACGGAAAACGATTTCAAGTTTTCATTTCAAGTTGCGGTCCGGCTGACGAGCGTGGCGAAATGATAGTGACACGACCATTTTCAGTTCAAATGATGTAACGTTCGCTCAACGGTGGTTCTGATTATCTTTAGAGACGTGTTTATGTGACGGCCGGCAGCACTCGATGGGCCCATCAGTGAGAGAGCGAGAAACCGACGTGTCATGTCGTGATGTCAGAAGACTTAATCAAATGGCTGGCGTTGGTAGAATCAAAAGTTTGGACCTGCTTTGACTGTTTATGACTCATGCATTTTGTATGGAGACCTGACCAGAAAAACTACACATGGCAGTTCTATTCTGTGCCGAGTGGTTAGCACATCTGCTGCGCATTTCTCCGTTTCCGGGTTTGAATCTCGGCCTCAACCTTCTTGTGTGCGGTTTGCATGTTCCCTCCAGTTTTCTCTGAAGAACTGTCCAAAAGAACTCAATCTTTATACATAGAGAATGAATAGATGGATTCAATCTTATTCAAAATCAATTTTGTCCTTGCTTTGATGTGGAAAAATCATCCCCAAAAGATGAAATTCTGGTGGACTGAAAAGGAACATACAAATTGATTTCAAAGCTTGCTTTGCCTATGTGTGTCAAGTTTTCTCACTTGGCACTGGCAAGAGTCCATAAATAACTCGATTGGCTGTTCAAAGTGGACCCAATGTGTCTTGATACATGGCAGTACAATTGGTTACTCCTCCTCCAAGAAATAATTACAATTTATATACATCTGAGGACTAATCCAGTGAGTTGACTGTATTTTTCTGGCCATTAGGTGCACCGTATTATTAAACGCAATATCAATGAACTCGTCTATTTTAATACATTTTTATTCACAAGGTACACCGGGTTATAAGGTGCATTATCTTTGTGAGGCATTGTCAGTCCGATAGTTTATTCTAATTATACCATATGTGTATTCGATAGATTAAGCGCTGTTATGCTAGGTTCAAACCGGACGCAAAATATCGGGTAGCGCTGCGTGTCTTCGCTTGCTTGTGCTTGCCATGCAACTACACGGGGTTTACTTCGTGCGGAGAAGAGGAGGGCGTCATTCCGACAGGGCAAATAAACCAAGTTTGAACATCGCTAGTCAATATGGTGACTGGCGGTTGTGTTATTACGTTGGCTAATGCTAAATGCTATATTGGTTGACCATTCAACAGCTGCAAACAAGTCAATGCACTCACCGTTATCCAACCATTATCCGCCTTATCGTCCGAAAAATACGCTCATCGGAATAAAAGATACATCCGTCAATCCACCATTTGGACCGCGTCATTCAGGGTTGCGCTAAACTGGAGCCTGTCGCAGCTGACTTTGGAACAGGGGCAGACTAGACCTTGGCCTGACCGCCAGTCGATCAAAAGGCACCTACAGCGACAGTCAAGTCCGTGAATCCTCACTGAAACTATTGTCAATTTGTCTTTCTAAAACGCTATTTGTCTTGTCGCAGCCAACACGGCCAAGGTGTTCCTGGAGGTGCGCGATGAGAACGACCACCCTCCCGTCTTCACCAGGAAGCTCTACATAGGCGGCGTCACCGAGGACACCAAGATCTTCAGTTCCGTGCTCAAGATAGTGGTGAGAAAAATATGTCAGCGCGCACGCAACCCCGCCAATTACACCTCAACCAAAATTCCGTTGCGCTTAATCCGGACACCTGCGTTACACTGCCCCCATGTGGCCGGCGCGCACTCACCAGAAGGAGCAGCACAATTGCCATTGAAATGAATGAATGTGGCATTTAGTCTTGCCTTTGATCCCTTCATCGCCGCAGTCGTGAGTCAAATTTGCGAAGCGCACCCCCCGCTATGGCGCCGATTGTCATCCCTTCCTCAGTCGTTACTATCTGGCATGTCTGCGGCCTTCCGTGAGGTCCCCTCGCTCCTACCCCTCTTCCATCAATAGCAAAGGCGGGGGAAAAAAAGAAGAGATTGACGCTATTTATCATTGTCACTTGCGACACGGGCGAGAATTGATGCCTGTGTTTTGTGCTCAGTCGCCACTCTGAATTTGTGCCTCCGAGGTTTTTCCCCGGTTTCACTTTCCATCACATTTAGTAGATGGACTTGCTTAATGGAGTGTAGGCTGGCTATGAATCGTAAGCTTCTTTTGAAGATGTTTTTAATCCTGCCTTATACTTTTTTTTTTTTTTTTTTTTTTTTTTTAAACGCTCTCATTCTGAAATGACCGGCGGAATATAATGCATAAGGAGAATTTAATCATAAGGGGAAACATAGGCTTCCTAGTAACCTATTACAAGAAGTCCCAGTGGAGCAATCTGCAGCAGCCAGGTGGAACTACGTGAGATGGAGATAAGACAAGAGCCTGCGGCTGCGACTCTTCTTCCGTCAGCCACTTAATGTATCGCCTCGACACCTGCATGGGGGGGGAAAAAAAGCAATTATCGCCTCCATCACTTGATGACTATGTTGTTTTTGTTTTAAAAGGCTCAAAGTTAAATTTGTTAATTATTCTCGTTTTTATACGCCACCCCCTCCTTGATTAAGACATCATCGTTCGGTATAGAGGAATTAATAATCGGAGCTGCTGCCCCCACAACTCTTCAGCTCATTGAATTAGTGGTCCTTCACAAATCGAATGTAATCCGTTCCGGGAGACTCTTTGGCCTTCCCAATTGCAATCAATTTTCTCCAGAATTAATGCTTTCCAAGGACTGAACTTTTTACCTCATTATAAAACTTTGAAGTACAGGTAATTGAATGTGGAGAGGGAAAAAGTTAGTGTCCATGAAGAGACTAAGAGCATGCTCATTTGCGGAAGGGAGATCTTCACGGCACTGCACTTTGAATTTGTTGCCAGCCAATCGCCAAGTAACTCAATAGTAACTTCTTTTGAAATGTGTAGTAATGTTTATTGAAATAGATATTAAAGTATAATAAATACATTCGAAATTATTCAATTCCACAGTGCAAAATCACATTTAAATTACAATCCTTGTATGAGTAAACATGTAAATTCAGTTATTAAATTAAAATTGTGTCATTTAAATTTTTTTAATAGAATTAAGTAAAATGAAGTTGATTCAAATGATTTATTTTTGAATAATTCCATTGCTGTTTGAATTGTAATTTGATAAACAAATTATTAAAATGTAATCACACAGAAAAAAATCTACTGATTGCAATGGCAATAAAATTGCAATTAAAATTGTGATTTGAATTGTTTAATTAAAATTAAGTAAATTAAATCATTTAGTTTTGATTGTACAATTGAATTCCGATTTAAATTGTTTCTCAACAAAAATGATCAACTTGTATTAACAAAATCTATTACAATTACAATGAAAATAAAAAATGCAATTCAATAACCTGTCAAGCGCAATAATTCTGCACATTAAGTCAAATATTAAAATAGTCAAATGTCAAGATGTTTTTTCCATGACAAATTACATTCAAAATGACATTCAAATTTACTCCGCACAAAATTACATATAAATGAAATTGTTAGTGTAACTAAACATGTACATTCAATTAAAATTACATTTATTGCAATCAAAATTCTAATTCAGTAAAAAGTAATGTAATGAAACGGAATAACTCGATTACAATTGTTCTTACATTAGAATTCCAATAAAAATAAACCAGAATGAAAAAGTCCATTTCAAATATGAACGCTAGTCCTGCCTGATCCGTTGACTCTTCTAATTCCTTTTTCAAATTTCCTGTTTCATTACTGAACAAACTGGGACCAGATAAGACACTGTCATGCAAATAAGCCAACCGGATGCATGAATATTTCAAAGAACTCTAGAACATTTGTAAAAACGTAACGTTTTTTTTTTTTTTTTTTTTTGTTCTCTCTTTTAGGCTACCGACCAGGACACCGGGAACTTCAGCGCCATGGCGTACCGTCTCATCATCCCGCCAACGGCGGAAGGCCAGGACAGCTTCGTCATCGAGGCGTACACCGGTGTCATCAAGTCGGCCATCATGTTTCGAAACATGCGCAGGTCTTACTTCAGCTTTGAGGTGATCGCCACCGACGACTACGGCGAGGGTCTGAGCAGCAACGCTGACGTGGTGGTGAGTTTCCACTCTCATAAACACCATGCATCGTCATCAAGCTGCTTGTACAGTTTAAAACAAAAAGGAGAAGTTCATTGTATTTTCTTTCTAGATTTAAAAAAAAAAAAAAAAAAAAACTTTTTTTCCAGATTTTTACACTGTAAAACAGGCCGCATACATGGTAGCATGTAATTAGCACACATTAGCAAACTTCTGAAAGCTTTTTATATGAATTGATATTCCACTATGACAGATTGGACATGTAATGCTTGACAAACATTTTTTAAAGCGACTTCTTCTGGCCTTTTTTTTTCTATGACAGCAGTTCAATTTGTAGAGTTTTGTCATCAGTCTGTCATAATAGCTATAAAATGCCCTTAGTGTCCTCGACTTGAAATTGTTTTCCACCCTGTCATCATAGGGTAACTGCCCTTTTAAGAAAGCCTCTGATATTTTCTGTGACATTACAACTTGCATTTTATTTATTTTTTTCTCAATGGAGGCTGAAACCGCGGAGAGTTGCAGAACAAACATTTACTACTTTCTGTCGTAATGCTCATCGCATTATGCGTGTCGTTGGATGTCGCCAAGCGTAACATGTCCACTCTGTCATAGTGAAATATCAATAGAAATAAAAAAACATTTCAGAAATTCAAAATTTTAAACAGTACACAGTCAGCTCGCTGGCGCAATAAGTTCAATGGAAACCCTCAACTCTCTTGCAGGTGAAATGGGGACGACTCAAAGGCACCTCGTGGTGATAGTGACGCTTATCCTCATTTTCGCTAGCGACTTGAGATAAACTGGTTCTGTGCCAGAGGATGTTCCACCAACATTGTTCTCTCTTTGAACTTGCTTAGTTGTAAATCCGTGACATTTCGGAAATATGTTGCCTCGGCTTTCTTTTTATCCCCGCACTGCATGGCTGCATAGGTTGGACTGAATGCACCTCGTCTATGGTGGAAAGGCTCGCGCAAAGGGACATTCAACCTGCTGTTTCATGTGAAGGTCAGCGGGACATTCTGTGCTGTGGACGTGATGACAGGATGGACACGGCAAATTTGTGTTTTTGTTTCTTGGAGGACCAGCGGCTTTTGCATCCGAATGGGCTTTACCACATGGCATTAATACCATCCATACATCCATATTCTATGGCGCTTGTACTCGGTTCTCGTTAGAGTTGCAGGGGAAGCCGCAGACGATCCGAGTTAACTTTGGGTGAGGGGCCGGAAACATCCCGGACTGGTCGTCAGCCAATTGCCGACAGCATTATTACAAGCAGGCAATTGGAGGATGCATGATAGTCTCAACTTGTTGTGACTGATTTCCGGGTCTTTCTTCTCTACCGTGGACCCGCAGGTGTCTGTGGTCAACGCATTGGACATGCAAGTTATTGTGTCAACCGTCCCGCCCACTTTGGTTGAAGAGAATAAGGACCAACTCATAAGGTAAGGATAGATTTCCATCCGTCCATTTTCGTGAGGTTTTATCATACATATGTGGAAGCAAAGCACACCAAGCCAGTTGGGCCTAGATATGGAAAAAAAAAGCTAAAGCTAAACCCACAAGCTAATAAAGCGAACAAGCCTAATCGTGAAAAATCGAACACATGAATCATGATATACATTATTCTTCTTACCCACTGATTCCCAGCAACTGCGCCGCGAGAGATCATCAGGTGTGCCGCGGCGAATTCTCCAGTTTCACTTAGTTGGGCCCATAATCTAGTTGTAGCACAGTTACGATATTGTGTTGCGGTTCGGGGAAACAACTACAAGAACCTATTATAGTCATTTGTCACCCTACGCAAAAGAACGCTAAGGATCATTCATAAGGTATGGAATACACTCATTAACTCTTCTTAAGATCACATATGGATTAAAATTTCACAGATTTTGTATCATTTCAAACAGCACAACCAGAGCTGCCAGCTGTTACAGATTGTCCGTATTTTGTTATGAAAATCATTGAGCGCTAGCTCTTTCCGCCCGTAACACTGATTGTTCCGGATATGTAAAAAGAAAAAAAAAAATCACGGTCGCAAAAAGATTGAGATAGTTGAGGTCGATGTTTGACAACACATTAATTGCAGACACTGCATAATTCTGCCGGTCGGCTTCAGGAAATCTGCACTCGCATGTGCAGTGGAAGCTAGCGGACAAGTCTGGCGTTAGTCGAAAGCTAAAGCTAACGCTGATCGCCGCTAGCCTTTTTAGCTTCATAACAGCGACGCGGAACAATAGCAGTGACAAAAAAGTGGACTTTCATCGTCAGATTATTATGTCCAATAATGCAGACAACCACTGTGTGCTTAGGAGAACTTTCTTCATCATAGCACAACAAACGTCATGACACTTTACGGCAGGAAAGATCCTGTCGTAATACTTGTCGGAATACGCTGGCTCGTTGAAGCGTAGATAATGGTGAGCGATATTTGGCTCATTTGAATTTTTTTTAAAATCGCCTCTCTGTAAAATGAACAATTGATTTTTAATGGCATGGCAGAATCTCTCTTTGAATGTTCTGAATTCGTGTTTCGATGGCAGAGGCTTGGTTGGTCCCAATAGCTCAATTTCCCATAGCTAACATCATGTTGTTTTTAATTTGAAAACTTTTTCAGAATGAATCAACAGTGCCTCTAGTCACACCAACTTACCAAATTAGAACAAAACTAATGATATTAATTTTAATTTAAAAATATTGTCTTTCCTTCATTTGACTCCTGGTATTACGAGAAGTTAAGTTTCCGTGTAATAAGGGCGTGAACGGGACGGCGAGTACATTTCCGCAGATGCCACATCCGCCCCTATCCAATCAGTGTTTTATTTTCCAGAACATTTGCTTGCCCTCCAGTGTGACTTCCAGTTAATTGTTTTCCTTGTTTGAATAGACAGACCCCTCCCGAAAAAAAAAAAAAAACCCAAATTGCACCCTCTCCACCGGCTCTACCCGCAAGGATACGAGCCATATTAGTTTTAAGGTGGCGCCTAATTCAGCTTATAAATTTGTCACTGGAAAAATGACTCGTCATAACACCGAGCCGCCAAACTAAAACTCTTCTTCGGCTCTTAAATAAATATCAATCAGCCGAGCGAAGGCCTCGGTCGATGACCCAGTTGAGTGTATGATACAGTCTCTTCTGTCCCCGTCCAAATTAATTAATGACAGCGAAACATCCTTTGGCACCTCGAGAGACGTGCCGTTTCGGCCTAATGAGGCTATTTGAAAGGCAAACTGGTTTTAAAGTTGATTTTCAAGAGCTCACCTTGTCTGCCTCACGCGTTTGGACCTGCAGATGCACACGCCTGACGGGAGAACGTTATTAGTCGTCCGCAGTCGGGCAAAGGCGAGGATGCTCGCACCGTTAATCAGCGTTGGCAAAGGCAACTAGCGTCCTTCCTGCCTGAAAAGGATAATCAGCGCCCAAATCACAGCACGGCCGTCGCCAGATTTGCTGGATCGGCCGTGCCAGAAACGGTTAATTGATTCCGAAGCTAATTGTAGTCTGATGACCTTTGTAATTGCTTGATTGCGTTTTTACTGCTTTGTGGCAATTTCAGTATCCTGGAGCGTCACGTCCAGGACCAGATCCCCGGCGCCAAGGTGATTGTGGAGGCCATCGGGCCGCGTCGCCACGGTGACGGCTTTGAGCTGGAGGACTACAGCAAGTCGGACCTGATGGTGTACGCCATCGACCCGCTTACGAACAGGGCCATTTCGCGCCAGGAGCTCTTCAAGTATGCCGGCTTGGTTGATTTTGCCCTTTTTGCATTTACATTCTAGTCAACCGTATCTTGCTTTGGCCTCTTTCAATATATCGAGCAGCAGGTATTGGTGATCTCCTTGCCGTTTCTCTGTTAGGCCCTTTTTAAATAATAGAATCTCAACTATCACCAGTCAATTGCAGTGATGGACTTCTGATTTGCTCTCGTTAAAAAAAAAAAAAAAAAAAAAAGCAATTGGAAAATTTGGAAATTTAGATTTAGACTGAGCCTTTTAAAAGTATTTTAAACTATTTTTTTCCCAGAACCATTATTAGCTGTAAAACTCACCCATTATTTGGCCAAACCTGTCTCATATAAAAGTATTGCTTTGACGCCAACTTGCGGAACTCTGTTGAAGTCAATCTGTCTAGGCAATTAAAAAGTAATAGACACCTTGTATTTCTGTCATTTGTATTTGCGTCAGGGCCTTGATCAGCTATTTGCGAGGTGGACGCTGTATTACCAATAAATACATTCCAGTACGTATATTGGACAGTGATAACCCCGCCCACTCGACTGCTAGTCTGTGTATGCGGTACATGCAGTGGACAAATTGCCAAACACAATTTTCCATGGTATGATTTTTCCTTCACGTGTAGTTTCTCAGTAGATCTCCAATTTTACCGGTAAATCAAGCATGTTTTTTTGTTTCTTTCTAGGATTAAATGTCACTATGCGGCTCTCTCGAAATGATTTTCCTCACTGCTAATGACCATCATTTGCTGTATTTGATGCCCACAATGCAGTCCCACAAAATATCGTTGCCATTATTTTTCTCCTCAACTACTACATACAACAACGTCTCCAATTGTTTCAAGAGCTTGGACACAAACCAGCAATATATTTCAGTTGTTTTCTTAGAAAGCGTATCATTCGAGGGACTGTTCCCGTGTTCCCAGCGCCTGTCTGGCAGAGCGTGATTACGCTTTTTTTTGGGGGGGGACCACTTTTGCATTCTCGCCGAGCGACTCATAGAAAAGTGTTTACAAGACATTTTTCTTCCTATCAGGGGAAAACAGGTCCTTGATTGACAGTCGGGGACAGTGTTGAATTCCCTTTTTTTTTTCATGTGCAGTACATAGGGCTCCTGTCTGAATGATCAGGTCCTTCAAATCCAGATTACATGATATTTAAAATGAAATGTAAAAACCTGCAAATTGCTGGCAGTAATTTGCCCCAAAAAACATGTTTGCTAGCCAGAGGCTGAGCTGCACTGTATTGGTTTACAAACCTCAAGTTTTAGGTTTACCTAGCAATGTTTTCTTGATTAATTGTGAATTGTGTTGTAATGTGTGTAGCGATCTTGCTAACTGTTCTCCGATTCTGCGTTCCTACTCCGCGCTTCCATATAGATTTCTCGACGGGAACGTTCTGGAAATCAACAAGGAGTTCCAGCCTTACCTGGGCGAGGGCGGCCGAATCCTGGAGATCCGCTCGCCGGACATCGTGGCGAGCGTGAAGAAGGCCGCCCAAGCCGTTGGCTACACGGAGGGGGCTCTCCTCGCTCTCGCCATCATCATCATTCTCTGCTGCATCCCCGCCATCCTCATCGTCATGGTTACCTACAAGCAGTGAGTACAACACGCACCGTTTTTTGGGCTGTTTTTTTTTTTTGTTTGTTTGTTTGTTTTTGTCATTATCCATGCTGACTGCACACTCTGCTGGCCTCATTTCTACGCTGGCGCTTTGGGAAAGCAAATTTAATTACAGCTCATTTGTAACAAATACCTACAGTCGGTTGTGACCGTCACAGCGCGCCGTCATGCCACTTAATCGTGTCTGCCGCACGCAGATACGCGCAATAAACACTCTGGCTCGCTTAAGTGTGCAATTCACAAAGAAATAATGGAATGCCTTCTGGGGTATGAAAACATGGAGGCTGGCTAAGTTTTTGGAGTGTTTGAACGAAAACAGCATGCATAATGCAGGATTAGCCCTCACGCACATACGGTAGAGAAATGGACACAGATTTCACCGATTTGACATTATGACCTCAACGAAGACACGTCTCATTTTCTTGAAAAAGAAATAGGATCTTTTTCCATAAAGATTGGTCTTCATACACAGTAGGTGGACATCAGATGCCTGCCACCGTTTTTGAATTTGTGCTACACTGTGAATAAAAATCATGGCAAATTATATAACCTTTTTTTTTTTTGTCTCCCTTCCCTGTTTTCTCCTCGCACGCCTCTCTTCCGATCGTCCTAAATCAGGTTCAAAGAGTAAGTAGTTATTTCCATTCATAATTTTCAATTCCTTCATTTATTCTGGAATGGCAAAGATCAAGTGAGAGGTGCAGTTTGTCTCATGTTAATTATTCATTTTCTATTTAAATAGGATCTTCAATGACATTAATAAATAATAAATATAGTATAATATAATAAAGTGTTTCTATGTACGGGTTAGCAGGTTAATGTTTCATTTACACTAAATAGTTTATTTTAATGCTTGAAAGCTCATTAGTTCTAAATGGGGAATCCACTTAATGTCAAGTGAGCTCCCTGATTATTGTTAATACCCGCACACTAATATGCCTTGAATATCGAATGCGTTTGCTCTGATAACGTGTATTTGGTGGCGAACTGTTGACGCCGTCTTTCCATAGGCGTCAAGCTGAGTGTGCCAAAACCGCCAGGATTCAAATGGCTTTGCCGCCCGGAGGCAAGGCAGCACCCACCAGCGCTGCGGGGGCCAACCTTTACGAAGAGCTCGGCGATAGCAGCATGTGAGTCACCCTTGACCCCCATTTTCAAACTATATCCCATTAGGTAGTGAACACACCCACCACCACCACCCCCTCCTGGAATCTCACTGATCAAAAAAAAATAAATGACAAATTAAGTTTTCACCTTTTCTTACAAAACCATTCGCAGCAATGTCTCAACTTGTCTGGCTCACCTACAATAATTTCGCTCGTATGGGTAGAAACAGACTTAGTGGATTTTTCTATTGGCTGTTTACAGAAATGTCATCGTTTACTTTAGCAGTAATCAGGAAGCTAACTAACAAGCTAGTTATCTATCTATCTATCTATCTATCTATCTATCTATCTATCTATCTATCTATCTATCTATCTATCTATCTATCTATCTATCTATCTATCTATCTATCTATCTATGCCATAGTTAACTAGCTTTCTAGCTAAATGAAAATGTCATACATTAGCTGGCTGCGTCTAGCTAGCTATCTGAAATACACACAATACACCACCGCAAACAGCAACCACTACAATAGTTGTATCGATAGTGTCAATCAAAACTGAGCATTATCATCTCTTTAATGATTAGAGTTGTTTAAAACAGCTGTTGTCGCATTAGATGTGTGCGGGCCTACCCAACATTGTGTTTTCGGAGGGTATAATAATAGCAAAGTGGTGAAGGTTCATCCAAATTACAGGCGACTGCAAGTTTGTTGTTTCGGGGGTTTGTTTTCAAGTTAGTCCTACGCTCTGCTTGTTAGCAATTCTTGCTAGTTTTCTGGTTGGTTTTGCTCGACTCCGCGGGATGTAAACATTTGGACATTTTTGGTCAGTTCCTTGGTAGTTAACAGGCTTGGTAGTGGTATATCTGTCCATTGTTCAGCCACAGAATGCGAAAAAAGCCTTACGCTGCACATAAAATATTAAGCATTGCATACTGTCAACTGTCACCAGCGGTCCTGAGGCTACATTACCTTTGCGTTACCTCAAGCGGCTCCTGACATCAGCACGTGTATCGAAACGACATCCAGTGTCTGCCTTGGTCGCCTTACCATCTGTCTGTTTTTATGTCCTTGCCATCATGTCTTTCCCCCCTGTCTCTATGGATTCAGACTGCAGTAAGTAATCTCCACATCAAAAATTCACAAAACCTATCACAGGAGCCTAGATTCCCCTTGTAGCTGATAGCTGTCAGGTATGCTTTTGATTAGTGTGACCTTTTTCTAATGTGGACCTGAAGGGAAAGCTTTTTATCGCATGTATCCAAACGATTCTCCTCGAGCCTCCGCTTCATCTCGTCCTCTCCTCACATCTCGCAGTGTTTTGGGCAATGACACCGCATCCTTCAAGTATGGGATGATGCAGGTTTTGCAGCAGACTCCCCAAAGTGTCAGATGATCCGTTGCAACTGGCAACTTTTGATATGTTCATGATTCCCATCAAAAGTAATGTAGAGTTGATCCATTCCAAGTGTTGAACACCCCCCAAATTAAATCTGTGATTCATGTAAGATTTTGGCTTACATGTAAAAGAAAAAAAGGATTTGTCACAATAATTTTACACAATTTCACTGTTTTGTTTAATTTTTTTTTTTTTTGAGGGGGGGCAACTTGAATAGATGATACTTTGCTTCTGATTTGCTTTGAGATTAGTTAAGTAGTCTCATCTAGTCACCCAGGAATCAAACATTCATTTTCTTCCTTCCTCCTTTTGCCTAAGCCTTTCCCTCCCTGAAAGCATCACTGTCAATTGTTTTCAAGTCTTTTCTTCTTCTTCTTCTGCACCACCCTCTCTGGACCAGGGCTAAAAAGTCTGTCATTGCGGAGGCTGACCACCAAAGGATTCTTAGTACCTTTGCCTGTCGTGCCCTTGCAGCCCACAGCAACGGAGCGCTGCATGTCAACCTGCCCAAGTCGGAGAGCAACGTGACCTTCCTCTCTGACCGCAACCCGCTCACCACCCACAACCCTGTATACAATGACAACGGTCATCTCGGCAGCCCTGACATCTACTCGGGAAGGAAACACCCTCCCAAAAATCGTTTCTCCTTTTCTGATCCGTATTCTGAATGGTCAGGGTGCGCCTGGACGATGCCAGCTCGCATTCACACAGAGGCTAACGAGGCGCCTCGGAGGCAAGTGCTCATGGACCCGTCCGACTGGGAACTGCAGATCCTCCATGCCGCCATGAGACGCGGCCAACAAACGGACCGTTCCGGCGTCCACCCGCTGAGCGGAAGCTTTGAAACCAAAATGTCAGTCCGCGAGCAAGCCAGGCAGTTTGAGCAGCAGGCCCTCCTGCAGAACAGCCAAGGCTCACCCTCCCCAATACTCGTCCGGGACCAAGACGGCACTGATGTACTCGAGGTGTCCTCGGATGCCCTCCTGTCAATTATGGACTACCCATCCTTCGGCAGGGATATACCCCCGAATATTATCGTCACCCAGGGAGACGAGTCGTGGTCCCTGTCTAACCAGAGATCGACTCCACCTGTCCTCAGGAAGTTCAGCTCCAGCATCTCCAATTACATGACAGTGCAGCCATGTCAGATCCATGTGGAGATCATACCCGACCCACCAGAAAACCCGCCGCCCCCTGTTCCAGAGCGGCCGCCCTCGCCCTCCACCTCCCCGAGCCCTGATCCACCTTCATTTCCACCCACACCCCCTGAAGTTCATAAACCTCACAGTACCGATCAGGCCTCTCCACCTCATGTTCACTGTCAAGCCTCTCCACCTTCTCCCACTCACAAAGAGTTTGTCCCCCCACCTCCGCCGCCTCTTCCTCCCCCGCCATCACCTTCCATCGACCAGATCCGCCCGGTCGTCCAGTTCGTCCCGACGTCTTTGCCGCCCGTGTCCTCGCTGCGACCCGTCGCAGAACGCAAGCTCCACTCTCCCATCATCGCGTCGCGGGCCGAGACAGGGAAGCGGGAGCTGAAAGGGATCCTTAAAAACCTCCAAAATCTCGCCGACATAGAGAGGTCTGTTGCCAACCTGTACAGCCAAGTCGACAAAAATTGCAAGGTGCCCAAGTTTAACAAGAAACCACAAGTGACTGAGGAATCAGAGGGTGCTGACAAACGGCAAGACTCTGATCCCAGCGGTGAGCAGAGCACGCCAAAGCCGAGCGCGCGCAGCTCTGCGGTCCAAATCTGCTCGAGCGCGAACGCTGCTGAAAGCGAAGGAAGCGAACCAAAGGTGGCGGCCGAGCTTCACGGCTCAGACGTTGCCGAGCTCAGCGAACCATCTTCTTCTCAAACCACAGTCTTCTGACTCTCGCCCTCCCTCCATATTCACACTCTTTTGAATTTTTACATCTCCACTCTTTGTTTTTCCTGTTCTTTGTTTCTCTTTCTGAATTTTGCACAACTGGTAGTTTTGCATCAAGTCAACATTTTTGATTGTGTAGATTTCTCACAGAGAGACGCAGAGTGCTTTTTTTACTCGCTGTGTTGTTGCTGAAAGCCGCCATCTGCCAAAGAAAGTGTACTCAGCTTTGCCACATTGATTGTACTTTGCTTTTATAGGCCTGCATTGCTCCATAAAAGTTTATAACAGTTGACTTCTGTCAAATTGCAGTTTTTGAATAAGAGCTCTAATAGTTCACAACAGTGCATAAAAGGTAAACACTAGTTGCTTTGTTTAAAGTTGCATATTGTGCCTGTGACAGCTTTGATTTCTGACTGCGAGGAGGAATGGGGGTGCAAATGTCCATGACTGCTGCCTATATATATGTACCGTCTCCAAATAAGAAAAAAAATATTTAGGAAACAATAACAAAAATCATTCTTAGGCCATTAAACCAGAAGTATGTTGCTAAAGCCATATTCTATATTTTGTATTTAATTTATAAAGACTAGGGCTGCTGGATAGTTATGATGATTGCAAATGAGAATGCAGTTCCTGTCTGCAAAAGCCGAAATTAGCCGGAAGGGAATATTATTTTATTCCAGTTCTTCAAAAGATCCAGGAATTACCCGTAACTCCCAAGCATTTCCCAAAGGCATGCCCATTTCTTGGATATGAACTCGTAAATATTCAAGATGTACGGATGGTATTAGCGCAAACTCACATTACATGCGATACATGGCGATAGAAGTTATTGTCTAATAATCATCGTGATATCTGCTGTATGTCTCTGAAGACTTCTTGCATGCTAAGCATAGAAAGAGCAGTAAACAATGCAATATCGAATCGGGCGGTTGTTTCAGTTGCCACTTTCAGTTCTCAGAAAAACACACGACAAATGACAGTTATTATATTTAGCAGAATTGGGCATTTTCCTAAATTTTGCTGGTCCGTCATTCGCCAGTCCGTCCTTTTTCGTGACGAACCGAATTGTAACCGTCAGTTAGTCCGCCAGAAATCCATTGGTCCGTCAGTCGGTCCCCTAAAAACACGTCAGAAAAAAACGTCGTCCGTAGGACTCCGTTAGTCCCGTCGCTGGCGGACGCCCTTTTCAGTGACGATTACACTGACCGATGAAAACCCACCTCAGCAATTCGTCAGTTCGTCATTTTTAAAAGGTTTCCCGTCATTCGTCAGTTGCCAGCAAAACCGGCGTCCGTCAGTGCGACGGAATGCCCACCTCTGATATTTAGTCCATGGAAAAAATGTCCGTGTTTAATCCCTGACCAAAGGAAGCTCCGAACCGCATCCAGGAATCCACACAAGCCGACCCTGACAGCATGTCGTACCGAAAGAAGCAGTCGCTAACGACTCGTGTTGCAGTTGCAGATACAATCACGCCGGCCAGTTCCCTCGGCAGGCTCATGGTGAATGCGGCGACCTCTGGAGACTCTTGTCAATTCGCATGTCTGCAGAGATCCCGCCAGCTTGATAAAGTAGTCACTCTGATGTTGTGCAGCACACTTGAAAAGGCTAATTACAGAACCAATCAATCCCTGAGCGGAGAGTCAGGGCTGCTGCCTGTGGGACTGTCAAGTACAGTTACCTTCTCTCCCCCAGCACCCCCCCACCCTCTCTCTTGTGCTCTCTCAGCCTCCATATGTCCCATTTCTCTGCTTTCTTCGTCCTCCCACACAGATAGTCCCTTCCAATCCTCGACCCCCTTCTTGTTAATCTCAGGACGATCGCTTACCTTTTCACTCCTTTGCCTGCAGCACCACTATGGGGGTGGGGGGGGGGGGGGGCTTAAACACACCGCTAACTGCTGTTTTGATGCTGTGGTCGTTTTGCCAGAGAAAATAACAGGACAGATGAGCGGTAAGCAATTTGATAACGTGAGATTTTTTTTTTTTCGGAATGACATCGGAATTCTAGAATGTTGCCAGGACTGGTTGCTTAACAGTGGGCGGGTGGCTAGCTTACTGAGATGATGGATAAATACTGCTGGATGGAAATCGAATTGCTGAAGGTAAAGTGCTGACGTTTTTTGATCTAGCAAATTAGTTCAGAGCTGCGGTCAAGCTGGCTTTACAGTTCACCTGTGGCCAACAATACTGTATTACTACTTTCCCCCCTACGGCCCGGCACCGACCTCATACTGTAGATGAATATGACACCATACCAAAAACAATGGGACATTTTAACAACTGTAAATTATCTCAAAGTGATTCACGGTATGCAATAAATAAACACAAAATATATATATTTTTTTTCAGACTTTTTTTTTTTTTTTTTAAACCGCCTCAGTCAAAACAGGGGTCGATTTATTTCTGAAGCCTGGAATCTGTACATCTTTATCATGTCTAGGGATGTTCAAAACCACTTTTTTTCCCCACACTGATACCAGTACAAGTATTCATTCTTTGAGTACTCACTGATACCGAGTACTGATGCCTCTGATACTTTTGAAATATAACATTTCATTTAAAACAATGTCAAAAAAAATTGTGAAGAAAATCTTTTTTTCTGAAGCAGATGTTGATCTGCCAAGGTGTCAGACTGCCGCAGTATAGCGCCAACTACTTCACCATCAAATTTCTTTTTGCTATCGGTAACTGGTATCGGCAGCCTCCGCGAATACCCGATACCTTAAAATCAGGCCGTTACCGGCCTCATATGGATACTTGGTCATATCAATCCCTGATCCTGTCAGGCATCAAGACTCCCAATCGACTGCAACCTTTTATTTGCAATGCTTGGTCAAGTATAGCAAAAGCCAGCAGAAAAGCATCTATCAGAGCCTACTTCCATCTCCATCTCCGCCTGGGAGGTGTGGCCTCGCAAAGCCGGCTCGCCGGCCCGCCCCTTACAACACATTACAGCTCCCCAGACAAAACTCCTCCCCCACCGGCCGGGTCGTATATCGGTACGCCGGCGAAATCGTCATTATTTATGTGACAAGTTGGACTTGTGCGCTCGTGCCTCTGGAAAGCCTTTGCAGCGCCATCGCGCCGCCTGCCCGTTTCCTATCGACTTGTAATGAATGCACTGCAGATGCATTGTTGCTCGCAGCAGCCATGTGATGGATTGGAAGATTTACAGACTTCATTTTAGTCCAAAACACAAAGCGCGTTGCCGCCTGTCGAAAAGGACGTGGCGCAATATGTGCGCCGCGATAACCGAGGACACTTTTATTAACTTTGTTTGAGTTATCATCCCTCCCGGAATCGCAGCACTCGTTTAATATCTGCCTGGAGATTATCGAGGAATGGCTGTGTAGACGTTTTTTTTTTGTTTTTTTTCTTTCTGTTCCCCGAATTCCAATCTACCCACTCGCTTTGATATGTGCATTCATTTTTTTTTTCGCTCCTCTTTGAATAAGATAAAGGAGAGAGGGGAACATTTTTTTAAAAAAAAGTTAACCCATACCGATGTGATAACACGGGCCCGGGGGGCATCTTTCGCAAAATATTGCAACGTTGTATTTGCATAATTTGAAAACACAGCTACAATTTCCTCACTGGTCAGCAGAACAGAGATGCGCTCGTGCTGTAAACCAAACATTTCATCTATGCCAAATGTCAATTTCAGTCATACTCATTATTTGCCCCCCCCCCCCCCTTTTTTTTTTTTGACGGCACACAGGAGGCGAGGCTACGGCAGACAGGTGAGTAGCTGCATGTTGTGATGTGGCCGCTTTTCATCCTATTATTCTTATCTGCACCTCCTTTGATGGAAAATGTTGAACAAGCACCAGAGCAGTTTTTCAAGATGGATAATCTAAATGACACATTTATAGATTTTACTATCCCGCCGCATTCTTGTCAAAATTCTGATAAGCGCGCTCTTTAGTTTTCTGTTCTCTGTTTGAACCCAATTAAGCAGCAAGTACCGACAATTGCTTTTGTAAAGTCTTTCCAGTGTAGCTTTCAAATTAGCTACAAAATAAAACAGCGGTGGAACATAATTTGTTCCAGGAAACTCTGATATTGTTTGGGTTGAACTGTCACCATCATAAAACTAACATGGACATGAAGCGGTCCGAAAAAAAGTTCAAACCCCTTAAAAATTCGACTTAAGTACAGAAACAAATTTGCATTTTATTTCCCAGCACTGATCGACTGTAAAAAGTCACTCGCACCATTATGAGCTTTGAAACTGCCGACTCGGGTTGCCCTCGCTAAAACGTGTCTTGTCTTATTTTCGCCATCAACCTCTTAGCGCTGTCTCTATGCTTGATAACAAAAAAACATTTCAGTTAACAAGCGAGGTCTGCCTTTTCCCGCTTTATACATTCAACTCCTGTTTGTGTCTCTCCTCGCCATCTCTTCCTTCCTTGCATCACTTTTTGTCTTCTTCTTGGTCTGCACTAATCATCGGCAGCATCAGCAACTGCTGAGACCATCTCTGCTGAGACCCGAGGTAGAAACGCTGCCCTGCTTTTTTTTTGCTTTTTTTTTTCCTCCCCATCCTTAACTTACCCCATTGTTACTCAATCTGATCCATCGGCATCTTGTATACAGCTCCTCTCCCCCATACTCAGGAATTTATGTCTCTCAATCGCAGGAGCTCTCCATGGAGTCCGGCATCGACCCCGGCCAAGACTACTACACGCAGGACTACTATAATTATGATCAAGGGTGAGCATGCAAACCAGTGTGTATACATCTCGTTCCTCAGTACAAAAGGAAGTGACCTCTCTTGTTGGCTCGCAACCAAACGAACCAGGGCTGCGCTTGGAGGGCGCATAGCGATTACGTCATAAATAAAAAGCACGGAATTGGCCTCGAAAAAAAAAACGCGGACGATACCACGAAGACTCTGCTGAGCAATCGCAAGCTATGAGTGAGGAGAATGACTTGTAAATTGCAGCCAAAAGAGCACTTTCTCCAACAAGTACTCTAATTTAAATAGGGTGTAACAAAAAAAAAAAAAAACGTCAAATCGGAAAATCAGTTTTGATCAAATTGTTATTTTTTTCATATCGTTGCATCCTTCAATTGAATCGCACCCCGTGTATCCATATATGTATCAAATCGTTTTTTATGAGAGAAGTACACCGGTATGATGCTGATCATTTCTCTTTTCTTTGAATCTAATTTTGACTTGGGGGGATCTTTGACACGTTGCATATTCACAAACATGACAAACGCCACAGCCACACCGTATCGACTCAGAATCCCACTGAGTCGATCCAAATTGAATTGTTACATTTTGAAATCGATACGTTCTTGAATGGTATCGTAAACCATGTTTTGCGAATCATACCGAATTGTCTTTTGTGTTCAGATGCACGCCCCTAATATGCACGTATACAAATCCAAATGAATTGGGTCAGGAAACTCTTAAGTTTAAACACACATCTACCTCAACTTTGTATAGATTTCCTGTAGTAAGAAACAACAGAAATAGACATTTTTTCAATGTCCCTGCACAGGCATTTTTTTTTTTTTAAACATTTTTAACCGTCACACAAGTGCATCATCTTTATCCATCCATTTTCTTTCGCATTTGTCCTCTTTGAGGTTGTTGGCGTTTGGTCAAATTCCAAACTGTGCCACCTTAAGAAGAACATTTCACTCGTTAACTCGTTCACTGCCAGACATTTCCAGACCCTCTTTTTTTACCCTTGTTGTTATCCTCTCGGCTTTTCCCCTCAGGGGCCGCCACAGCCAATCAAGTTCACGCACGATTCGCATCATTGATTTGGCGAAGCATTTTACGCCGGATGCCCTTCCTGACGCAACCCTATTAGCAGGGCACACACACAGACACCATCACTGAGCGGGAATCGATCCCACGCTGCCCGCACACAACTCGGGCGCATGTACCACTACACTAGCAGTGACTTTCAGACCCTCTTTTACCCTAAAAAAAAAAAAAATATATATATATATATATATAAATAAATTCCTGGGATTGAATGGCTGGACTGAAAAGACAAGTAAATTCGTCAATGGCAGTGAATGAATTAAATCCCACTGTAATTCCTAAAATCTGGATGGGATCAATGACCAAAAAAAAAAAAATTAAATAAATAAATAAATAAAGCAGCGCCTATTGAGATTGGCCAAATGTAGTCCAGTTGCTTGGTAAGTGACTACCATGACCGTAACTCCCCATTCAGCAGACCCCATTCCTTTGAAAATCTGATTAATTATGCTCATTTGAGTTTGTCTTATGGGGAATACGATGGCGGCTTTCTGATTAGGGAGTGTTTCAAGTTGCCGGTTACAGCTCCCTTATGGCATGAAATAGGAAGAACAAGCAACCACAAATGTAGCAGCTGCTGCGAAAAAAAAAACAAACGTTTGTTAAACCCCCAAACGATAGCAGGTGACTCCTTCTACTTTGGGCATTGCAATTTGCCGCCTCTCACCTTGTTGAAAGAAAACACTGACGCTTTCAAAGGCGTCCACCTCGCCAATTTGCTTTGGCTAATGAGTGTGATCATCGGCGTGACTAGATACCTTTTGATCTGTATTTATTTTCGAGGCACACTTCAGCGGATTAAGCTTTTTAATCCGACAATCTGAGTCCTCGGAGTCACTGCCACACATTTGGTATGTGACTATGAAGCCTTACCTGCAAAGCGTTGAATTCTATTTCAGCTAATTAAAGACTTATTACCAAGCGAAGGATGAGAAATGTGACGTATATTCACGTTTCCAGGTCATGTTTTGCACATTGCAAGGAAAAAAAATCAGATTTAAATCTCCTCTTCTCCTTCCATTGAAAAATATTCCCAGAAAAGGCCAAATAAAATTACTGTAAAATGGCTGGGGATATGAAGGTAATTTCTAAACAGCACATGGGATAAAAGGCTTACTGTGTGCTTTTCATCTCCAAGTGCTTAATGGGCTCTTGGGCATTATTTTGCCGGCACACACGGTTCCCACTTGAGCATGTTTGCATTCTTGTGATTCATTTGATGCCTGTTGGAACTCTGAGCAAATGTGTTTCTGCCTCTGCAAAAATAAATTTGGGAGATAGCTCTTGCACAAAATGACTTGCGTTTCCCGTTTTGTGTCAATCTGTTTCTCAGGTACGACCTCCCTCAGTATGGCAGTAGGAGGAGGTTGATTGCGCCGGTGTATGATGAGTACGGGGAGGTGATTATGGAAGATGATGGTTATTACTATAGTCCGCATGGCCCCGAGGTACCCCACCTTCCCATAAATGTTTATTTCATGCTCTGTGTGAAAATGTCAAGTATCGCATTAATACAATGTCTGTATTTTATTGTTGACTGAGCAGCCTCGATACGCTCCGCGGCAGTCCGACATTATGGCGTAATCGGCACAAAAGGATGACGAATTGAATGTCGCTGTCTTAGGGGCGTGGCCGAGGAAGGGGCCGTGGCGGTGCGAGGGGCCGAGGTCCACCAAAGAGGGTTGCGTTTAGGGACGGCGAGGGAATCGAGCAGGCTGAACCGGAAGCTGACGGCGAGCCCTCCAAGGCTGCCAAGAAGCTAAAATCTGTCATCAAACTCAGCAAACTTCTGGCGGCCAGCAAGAGAGGAGAGCAGGCGCCGGCTGCCGCTGGCCCGTCTCCATGGAAGAAAGCCAAAATGTTCAAGATGTTCGGCGTCAAGAACAAGGATAAGGATTATGCCAAACTGACGTCGGCCCGCCGTATTGACAGCCTGGATAGTCTGAGTGATGGGCCGTCACCTGCGGGACCCATCGACAGAAAGTCGGGTGCTCGCAGCCGGCTTGGCAAAGTTCTGAAGAAAATCAACATCGGCAAGAAGTTGCAGGCACGCAGAAAGTCGCGGAGTAGCGTGAGCGTCACTGGCAGCGAGAGGGATGAAGAGGCCTCGCAAATGACTAGTGAGGACGAGAAGAAATCTAAAGTGTCCATTAGTGTGACGGAAAGTGAGCCGGAAGCAGGGACAAGTGGAAGCACCAAGGACAAAGGCTCAGAGGATGAGTCCTCAGAGAAAAGCAGTGTGGACAGAGAGTATCTGAAAGTGGATTTAGACCGCGATGACGCCAACGAAAGCACCGTGGACTCGGAAGAAGAGCCCGATGGAGACCCGGGGGATTCGGATGAAGAAAGCAAGTCTGAAGGGGAAGAAACTGAAAAGGAATCGGTCAGTGAGAAAGAATCTGCTACTGAGAGAGAGTCAGGATCAGAAAAAGAGTCCGAATCCGAGAAGCCGTCAGAGACAGAGAAAGAGTCGGAAACAGAGAAAGACTCCGAATCAGAGCAAGAGTCGGAAACAGAGAAGGACTCAGAGTCTGACTCCGTCAAAGCGTCTGATTCAGAGAAAGGAACGGTGACTACAACAGAGAAGGGCTCAGGACCAGATGGAGAATCAGATGAGGAGTCGGAGGAGGAAGAGACTGCAGGGAGCACAAAAGACAGTGGGTCTACCGCCCGCTCATCCGTAAGATCGTCAGCTACTGAGGCAAGCAAGGCGAGCGGTGACAGTGGCAGTCGGAGTAGGCGGGGTAGTGGCAGTGGTAGTGTCAGCGGTAGCGGCAGCGAAAGCAGGAGTGAGAGTGGTAGCAGGACTGTTAGTAGTAGTGGAAGCGCAAGCACCGGCAAATCTGCCTCTTTATCTGGTTCAAGTGTGAGGTCGTCGCAAAAGACCAAAACGTCAGGAAGCACATTCGCATCTGAGAAGTCCAGAGAGGAGCTCAGCGAGGCCGAATCGGGAACAGGAACAGTCAGCGAGGCCGAATCGGGATCAGGAACAGTCAGCGAGGCTGAATCAGGGTCAGGTAGTGAAGGCTCTTGGTCTAAGGGCTCCGGCCAGAGAAAAATGTCTGGTTCAGACTCCATTGGTGGGTCGTCCAACGGCAGCCAGATGACTGGGGAGAGTTCCCTGAGCAACAGGAGAAGTTCCTCTGGTTCCGGGTCCACCAGCGGCAGCCTGCGCTCTCGAAGGTCCATCCTGACACACAGGACTGAGGGCACGATCACCGAGGAGAGCGAGGAAGAAGCATCAGCATCGGAGACCACTGATGAAAGCAAAGAGTCAGCCAGTGAGATGAGCGACGATGCCGCATCCACAAGGTCCGGTGTGGTGTACGGAGGCCCCGGGCCATCCGCCCCTTATACCAGTCCCCCATATCCGTCCGACATCAGGAGCATCAGCGGCACTTCTGAAGAGACGTACGGAGGATTGTCACCAATTACCGAAGTAGACGAAGACGCCATCTCTACGGAGAAATCCTCAGCCGGCGGCTCTGGTTCCGAGGCCGGTAAAGACACGGGAGAAACCGAGGCAACTTCGGATGCCGATTCCGAGTCAGAGAGGGACCTAACAGCCTTCTAGAAGACACTATTGTCACTTGTGAAGTAAGAGAACATCGCTGATCTCTGCATGGGAGTGAACACTTTGGTGCTTTCGTCTTCTAAGTGGCTCCAACGTCCGCTGAAGCTCACTTGAACTGTGCCACTTTACTGCTGCAAAAGCAACTCTCCCCTTCTTATTTTCCGCTCTCCAAGTTTGCATTGATATCTCTTCTTGACCTTGTTTTTGTGTGAATGCTGATAATCAAGCATTAGTATTGGAAACGGTACGTAACAATTACAGCGCGCTCTCAACAGATTCAAACACAACCAAACAACAAAAGCACGCTTTGTAGCGGTCAGCAATTACTCGACTCACCAGGTCTGAAAAAATTGTACTTTTTCTGCAAGATCGATGGTCGCGGTCCCAATGACGAAAAGACTTTGTCTCAACGTATTTACCAGTCAGACTCCCTGTTGCTCATCTTCGAACACAGCCAGTATGGGACCAAGTTGCATGCTACCACTAATTGCAACAATGTGTTGAACCATTGGTAATTATTTCTTTTGCATTTGACCTCAGTGACAGCATCTCTCAGCATTCATGCGTAAATCATAAGGGGTACAAGAATTTCTTGTTTGGTGATATTTGCATGCTGCAGCGTGGGGGGGGAGTCTGATTTTTCAAGAAAGCAGCTGTTGTGCCTGTGTGCATCCTCCTCATCTCCTCTTCCTGGTAATACTGCGCGCATCCCCCCCCCCCGTGAAACTGATCCATTTTCTTCTTCTCAGCCGGCGAGAAAGAAGCGGATGAAGTTGGTGGTGGATCGAGACACCGAGACCACCTCCACCGGAGAGGAGAGCTCCGCCGAGACGCAGAGGTGCCGACCGCCCGGCCCCCACAGCAACATTAACGGGAACATCTACCTCGCTCAGAACGGCACTATCGTTCGAACCCGGCGGACGCCCCACCCGAACAACCTGAAGGTGGGTTCCCAGTTCAAAAAGCTGGACAAGCTGGGGGTGACTCACGAAGAGCCGTCGCCCATCGTTAGCATCGAGGGCCTCGACGGCAGCGCGGAGAACGGGACGGGTACGTGTGCCCCCCCCAACGTGGACATCAGCCTTAACACCCGGGCCTCTTGCGGATCCCTGAGCTCCAGCCTGAACGGTCTTCAAAGCTCCGGCTCCAAAACCAGTATGGGCAAATCCTCGCTGGGCAGAAACAGCGGCGGGCCGTGCGCCGGCGAGGAGCTGGAGACGTCGGTGGACAACCACAAGGACAGCAGGGAGACGCTGCCGGCCCACAGCGATCACGCCGTATCGGACGAGGAGGAGTTGTGGATGGGACCTTGGAACAATTTGCACATACCGATGACCAAACTCTGACTCATCAGCCTGAACGTTAACTTGCCTTTTATGTGTGATTTTTTTTTTTTTTTTTTTTGCTTTGATTTTTCACAAATAACTGTGTGCCTCGACTGTAAAATCTCTCACGTTCACTTTTGTTTTTAATTTGTATTGATTCAATGACGAATCAACAAAGAGCTGCAAGGAAATGAGGGCGACCCGGTGGACCGTGATTCACCTTTTTAATTTTGTTCTCTCTGTTGAGCACAGATCATTAGCCTATTTCATTGACTGATTGCTTTTTTTGTTTGTTTTTATTTCATCACATCAATCACTGGTAAAGATCATTAATATATTAACAGAATATGATGAGAGAAGTTTAAAACGTCTTTACAAAATCTACGATGAGGTAATGCTTATTTTCAAGAATTATTTTAGAAGGCGTTTATGGAGATTTATAAAAAAAAAAAAAAATCTATATATCTATGAAATTATTTTCTGGATTTTGTATTTAATAGTGTTGGAAGCAAATGTCCACATGATGATCACTGTTTTTTTTTTTAGCAGTGAATTAGTGACATATGATGTTCTTTTGCATATTTTTAACCATCGGATATCTTTCCACCTATTCATCAGTAATGTCAGCGGGGATAAAAAAAAAAGACTAAAGTGCTTTCAAGTGAAATGTGAAGCATAGACATCCAGCCTCGGCTAATTCCACGCCGTCCGCGCCCTCGGAAGCTGTGGCCCGCACTTTGGATGTACGCAAGCGTGTCTTTGTGACGTGTGGGATGTTCGGGGCGTTTTTTTTTTTTTCCAAAGCGACTTCTTAAATTGCACAATCGAGTGAAAGTTGAATAAAAGGTTGCGCGTCGCCACAACTCGGCAGTATTTCCACGCTCTCGCTTTTGCGGCAAGTCACCAAATTTGGCTTCGCCCGTCGCTCGAGTGGAAGTCGGGGACGGGGGAAGTCTCGCTCTTTTTAACTTGGCTGTCTGTCAACCGACACCCAAAAAAACAAAAAACAAACAATGGATCTCTCGAGTAGATCCCCCTTGATTTATCCCGCGACACGTTCAACATGTCGAGGATGACGTTAGCCTTTCATTCAGCAGTCAATCACAACCAAAAGCTCTGCCAATCAAGTCGGCGGGGGATGTTTTGAAGGCTGGCGTTCGTAGAGCAGCAGCGGGCGAGCGCCAACGTGGAGTTGCTTCAAAAAAGAGCAAAGCTGCAACTAGGTCAGGATCGGGAGCCTTGTTCGACACCACCACCACCGGCGCAGCAAGTCTGCTCTCCTTAAAATAACCACGTAGGGGGAATTAAGAATTTACCAGGCATTTGTGTGACACCTTGACTCAATGAATTCTGCATCGGCGGCATTTTATCTGCTGTGTTTGTTTTTTTTTGTTGTTTTTTTTCAGGTTTGTTTGCACGGTGGCCTAGGAGTCAACAGGTCCGCATCAGGTTCCTTCAGTCAAACTTTATTTACATAGCACTTTTCAGACCAAAGAAATGCAACTCAAAGTGCTTGACTTTTAAAAACGGACTTTCTGAATGATTAAAAGGCTGTTGCCGGAGAGTTTCGGAGCGCACGAGGGTTCATCCGGGAGGGAGTTCTGAAAGATAAGAAGGGCCCCCGGTCTCGACTATTAAGACGTTTAAAAACCCGCAGTTGTGCAGGGATTTTAAAATTGGCGTAATATGCTCCCACCATCCAGTCTTCGGACACATGCTGCGGAATTCTGTAGCGGTTGTAGACATGAAACGCTCTTTTTCGGAAGACCCGAAAGCAAGGCATTACGTTAATCACTCAGTCTGGTTTAAGCCCGTATCCCACTGAGGGCCAACGTTTGCGAGTAGGTAGGGAATTCCCGTTCACGTCGGGGTTCGTTCAAAGGTTCGCCAACAGTTTGAATGTTTTTTGTTGTTGGATTTTGAACATGTTCAAAATTTCCCATGCGACCAGGAAAGTACAGGCCAGCATCGGGAGAATGTTTGGAGGATGATTCAAATTTCCAGTCTGTCATTTTTCGTGACGGAATGAACTGTAATCATCGGTCCGTCGGTTAAGTCCGTCAGACGCCCGTCGGCCCGTCAGTCAGCCCCCCCCCCAAAAAAAAACGTCAGAAAAACGAGCTTCCGTCAGTGACGGTTAGTGACGATTACACTCACGGATGAAACCCTTCAGTCAGTCCGTCATTTTTAAGAGATTCGTCAATCGTCAGCAAAACAAGGTCCGTCAGTCCGTTAGTGACGGAATGCCCGCTCACAAACCTTTGCCCCTTGGTGGGATACGAGCTTTTAGTGATAAAAGCTAGCATTAGCATACCCGTGTTGGGCCGAGAGAGAACAGGGCAAACTCTGTTCGGTTCATTGAAGACTCAACAGTAGACGGACAACAACTCACGTTGACACTTTGGGACAATTTAGAGTCTTCAATTAACGGAGAGAGATCACGTAAATTCCACACAGAAAGGCCCGAGTCAAAAATGAAACCCGACTTTGAGGCGGAAGCGCTAACCGCGTGCTCCGCCGCGCCACCCTCGGCCCACAACTTCTCTTTGTCCTTACGAATTGGATTAAAATGATCCTCCTGTGCCCGTCGTCGCAGGATAATATCGCCCCCGTATTGTGTCTCTTCCCGGATTAAACGACGGGCACGAAAGCGGACACGTCCCGATGCTAATGTTCTTCTGCAAAGAACCTTCAATCGGATGTTGCCGCAAAACAAGATCAACGTCTGATTTGTATTTGTTGTCGTCTCATAACGGCATTCTAATGCCTTAATGTCTGTTTCATGCTTTTGATAATAAAAAAATAAATAAATAAATAACCCAAGGGTAAAGAATCACCGCACACATTTCTCACACACGTATTGAATCTTTGAAAATGGTCTCTTTTGAAGGAGCTTCTCGCCCTCTGTACTAGAGGACCAATGCCGCAGAGATTATTTTTATTTTTTTTTATTTACATGCCAAGCAGGTTTCACTCGTGGCAGTGTGACAGCCTGGAATGTGAAGAAAAAAGAAAAAAAAAAAAAAAGAAAAAGTTCTGCCGTCCAAACCTTAGACACACACGGCCACTGCATCTAAGTTATGAATGACCGCGGAATCACCAAAGAGGCGTGACTGACTCACCGCTGAGGCTGGCTTCAAATTTTGCAAAGACTTTTTTTTTGGGGGGTGGGGGGCGGGAGAATGAAGAATTTCATTGAAAGATAAAGCACACTTTAAATTCGAAAGCGCCTTACACCGGGGCAGACGCAGTGTGTAGTCAGCCAGTCGGGACGTGCGGACCACTTCTGTCGACATTTGCACTTTGAAGTCGAGCTTGTTTTTTTGACTCTGTAGAATACGAATCCAATAAAAAGTAATTCGCTCGCGATATCAGCAATATGATGTTTGACCCTCCCAGGGCGCTCGACTTGCTGCAACCTCTGAAGCGCGGACTGCTCCAGTCAATGGGCAAATCCGCGCGAGGCCAGATTTTATGATTACAGTTGTCAATTAGTGGATTCACTGGACACGCTGGCTAGCACTGAGCGCACCGGCTCCACTTCAACAACTTTTCTTCCACTTAAGCAACGCTAACGCTAACCCGTGCGACCAGTTTTGACAGGCCGTTTTGGACAGCGTGGTCCAAAATTGGACTGGACTTCGCCCAATCCGGCGACCAAGTCATGGGTGCTCAAACCTGACGTGTTGTCGGTGGGTCACTCACAGACACATTTTCAGAAGGAGGCTAATAATAGAAAACGTCTGTTTTCCAGAGGTGGCTGTTCCGTCGGAGTGACGGGCGCCCGTTTGGCTGACGATTAACGAATGTCGGGACACCTTTTTTTTTCTGGCGATTTTTTTTGGGGGGTCGACCGACTGACGGACCAACGGACTTATATGACGGACTGACTGACGGATTGACAGGCTGACGATTACGATTCAGTTCGTCACGAAAAACGAAGGACGGAGCGGTACCCTGGCCGATGACGAATGACGGACCAGCAAAATTGAGTAAAATGCCCACCTCTGATGTTTTCCGTAGTATGTCCCCTTTTAGAATTCGTCTCTGGCACACTTTCCCTGGAGCGAGACGCTTGAGTCGCACCTCTCCCGCAGACATACGGTACCGTTACGTCTTCCTGGCCCGATCTTAATGTCAAGGAGATGATCAGAAATCCCCAAACCAAAGCAGGAGGAAATGCTTCAAAATGGCCATCTGTCATCAGTACTTTACAGCTTTACGGGGTCCACCAAATTATTTGGAATAGATTGTGATTGAATTTCATAAAATGTGCATTCCTACCAATGGGGTCCTTATGTCGCAATATTTATGGAGCCGAATGTAGACGGCAAACAAAGTACTCCAGGTTTTATCTTCTTGGCCCAATTCCAAGGATACCACAAGCAGCTCGTGGAGTGTCATGATTTTTTTTTTTTTGAGGGGTTGGGGGTTTTGAACTGGATCCTATCTCAAGTCGGAATATTGAGCGGCGTACCCTCTCAGCTTTGAACTATTCCCATCAGCCCTTGCAGCGGCTGCAGGGGAGTCCGGGCGCGCTCTGTTATTAGCAGCAGAGCCACTTCTGAGGACGCTGCACTCGTGCGCTCTGCTGTTAAAGGCAAACACGCGCACGCGGGGGCCCACGCTCGCCATCTGCCGTAGGCTCATCTTTTTCGAGTGGCGGACTTTTGCTTCTTGTAATTTTCATTAACATGCTCAGGCTTTTTCTTTGAAGGTAAACACACTGAAGGCTTTCCCAATTCAGTGCTTTGGCGCGTGCGCGGCAGCGAGGGACGCTGGGAAGTTCTCCTTGACGCGTGTGAGTATTCTCCCGGTGCTCCTGTTTCATTCATGTTGGCGTTTGAAAAGGCACTTTGGTGCTGAGCTGAGCTGAGCTGGTTGCACGGCTAATGATGGCCGACAGTCAGCTGACAATTCGTTGTGTACACCCGCACAATCTGAGGTGGGTTATAAGAGAAGAAATAACAAGAACAAAAATCGGACTTCAAAAAGACCACTGGGATGCATCTATTCTTTATCATTTGCGAAGAACCACTACTATTATATTAGTCACTGAAAATAACTCTGTCTGCATAATTGTGTTATACTGCCCCCTGGCGGACAAGTGGCGCATATTAGAAGGTGCCACAATGAATTATTGTATTAGGAATTAAAATTCACTGCCCCATCAGCCCCCCGCGCCCCTTCCCCCTTATTATTAAAGCACATTACTAAAGTTTTTGGTTTTAGCAGGAGGCCGGGGTTCCAAACATCATTTGAAGCTGTTTTTTTTGGGGGGGGGCGTTTCCGCTCTCAACTGAAAGTGTCTTCAAATGGTCTCAATCGATGCTAAATTCATCAAAGCTTTCCCATAGGCCGTAACTTGATGAACCACACTAAAAATCCATTTCATAAACCTTCGGTGAGTCCTCTTAGGGGCATGCAGAGTTTTTTTTTTTAATTTTCCCGCTGATCGATTTGACTCTCCTCTTTCGCAGCGGAGGCCCGCGGCTCCAGATTACGCTCGGGCCCACTCCGTCGCCGCGCTGCACACCATCGCCCGCTTATTACATTCGCCTGTGGCGCGCGACTTCAGATAGCGCAGATGGGATGGAGATCCGAACATGACCTCAAGTGAATGCTGAAATCTGAAATTCATTGTGGCACTGAGGAGGGATACACGGCCCACAAGAACATCCCAGACTTTCATACCTACTCCCAACAAAATGGCGGTTGTGGACTCTAAGGTGAGAACTGCAGTTTTCTCACACTTCACCTTGATAGGGAACAACGGCCAGTTGCCACTGAGAGACTGGAAGAGTCACAGAAAGGCACAGAAATCCAATTGTTTGCACCATTTGAGTAAGATATTATTCCCACATTTTAGTGGTTTATGCCAAAAACATTTTAAAAATACTACACATTGTAATATTTGTGATTGATGGTATGCAACTTGCCTTTTACACCGCACTTTAGAGGGAAAAATGGCCACCTTTCAATTAAATCAACAAGATATTGAAATGTATTATGCTCATTTCACATTCTGGAGTTAAAAATTGAAGTTTAGAAGTGTTACTATTTTTCGCATAATAAGGCTATTAATATGCATTTGCATGTAGGAAATTGTTTTTTTTTCAAATTGTTCAAAATTTTCTTTGTTCAATTAATGAATGAATTCATGTTTATATATTTAAAATAAAATAATATGCAAATGAAATGGCTAATAATTGTATCATTATATTGATTAAAAAAAAAAACAATATGATAAAAAAATCAGATGTATAATTTACTCTGCATGTCATGCTAGGGGGTGCTGACGTTTCCCCGAGATGACCACTAGATGGCGACTGCAACACGCAGCAGTGACTGATGATGTCATGCAAGTGGAGACAGCAAATGTGGAGTGATGAAAATAGGTTCAACAAAAAAAAAAAAAGAGAAGAAAAATGTGTGGAGCTGTCAGCTAAAGTGCATATTTGCTTGTGCTCTCGTGGGACATTGTAGCATACTTGCGCAAGATATATTGTGCGGCTTTATTAAACCACTAAATGGGGACATGCTGTAAGCGATGATGCCGGTAATTCTCTTGGACCCAAAATGTAGCCGTAAATCACGTTTAGTATCACATTTTATGATTTTTAGCGACTGTCTTTTTATTCCGTCTTGACTTGTGGGAAAATCCTATGGGATGCTACTTTGAATAGGAGGTAAAACTTCACTTTTTAGATTCCTCCTGTCCTATGCAACACAATGATACGAGGCAGTGTTAGCATCCTTTTTTTTTTTTTTTTTTTTTAAGCGTTACTGTGCGTGTATTCATTCTCCTTGCTCGCTGGCACACGGAGGACAACAGATCACGTCTATTTTCGGGAAGGGTGCCGCTTAAGCCGAGGGTATGTTCAGGTCCATCATCATCTGCTCATTTCCTGTAGCTATTTAAGAGGAGGCCTCACAAAAATAGGCGCACGCCGGGCCGCAGACGCGGCTATCTTGGGGGACATGTTTCAAACGCATTGGTAGGGATTAAAAATTGTCTCCGACCGTTTTTCTGTTTCTTTTTAAAATTTTTACCTGATTACTGGATTGATGTGGCTAGCAAGTTTGCCTCGCAGATCTGAGGTTCTGGGTTTGAACCTTGGCTCTGGCCCTCATGAGCGGCGTTTTTTTTTTTTTAGGCTAATGCCCATTCCGATATTTGGCAGAATAACCAATCTTCAATGTTACACTCTCCAGAAATTTAAATAATAATAAATGAAATAATATGGGACAAAAATTGTCATTTAGAGCAACTGTATTACGTGCTATGTAGGGCTTTGACATGGAAAAAAAAAAGTTTCAACATGCAGTTAACATCTATATTGAAAATCTGTCCGATGTAAAGAATTCCGTTGGACAAAATGGGGACAAACAAGTTCTTCTTTTTTCTGTTCTTGACACTTTGGAATAATGGGTCAAATTGACCCGGTATTGCTGCTCCCGTGAGATGCACTCAAAAACGAAACCACCAAACAACATGTCATGTAAAACACAATTTTATATACACACACACACACACATATATATATATATATATATATATATATATATATATATATATATATATATATATATATATATATATATATATATATATTATATATATATATATATATATATATATATATATATATATATATATATATGCTCCTATGGGAAACAAACCTAACAGAAGGTTTAAGTGACAGACATGCCTTCTCAACACATAGCTATTCTGATAGCATCCCGCCCAGTCAAGCGTCTGGCTCCCCAAATGAAGGGCTTGGCCTGTGCTCGTGCCACGTCGCATCGGGCCCCCGTCGCATCTTATCTCGCTCTGCATTCGCCAGCCGTGCCGTTCCGCCGCGGCATCCCCGAGTCAATTAGGAACACAGTGCACCCGAGTGTTATTCCAGACATGAGGACACCACTTTAATAGGGTGCTGATGCTTTTCGCTCCTTGTTGATTTTTTTTTTTTTTTTTTTTACGAGGGCACATGATGTGAGTTTCTCACCAAACAACCTCATTGGGTGTCACGCTTGTACGTGGCCAGACTTGTCCCGGCTCCAGCGTTTCAGCGTCCGCAGCGTTAACGTATAATGTCGACGCAGTAGGCAGCCTTGTTAAAAAGCAATTAAGGCAAAATGATTTAAACGGCGTGCGGTTTGGCCAATAGGGCGAGCCCCGAGGTGTGCGCGCCGCGTCGTTTTCTCGAAATGAGAATTTTACTCCTTAACCGCCATTTGTGTCCATGTCGTTCAAACCGCGCGTTCCCACACCCACCTCGCACTTGAGTGGGGTATGTGCACATGCTCACATACCAGATGAGTAATTGTTGGGTTTGACTCGTTTTTGGGCGCATTAAAGCAGTAGCTGGTTCAAATAACACAGGCTAAGATGTGCTTCCTGATGTGTGTGTTAGTGCAGATAGGGTTAAGGCTTCTTAGCTTGATTTGTTTGAGTTAGCACCGTTAGGGTTGTGCTTAAATTGGGGTTAGCGAATTTCGCATTGGTGGAGGTAGGTTAGGGATTAGGGTTAAAGTTAAAGTTGAAACACGGCATTCTGTTTAATTTTGCGTTTGCGGAGTATAAGTTAAGCAGCAAACTGCACTCGTTTTCGGTCATCTCCGGGGGCGGCCATTTTGTCTTCTGTGGACTGAAAATGACATCACAACTGCTCACAACGACCAATCGCGGCTGACCTGTCTCCCGGATCTGAGCCGTGATTGGTCGTTGTGAGCAGTTGCGATGTCATCAGCTAGCTGGCTAGCTAGCAACGAGCTTGGTCTGCCCGCTGCTGCAACAGAAGACGTTGCCGAGTCGCTCCGAAGTCAGTAATCAACCGTTGCGGCGAATAAGCTACATTTCAGACAAGTGTCATTCTGACGAAGGGGAAAGCCATGCTAACTGCTAAGCTAACCTAATATTGACATGGCTAATGTTGAGCGTTTGGGTGATTGCGCCCGTTTTGCACTGATGTCTGACCGGAAACGCATTAAGGCCGAGGACATCCAGCAAAATAGCAGGCAAATGAAAAAGTGTCTGGATTCCGGAGAGAAAATCGACCCGCCTTTCGGCGAATGCCTTTCGGGCTGGTGCAGTTTGGTTTTTGAGTTAAGTTAACTTTGACGCAATCAGGCCATGTAAGCTATGATTCCGCGTTGGCATGGTGGTGTGTTATTCTCATTTTGCGAGCATCAAAGCGCGGCTTCCTTGGAACCTTGCGCAGTCGCTTGTCCGCCTTGTTTCCGACGCACGGGCTCATCCCCGGGTCCACGTGATACGTTGCCATTGCAAGTGTGCCTCCAAGCTGGTCTACCAGAGTTTCCAGTGGCCCTTGTCTTTAAACAAAGATTAGTGCTTGGCCATGGCACACTCCGTTTAGCTGCTGGCATGTTGTTAGCTTACTCTATGTGCGTGCGTGTGCGGGTGCGTGTGTGTGTGTGTGTGTGAAAGTGTTGGTACCAGCCAGACTGCTTGGATGTGGTTTGGAACATCTGTGTGGTCCCCACTCCAGAAGAAGACAGACAGGGCAGAGACAGAGACTGTGTGTGTGTGTGGGGGGGGGGGGGGGGGGGGGGGGGGACAAGGGAGGGGCAGCCGGGACCCCAGGACCGCTTTAAGAGAGACGCCCCTCAGTTTTTCCATCACTGCTGTCATGGTGGTGTTGCCCGAGCGCAGCCAGGGAAGAGTGAGAGCGGGAGGCAGGAGTGCACGTATCGGAATGCGGAGGCAAGGATGAGGCGGGGGTGGGGTGGGGTGCATCAGTCTGCTTGATGACTTATGAAGCCCAAGCGTCGGGTCTGGCGCTCGGCTGGGGCTCGCTTGGCACGGGGGGTGGGGGGGCTGCTCGAAGGGGCGTCGCGAGGAGCCCCCGTCCAAAAACCGCAGGCCCGGCTGGCCGGGCGCATGCGTGTGGTGTTTATTTACGAGGCCGTTTAACCGCGTCGCGGTCCCTGCGGCGCGCTGACACAAGATGACAGCAGCCTAAACGTCTTGCCCTTTAAATCCAGCCTTAATGGTCGCTAAAGCGCAGCGGAGACAGGCAGTGGGATCGGCGCCTCGGTCGCGGGCCCACTGAGTAGCACATCAGCGCACAAATCTGCGGCTCATGCCAATGGCTTTTTAATATCTGTGTCTGTGGCGTCTGGGACACTTTGGATTGCCACTGTATGGCTGGCAGGGCCAAAGAACAGCGATTTAATGTGATGTTTGGGATGTTTACGCCCCACCGGAGCCGAATTCTTAATTCCAAACCTGCAATTTGAATTTAAGAGTCGTTTTTTTTTTTTTTTTTTCTTCTTGTTTTTCTTGCTACATACTTGCCAGACTATGGGGGCCTTTTACACAAGACAGAGTAACAACTGTCATTTGGGGGGGTCGTTTACATAAAAACGGCATTTTGAAAATGCGTCTCCAAGTGTCCATTTTTAAGAGCAATAGTTTCCGCTTCAGTCTTTTGGAGTCTTTCGTCTGGGCACGTGTTTGCACGTCACTGTCAAAAACAGCATTTGCTCAAGTGCTTTAAAGGGGAAGTCAACCCAAACATATTTTTTTCAAGAATATGTTCTATGCAAGCCCACTAGTTGAAACAAGGCAGTCTGATAAATATTGCGATTGTGCAATAAGAGTTAATCCACACATTTATAACCATCTCAGGGGGCGGCCATTTTGTCACTTCTGTCGACTGAAAATGACATCACAGATGCTCAGGGCTCAGGTAACGGCCAATCACGGCTGACCTGTTTTCTGAATCCGAGCCGTGATTGGTCGTTACCTGAGCCCTGATTAGCTGTGATGTCATTTTCAGTCGACAGAAACGATAAAATGGCCGCCGCCTGAGATGGCTAAAAAAGGATGGATTTTGCTGCTTAATTCATTCCACAAACTCGGAATGCCATGTTTCAACTAGTGGGCCCGCTGGGAACATATTCTTGAAAAAAAAATACGTTTGGGTTGATTTCCACCTTTAAGTAAGCACTTTTCGCACTGCACTTAGCAGGGAGCAGCTCATCGTCGTCAAGACCATTCGTTGTGTATGTGGTGAGAGCCGTCGAGCAAATCAATTTTGGAAATGTCCTATTTTTTCCCAAATCTTTATTACCACTCAGTCCAAACATGTTTACAAATTATAGAACAATCAAAGTATTGAAAATGGCTAAAAGTCTAAAGTAATGGATTGCTATTCCCCCCGCCATCCGTCATCTAAAAAAAAAAAAACAAAGAATGAACTTTCCCATGTTCCCCCCGAGAACGCAAAGAGTTAATCCGTCGCGTTCCTTCCTGCCCTTTCGGAGCTCTGCGGTGACTGTTATTGAGCAAATTATATGCAATATGAGAGCAAACATTAAAAAAAAGAAAGAAAGAAAAAAAAAAAAGAACTCGCTGCGTAAACACACCATTCATAGGCGCATACCGTTCTGTGTGGGCCCGCCTGCCCATGCAATTAGATGCTTTCTGTAAGGAAGGAGAAGATTATCAACCTTGCTCAACCTCCTCGCGCATGCTTTTCCCCACCACGCGTTAATAATCCTCATGTACGATCGCACCCCGGGGGAGGAGGAGGAGGAGGGGGAGGAGGAGGAGGAGGAGGAGGAAGCGGGGCCCGTGAGACGGCAACTGTCTCTCCAGCCGAGTCACCTGTCGCTACCCTCCGCCGAGTTGCGACGTCAACACTCAAAGGACTCAAAACGTGGCGCGCTCGAGTCCTGTGCAAACAGACAACAGACCCGACGGATCCATCGGGCCGTGTCTCTGGCACTCATCGGCCTGTTTGTACTGCAATTTCCTCCCGGCTCTTATCCGTGTTTTGTCCACTGTCATTCCAGCAGGATTATGGGATGCTTTCATCATGCGGGGGCATCCACTGGAGGGGGGGGGGGGGGGGGTTTGGAGTGCGTTGCTCCTCTCATCACACACGCTGTTATCATCACATGCCGTAATGAACGCGGTCTCGTCTTATAAGTGGGGCTAATTATTATTTTGTCGTTTCTTCATGTTTCCCCTGCTATATTGTGGAACAGGTTTTTTTTTTTTTTTTTTTTTTTTTTTTTTTGGGTGGAATGTTCACCGGTTATAAAAAGTCGACACACCCCTGTTCAAATGACAGTTTTAACAAGATGAGATAAGTTCACATCTTCCACTTTTAAGTGTCTCATAACCTGTGTATCTTAACTGAAAAAAAACATGTTTTAATCTTTCTGGGAGGGTAAGTAAAGTTAAACAACTTCATGCGGTTGCAAAAGTGTGCACACCCTCGTATAACTGGGGGTGTGGCTGTGTTCAGAGTTGACCAACCGCACTCAAACTCATGTTAGGCGGGAATCAACACACACCCGCTACCATCCACAATGTCACCAATTAAAGCCAAATAAACTTCAGCTGTTCCAGTAGGCTCTTACTGACATTTGCTTTGCTTTCCAGCAGAGCCCTATACGTTTTGTGCTAACACTGACTGCTATTTTGGCTTCCCTCTACTTTGTCTAAGCCCCCCGCTCAGTTCCAGCGAAAGAAAAACAATGCTGCCGCCACCGTCCTTAGCTGTAGGTATGGTATTTATTTTGGTAAAGAGCAGTGTTAAGCATATCGATTTGAATTATTTAATCGGGCCAAAGCACATTTTCTCACATGTGTTTGGGAGCTTTCATCATACAGATAATTATGATTCATTCAAAAATAGCAGTTAGCGACAGCAGAAAACCTTCAAGCTACTGCTAGAAAGAAAAACAAAAATGTCAGGAAAAGCCTACTAGAACAACTGAACTGGATTTGAGGTTAGCTAGAGGCGCTTTAAATGGTGGCAGATGTGTGCTGACTCCCATTTAATATGAATTTGAATGTGACTGGTTCATGATTTCTGTCATAAGAGGGTGTGCACACTTGTGCAAACATGTCAGTTTGTAATTTTACCCCCCCAAAAAAGATTTAAAAATGTTTTTTTGTCTTTTTTTTTAATTGTTGCTGTTTAAATACATTTACAAGTGGGTTTGCGTCCGATAACGTGTTAAAAGCATGTGGAAATAGAAAATATTGTTTGTTTTTTTTTTCAAATCCGCTCTCAGATTTTAGCGAGTGGTTCGGAAACGGGGATTTCACTGTATTGCCGCCACAAGCAGATGCTTCGTTTTGTTGTTCATATCATATGACTCGCGTTGGTCTTCACAGGCAATAAGTCATATTGTTTTTCCTCCTACGTGGGATAAAGCGCCGTCATTGTAAACCGGCAGTTTGGGTGAATGGCTCTCTGTTGCGCTATTGTCCAAGCGGTCACGCATTCTGACATAATGAGCCTCATTTGGGATGCATTCAAGCACGGGGATGTCTTAATATTACAAGCAGGAACAACGATCTTTTGTCGGATATGTTCGTTTTTTTGTTTTTTTTTTCAACATATCTGAAGACCACAATTTACCGCTCGGGTCGCACAAACTTGCGTGTGTTGTAATTTTGTTATGCTCGCTTGAGGGCCAAAGACCATGAGAGGGTAAATGACAACAATTGAGGTTAAAATCAAATACCAGATTTCCAATGCGGCTCCGTTTATTGAAGTCCAACACTGGTATCGGTCAGCACTGATGCCATGTGGGGGAGGGGGGAATTACAACCTGTAAAAGAGAGAAAAACAACATTTACTGACCTCAAGCATCTTGGATCCGATGTCCAGAGAAATCATTTTTACATTGGCAGAGTGCATGAGTCACTAAATCATGTCAACATCGTCATTGACCTCATCTAGTTTGAGCAGATTGTACTGGGAAACCTTCAAGATTTTTTTTTTTTTTTTTTATGATGATGATTTTGTTATTATTCAAACCACACAAAATGACATTGTTTTGGCATCGCGTATTGACAAAAACACCTCGGAAGAAATCAAACGAGTCACTAATATATATGAACTGTAGTTTGACATTGTTGACGTTCAAACTTCAGCTTGCAGCCATCGCGAGTGATGCCATACATGTCTTTATGCTGCTCATTGGGTCATTCTTAATATGTTTAATATATTCTGTGTTGTATTTTCAATTTTATGTACAGCACTTAGTTGAAGCTTCTGTTGATTTTTTTTTTTTTGTTTAAACCATGTTGAGTTAAAGAGGAAGTCAACCCAAACATATTTTTTCAAGAATATGTTCTAATATTAATTCTAATAAGAATGAATCCACCCGTTTTTAGCCATCTCCGGGGGCGGCCATTTTGTCACTTCTGTCGACTGAAAATGACATCACAATTCCTCAGAGCTCAGGTAACGACCAATCACGGCTGCCCTGTTTTGTGAAGCTGAACAGTGATTGGTCGTTACCTGAGCCCTGAGCATCTGTGATGTCATTTTCAGTCGACAGAAGTGACAAAATGGCCGCCCCCCCCCCTGAGATGGCTAAAAAGGGGTGCATTTTGCTGCTTAACTCATATTCCACAAACGCAATATTAATCAGAATGCCGTTTCAACTAGTGGGCCTACATAAAACATATTCTTGAAAAAAAATATGTTTGGGTTGATTTCCGCTTTAAGTAGGACTTTTCATGGGCTAACGCTAGAGAAACTACACTTAACTACAATTTAAAGTAGTATATGCTAGCACCACAGCCGTTGATGTCTAAACCTGCTGGCGACAAAAGTGACTACACCCCTTTGTGAAAATATCCAAATTGGGCATGATTAGCCATTTTCCCTCCCCTGGTGTCAGTTAACTGTGGAAAATGTCTCGATAAAGGGACAAGACAGTCTTATGAGGAGTGACCGTCTTTGACAAGAACTCACACCAAAGTCACTAGAAGCAAAAGTGCAAGTCAAGAGAAAGTGGTGGAAGAAGAAGATAGCACGCTAAAAAGACGCCAATTGATGTCAAATAACGTCAGCGCGGATGATCGTCAAATGTTGGCTTCCGTGCGCGGGCGCCGGACGTCCTTCCACGGGGCGATCGTCAGCGGCGTCCATCTGCAAGTTCTTAGAAGGAGCCGTCAAGAGAAGATGAGAAGATTAAGGTCCCGTCTAGACATAATCTGCGGTTAGTTGTGTGTTTTCTCTTGGTATTATTTAAGGCTTTCAGGGAGGCTAAGATTAGCCTTGGTCACTTCACGGAGGCCTCTGCCACTTGTGGCTATAATCTGTTTTGGGGTAAAGGGGGGGGGGGGGGGGTGCAGTTGTGATGATGGGTTCTCCTCTGTCGCCCCTCCATACAAATGCAGATTTTTTTTTTTTTTTTTTAAAGGGCTAAATGATGTGGTTTATTGTGTGTTTGATGGTTCGCCCCGGTTGATAAACGGCTGAAAACTCTTCTTGCCCAAATGTGAGGACATTATGGTATTAAATGCTTGATTGGCGGCCGAGCAGGAGAAATTAAGGTACAATTATGCGATAGGAAAAAATGTGGCAAAATGAATGTAGCGGGGGACATGATTTTTGCAATGCGGGTCATAAAAAAAAAACACACTTTCATTTCCCATCTTTATGTTAGTTAGAGCGCGAGGGGCTCCAACACGGCTCCTTGAGGGCCCTCGAGACTGTGAGGATTAGGATTACTGGGGGAGGGGGGGGGGGTGTTGCCTCCGCATGACTGATGGTACAAAGCGAACGAGGGAGCGAAGGAGTCGGCGTGGCGACTTTACTCTTCAATCAGCCGCACAGAAAATTGCCACTCGTGTCAAAGTGGACGTGTTTACCCAAAGCGGGAGAAGAGATAGCGAGAGAGGGAGAGTCGGGCACAACCTTTTTACGCTCGCAAGCATCCCAAAGGAACAAACTTGCTGAAATAGGCACTCTGTTGCCGCCTTCTCCTCGTAAACACATATTCCTCCTTTGAATGTCAATCATTTGATTTTCTTGAAATTTCCGGTCGGAATGTGACCGTGCGCTCATTTCGTGGCCCCAAAGCAGATTGCCTAAAATGTGGCCAAAAGGGAGTGCGGCGGCGCAGCCCAGGGCCTGCCAGGGAATAGTAAGGCGACCTCATCACGAAGCTGCAGCTAATTGTTCGAGGCAACGACAAGCTGTCATCGTGTCCAAAAATATGTGAGTGACATCAGCACTTTCATTGTCTGGGTCCGCGCGCACACACGATTCACACGCGACGCGGACCCAAAAATGGAAACCTCGTGTGTGTGCGCTCGGTTAGCACGGTGGTCTCGCTGGCGCTTTCGCGACGATGCGGCGGGGGGCTTCCGCTGCCCGCGCTGTTTATCGTCTCGTGTGCATTGGAGCTATCAGCCGCGGGATGGGGAGGGGCACTTCTCCAACCGCTCCCTCTTGCATCCTATGCGCATCATTTTTTTTGGCAAGCCCGCGAGGGTTTAAATTGCTTCCAGTTGAAGGCAATTTGCTTCACCCAGATACACGAGGTGCAATTCGAATGATTAAATATCGAGGCATCCGTCAAGTCGTTTTGTGGCGCTTGGGGTCGCGGGGGACAGCGGCCCGAGCTAGGAAAGGCCACACGTGCCCAATGGTGTACCCCCATTTGTGAAATATACAATCAAGTCAATAAAATGAAGGTTACAGAGAGACAAATTGCCAGACGAAAAGAAAAATTGTAAAAAAAAAAAAAAAATGTATATTTGCGTTAGTTATAAATATCACCATACACGGAATTCAATTCATTCAAAATGTATTTTTTATGTATTTTTTCAATGCATCGTCTGTGTAATTTTGCAATGAATGAAATTAGAGGATTTATAAACAAGTTATTTTGAAATTGTACTTAACACATTGCTGTTAAAAATAATTCAGATACATGTGATTAAAATACGTTATTTATTACAGTCAATTAAAATAGATTTTAATTATAAATATTGTGCTTGATACTGATAATTACTTTAAAAGTGTAATTAAATTAACAATAGATATTTTATGTATTTCTGTCAAATTAAAAAAAATCTCCTAAATGTAAATAAAATTATTTATTTTAGTGTTGGCTTTGTATGCCATTTCATAGTACATTGAATTAACAAAAAATGTTATGTAATATTTACCATAAAAAAATAAAACATGAAACACATTTATCACTTATTGGTGTTAAATTTTAATATAATTTAATAATAAATAATAATTACTTTTATGTTGAGTGTTATTTCAAAAAGGATTATTTGTTTTTAGCATTTAATTTCAATCTTTGTTTTATCTTCACTTTTATTCTAATTTGAACAAATACCCTATACTTGTGTTTTGTATGATTAAACATCTTTTGAAACGAGTTTAAGATTTGGAATGATAATATAATTAATTGGGTTGATGCTGTTTATACTTTTTTCTGTTGCTTTTATTCAGTGTTGTGTTTTGTGCGTACATTTGTGTGAATTGTCTTTTTTTTTTTTTTCTCCCCCTCAGTACTTATAATAACAGTTGTTCCTATATTCCATACATGTGCGAAATAAACACCCTCGAAATATTATGAAACGATTGGCATGGTCAACATTACGTGATGTCATGCCACCGTTGGCGGCGATGAAGAAAATCGCATTGCCTGCTTTTTGCATCGCACGAGCCAAAATGTCTCATCCTGACTGACAGGGACGGATTTACATGAAAGGAAATCGACATCCTCAAAAGACACACAGTAAAGTGGCCTTTATAGGCGCTCGTCACATTTTCATAGTTAGGATCAAATGCTTAACACTTTTCCCCAATTCTGAGGCCCACAAGTATATGCTTGTGCATTTCCCTTTTGGAAAGGAAGTGCATCATATTTAAGTGACACTGACATAAATCAGTCCACTAAGAGATTTGCGGCTCAGCCTCGCGCCTGCCCACAAGTGTGACCAATGGAAACGCTTGACTAGATAATTTATCGCCGCTTGCTTTCAGCTGTCAAAGAAAGGAAAGACGACTTTTTATTTAATTTTATTTTTATTTTTTTTTTTTTTGGACCTATAGTTCATTCTTTCTGATCACATTCAGTTCATGTGTTGGTAAACTTGGCTTGGTCCCCACTTGGTTCAGTATGAAAAAAAAATCCCAGTGATCCAAAATCATGTGACATTGCTGTCCTCTCTTATTGGTTGCAAGAACAGGAAGAAGGTTTGACGAAAAAGACAAGTGAAACCACAAACATATTAACCTGAAGACTTAGAGTTTGTCTCCAAATGACCAAAGGAAAAATGTGAGCTGTTTGACCAATACCGTACTATAACTTGCTCCCATGTTAAAAAAAAATCCTCAAAAAAGCCTCTCAGATGGATACTTCACCAAATAAACTGGTTTAACATTAGTTTAACATCAACTTTCATTGTTATATCTCCAGTGGCTATAAAAAGTCTACACACCCCTGTTTCAATGCCAGGTTTTTGTGTTATAAAAAAAAAAAAAAGAGAGCAAAGATAATCATTTCATTTCAAAACCTGTACAACTCGACTAAAAAATGTACCATAACAAAACAAGCTTGAATTCTTTGGGGCTATAATTCTGCTATCAGTAAAAATAAACACATACCTGAAGTAATAAGTGGCAGTGTCATGCTTTGGAGCTGCTTTTCTTCACCTGGAACTGGAGGCTTAGACAAGATGGACGGAATTATGAACACTTCCAAATAGCAGTAAGTGTCGGCACAAAGCCTTCAGACTTCTGTCGGACAGAAAGAAAATAAATAAATAGTCAGGAAAAGCCTACTAGAACAACATAAATTTCAATGGTGGTTTCTTAGGTACTTTAAATGATGGCAGGTGTGTGCTGACTTCCATTTAACATGAGTTTGAAGGTGACTGGGAATCCTGAACACAGCCCACATGCCAGTTATAAGAGGGTGTGCACACTTATGCAACCACACTTTTTCTGTTGCTTATTTATACTTCCCCTCTTGAAAAGTGAGCTGGGCACAAGGAATAGATCTCATTAAAAGTGGAAAAGTTGTGTCTGTCTTTTGTTACACGACAAAAAATTTGGCTTGCGAACAGGGGTGTGTAGACTTTTGAAATCCAGTTTTATTATGATCTCCTTGCTAAATTGGATGCTATACCAATTTTTTTTTGTTAACCACACAAACAGAGGGAAACGCGTATACCAGCGCACTGGATTTCTTTCAACCCGGCGAGAATGTTGAGGACGGCCGTTCCCGCTGCCGGTGACACAGGCGACAACGGTCGGCCCGGCCCGGCCCAACACGACACGACTGTCTGTCAAAGTTTCCAGCAGCCGCTGGTGTCGTCGACGGTGAGCGCGGATCTGGTAGTGATTACCGTAACGGAGACAGTAAATCATGACGCAGCATGAAACCAATTTGTGGTGCGGAAAAAAAAAAAAAAAAAAAAAAAATGGACTCGGGCCTTGCTGGATAGAGCAACGCTTAACTAGAAAAGACGCGTTAGCGCGCAAGCGAGGCTGTCTGAGTGGTAGACGCTTTGGAACGTGACGAATCGTCACGTTTGGCGGAAAGACGACAAGTGACAAATGCTAATAATAAATATTCATCATTTCAAGTGTCCTCAATACCAATTTCATGGTGGACCAAGTCAAATTTCCCCATTGAAATGAATTTAAATCCCATTATTCCGTTCCAGCCCCCCAAAAACAACATATTTTTGTTGTTGTTACCTCTCTAGTAACTAACACTGTACATGCCACTATATTGTAAACACTAATTTAATACCTTTAAAAGGGAATATTTAAAAGGGTGACTAATCATCGGTTCTAAATTACTGGGCCAATCGTGAGTCATAATTAAACAAAATCTTGGAGTACACAACTTGTCTTGGATTTTTATGACTCTCTAGAGCCCGTATCCCACTGAGCGTTGAAGGTTTAGGAGTGTTTGTGAATGTCGTGAATGTGGATTTTTTTCGTCAGGTTTTGTTCATCGTGTCAAACGGTCACCAACAGTTTTAATGCTCGCAAAGAGTTTTTCTTGTCACCATCAAATTTTGAACATATTTAAAATGTATCTGTGACAAGAGAAATTGTTTAAGACCATTAAAACTGTTTGCGAACGTCTTTGCAAACCTTTTGCAACCGTGAACGAATCATAAGGATAAAAAATTTGGGCTGTGTGCAAACTTTCGTCGCTCAGTGGGATACTGGCTTTATGAGGACACATTTTTTGGGGTATCTTTTCAGTTGCACAAGTTGACCAAATTCAGTGTTGGTCAGGGCTATTTTTTTTCTAAATTTCCAAGGGGTACCACTGGGGTTGTGTTCGGGTCCCCTAAAGTACATACATTTTCAACTGGACAATTCGCTTCAAATCAAAACGGCTGACTTCGTGCTTATTGTAAGGCTTGGCTTCTTAGGATATTTCTGTTCTCCATTTCATAGTGTATGGTCACCAAATTCTGTGTTAATCCAGACATGTCTCTTTTTTTTTTTAAATCAAATTTTACACGGAGTGCCACTGAGATTGTGCTCGGAACCCGTCAAATAAAAGTCACCCTATTTGCCAGTCATTTCCAGAAACTAGTCATTGGTTGGTGGTCTTGTTTTATTTCTTTTCATTTATTCATTTTTTTTAATTTAACGATAACACGTCCATCAAATTTAGTATTGATCTGGGCTCTTTTTTTTTTTTTTTTTTTTGCCATCGGGGTTTAGTTCAAGACCCCTAAGCACTTTACATTTTCATTTCGATAAATTGCTTCAAATCAAAATGGCCAAATTCCTGTTCGTTTTAAGACACGGAATTCTTGACACTTTTTTTTTTTTTTTTAGCATCCCCTGGTGGTACATGTCCACAAAATTGCTTGTTGATTGGGCACAATTTTCAATTTTCCAGGTGGTGCCACAAGGCTTGTGTTCGAGCCCCCTCAAGTAACTACCTTTTCACCCAGATGCATACACAAAATTGGGTGAATTTTTGGGCATGTTGAGGCCAGCGGTGACTCATTAATATCTCAAACCTCCCCATGCCGCGCAAACATTGTTTAGAGAGGCGCTGTCTGTTTTCTTCTCTCTAAATCGACGTGTCTCTTTCTCTCTCTCTCCTTCCCGATGACGCGGCGGCCTTGCAGCACTTCTGTGGTGACTCCACTAATGGTGCAGTAATTTCAATGCGTGCCTTTGAAGTTCCCCCCGTCGCGTTACCTGGAGTCTGTGCTTCTCTGAGGTTTTTTTTTTTTTTTTTTTTTTTTTTCGGGATGGGGCAGGCTCGCCCTATAGGCCCTTTGCAGCCTAATTAAATGTAATTGCTCCTTTTTTTTTTTTTTTTTTTTTTTTTTGTAGTGGTGCCCACGCCAAACGGGGAAGCCTTGTAATAAGGGAGATTGCGTGAAGGGTCCGAGGATCACAGACGCCAAAGAGGAGCCACGGAGGAGACGATTGGAGACGCTCAACCGCCCCCCCCCCCCCCCCCCCCCCCCCCGCGCCCCACCCCCGCCCCCCTTCATCCCTCATCCCTGTGTCGCCTTCTCTGTCCTGAGCAGACCTACTCATTACTCCCTCCACTCCTCAACCCTCCGTCTCTCCTCTCCAAGCCTCGTCTGCTCCTGTCATATTGGTTTGCTCTCCCGTGGTCTCGTATGTGATCACATATTCCACACTTTCATCTCGGGACATCTACAAGTAATAATAATGCATCTTCTTTTGGGAAGTAAAAGCAAACTGTAAATTCGAGGGAAAACCGGCCACTGTTTTCACTTGTTGGAGGCAGAACTTCTATCAAAAATGGATCTTTGGGTTGTCTGAAGGTGAAAGCGGCTGAGGCGCTGAAAGCTAACACAGAAAATGTGCCACCATGTGTATCGATGGCGTTCCCTCAGGTGGCGTCACCGTTGCGGCTGCAAAATTCTTGGAATGCTTTCGGTGCTCCATCACGGAGTCAGACGGCAAAATGGGCTGTTTGGTCTCCTAACGGTGTTGTTGGTGCAGCGACAGGAGACGCATTCTTTACGGGAAAAGATGCTAGACACCGAGGGGTGGGGGAGAAAAAAAAAAAAGGAGAAGAAGAAAAAAAAAAAGAGGAAATTACAGAGCAGGATGGAGACAACATGACACAGACCAGGGAGCGCCGGCTTGACCGTGACCCTGCGGGATGACAAGCCGAGAGGCCACGTGTGTGATGATGTGTGAGGCGTGGATACAAAGGTGACTCAGACGGAGACGGAGAGGGCGGTGCCGAGCGGAGTGCGTCGGCATTCCTGAGTGTACTTTTCCTCAGTCAGTTGTCTGTCCCTGAAATATGATTTATCGCTTCTAATCAAAATGTCCAACTTCACGCTCATTTTCAGGCATTTGTTCATGCGCCCTTTTCGTGTGAGCTTGCCAGCCAAATTCCATGTTAATCAGGGCAATTCTTTTCCTAACTTTCCATGGAGTGCCACTGGGGTCATGTTCGGGGCCCCTAAAATACGTATACTTTCATCAGGCTAAATTACTTCAAACTTCATTTTGGGGCATGGGTTCTTGAGCCTTTTTCGTGTTAGCTTTCTGGACACGACAACCAAATTGTTTCTTGTCCTACATTTCCAGGGACTTCCACTGGGATGGCGCTCAGGACCACTGTCATAAATACAAACAGTTTAACCAGGAGGAATTGCTTCAAAGCTTCCTGTTCATTTTAGGGCACAACTTCTTGAGACTCTGTGTTCAGGACCTTCACAATTCTCACATTTCATTTGGCTTCAAAACTAAAAGGGCTGACTTCCTGTTTATTTCGAGGCACGGGTTCTTCTGACTTTTTGCGTGCCTCTTTTCACTGTACGCTACTCGGCCCACCGCCATCGCGGCCGTTGTCGTCTTCTTCGCTCTGTGGTGCCAGTTCGTCTGCCACAGTGCCTGTGAAGGCTAATGCGACACAGGCTCCGGATCATATTTCACCCCCCCAACCCCACCCCTCCCCTCCTTCACACATCTCTCCTCCATCCTGTTTCCCCGCCGCCCTTTTCCTCTCTTCCGAGAGAGCGCAGGAAGTACACATTGATCAAATTTTTTTTTTTAAATTAAAAAAAGAAAAAAAAGTGCAGAGTCTCTGCCGCTATTATTTGATGTTTTATGATCCAAGAAAGTGTCCGCCCTAAGTCATTCATTGAAGCCCGAGCGTGGCGACCAAGTGGTGAGTGAGAGTTGGGGTTCTTTTGATATAAGTTTAAGGTGGGAATCGGGGGGGGGGGGGGGGGGGGGGGGGCGCACATCAAAAGTGCATTAGGGAACGAGTGTGGCAAGATCACACACGGCGCCTTCTGCCTCTCTCTACGCTCATGACCTCCTTGTCATGTGGCCTCCATCAGAAGCAAACAGCCAGCCGCAGTTGTTTCCATGCAAAAGTCGAGTGGCTCCGCTGAGCCCAACACGAAGGCGGGGGGTGGCGGGGGGGTGCGGCCGGTCGAGCGAAAGGGGCGGCGGGTTGCCACAGAGCTAATCGTTTGGTTGTTTCGACACATGTGAAAGCATCGCAGATGAAGGCGGCCTTTGTTTTTTGCCCATTACAGTTCCCGCAATGTGACGTCAACGACCTGCATCCCCTGCAGAGCTTCTTTGTATCTCTGAGAGAAACTACATTTCTGAACAATGCAGACCTCGGTCAGAAAATGTATTCACACCACGCATACCTTACAGATTTTTAACATGTACCCTCAACGTTTCTCCCTGAAATGTCATGACTTTTCCAGAAGTGACCCAAAATATTTTCAAATGTCGTTTTTTTTTCATACAGGTGCTACACAATCCGTGTACATTTGGTGTCTACCGATATGGACCTCCGGTTTATCAGTGTACGTCAAAAGGGGGGGAAACGGTGGTAACTGTGAAAATGTTTAAGAGCCAGCTTGAAATGGTTCAAAGAACTGTCTGTGTTACCGCCACATTAGCACAGGTTGCGGTAAAACATGCACCTGTTGGGTCTTTGAGGGTCATGGGGGAATCTTTGAAAGAGTAACACTAAATTAACACTTTCAAAACATCATATTGTTTTACAATTCAGTTTTTTTTTTCAAAATCGCAAAACAAGTGATGTAAAAAAAAGAAAAAAAGAAAAGCACTTTCCAATTGTTAACGTCAGGTAGGCTATTAACGCGTTTTGAAAAGATCCTCCCGAGTGATTGTGACAAGCTGCGGATTTCTTGGATGAAGTTTATTTCTAAATTGAGCCTAAAACGAAGTAAATTACGTGTTTTGTATTTAACCAAACCACGTAACTTTGCCTTACGAATGTCCGCTTGTTTAATGCTAAGACAAGATGCAAAGCCCGAAAAAAACAGACTAACAAAACTAGCATTGATGCTACAATACGTAGAAACTTGAAAGAAAGAAGACAAAGCATACAACCACACTAACAGGCACATATTCTTTATCCTCTGCGAAAATCGATGAAGCGATATAAATTGATGTGTGGTAATTCGGTGTAGTATACTGCCCTCTGGTGGCTGAGGCCGCACGTGGACCCCCAATACCCATTGAATTAACATCCGAAATCAAGATGCGCGACTGTTCATTTTATTTAGTTAAATTGCGGTATGTTTTTACAAAGTAAAATACCGTAAACTACTATTTTCCGTTATCAAAAAACATGACACATTTTTGCGTCGGTGCTTTTTGGGACGGCTGGAACGGAGTGCTTTTGCGTCATCGTGCTGAGACACGAGCACAAAACATGACCTCCTTGGAGAAGGTCAACGCAATCACCCAAACCACAGCGCCGCCGCGCTAGCCCATAAAGCTGCCGAGCTGATTATTGCAAAGGAAGGCGTGACTAATTAACAAGACCCACCTCAGTAATTAGCAGTCTGAGCTTTATTTCACTCCTCCCTGCAAGTCAGTGGCATCTTCCTAATTACACCTGCATCAAGTGTAGATTTGCAGCTTTCATACGCGCACCTCCTTTATAATTATATGCCCCTGCTTCCTCTCCTACTTGTTTTGACACATGCAGTACGCTGTGAACTCTTGTTTGTACGGTACTTGGATACATCTATTCCTCATGTCCTTATTCCTAAAAAAAAAAAAAAAAAAAAAAGCGGAAAAGCTCAAATCCCTTTCCCCGCTGTGAAGTTTTCTCATTGTCAAACGTGTTTACGATGATAAGTGAGCACCTTCTTATTATTCCAGCTGGGGATTCATGTCATTGTTTGAAGCATAAACGTGTAAAATCAGCGTCACATGGCATTCATTTCTAGGCTCATGGAATCCAGATGGAGCCATATTTTGACTCGGCGTGATTCCCCCAATATCCATTTTCTTTTGGATCTGCTTGCAATTAAAGCGCTCGGCGAAGGCAGAGCGAGAGAGGCAGCGGGGACACGAGCGACGGGGTGAGAAAGACCACCCTCGATTTGGAACTGTAAATCAAATGGCCGTTACGGGGGAATGCTGGGGAATTGTGCGAAAGGTGCACAAGGGACAGTCAGTGTCAGCCTGTTGCATGACGGGATGTTTGAGTGTGAAGGAGGAAAAAGAGATGCTGTCAGAAAGTGTCCTCAGGCCACATTGGCTTGTAATTCAATCCCATTAGGAGGCATTAGGGTGCATTTGTTGAAAGAAAAGGAGCTGTTGTGTAGCCAAGAAGAAGGCATATTGTCTTTGGAGTGGTGTGACCTGAACCACTGTCATTTATCACACCATTTTAAATTAAGGCGCAAAAAAAACAAAAACAAAAAACAAAAAAACATTTAAATATGATTATTGTCAAATACACAATAGACTGTTGGATGTTGCTAATATTGAACCCCTCTCAGTAGGATGAGGTACATACAAAATATATATATATATATATATATATATATATATATATATATATATATATATATATTATGTATTTTAATATATATATATATATATTTAATATATATATTTAATATATATATATATATATATTTAATATATATATATATATATATATATATATATATATATATATATATATATATATATTGAAAAAAAATATGTCCATATATATATATATATATAAATATATATATATATGGGCATATTTTTTTTTCAATGAACCACGGTGAGAAATTAATAATTCAAAATATCGATCCAAACAGTCATTTTTAAATACATGGCAAAAAACAACAAATATGTTTGTTACTTTTTGATTTTGATTTTTTTTTTTCGTTTTTTTTTTTTTTTTAAATATATTTTGTTGTTTGTCTGAAAAAGACCACAATTAATTGCTTACAAATTTTGCTGATGCCTGCTTTTCACAGGACAGTCACTAGAAATGAACCCTTTGACGACTATGCAAATCAAAACAATATTTTTTGAACGGAAAATATTCAAAGAGAAATCTTTTTTTTTCCCAAAACGTTTCCAATGTATTTGCACTTTATGCGTTTACTTTTTATAAATCCATCCACGTCATGTATTGGATCATCACATGGTCTCGTGCAGGTGCGCCTAACATTTTTTGCAGCAACAATTTGCACAGAATCCAAAGTCTACTTCAAAGTGCAGTTAAATTAAAAATCAAATCAAAAAATAAAAGCCATCCCCGGCTCTCTCATTAGCGTATACAGTGGAGACTTCCTGCCTTAATAACTGGGATGCAGTTTGTGTCTGAGCGGCAGGAGAGGCACACAAGCCTTTAATACAGCAGCTTCAATGGCACCACATCAGGAAAACGATGTCCCCTCAGATCCCATTAACAAAAATAATACTCTCAAACTGCGGCGTGTGTATACGTGCATACGTGTGTGTGTGTGTGTGTGTGTGTCTGTTTGGGCCGGTTATATTTGGTCCCGCTCAAAAGTGCTGCCATTTGTCAAAGGCCAGCGCCGACTGACGCGTTTGAAAGCTGCCGGCCACATCTGTGGGATTGCGGGCCCTTTTCGCCGATAGCCATCGCAACTACCGGCGAAAAGTGCTGCTGCGTCTTATCCAGGCGCAATTAGGGAGCGTTCGGAACTTCCACAAACACCCTCGGGCTGCCCCGTTCGCTTCCTCTTGCCTGCCTTGTGGCCCTCATGTCAGGGGGGGATGCCTCTTGTTGCTCAATGACCATTGAAGGAAGCTATTTTGCCAAACTCATTCAGTTGCTTCATATCCTGTCAGATAAGAGGCCACAAAAGAGCCCTCTTAACCCCCCACCCCCCCACCCCTCCCTTTACCCAAACTCTTCCGAACATCTCAACATCCTCCTCACCCCTCCTCCTCCCTCTTGTTAGTTGATAAAGAGCGTTGTAATGTCAGGAAGGACGCACATTCCTCACGCTCTCCTCAGATCTCTGAGGAGCAGGGATGAGCTTCTTGTGTATGTGTTGGAGTGTATGCATGTGTGTGTTTGGGGGGGGGGGGGATAGAGGGGATTCGGGTTCAGGAAATTGGAGTGGAAAAGAGAGAAGCCGACTCGGGGTTGTAAAGCGAAACTAGAAATTACGCTTGCCTCAAAAATGATGCGAAAAATGCCAAAAATAATCCCACTTGAGGCGCAGACACAACATTTCTCACCGATAGCCGGATAGCATGCTAATATGCCACCGGGAGGAGAAGTACTCGCCATCGCGTCATGACCACATTTTTATATCAGTTGAAAAGATACAATCTAATAAGCACTAACAATGGCGGCAAAAATGAGACAAAAGTGCTTTCATACGAAGCAGAAAAAAATAAATATTGTATTTTAGGGAAATGCCAAATAAAGGGAACGTTTCCACTAGTTTGGGATTTTTCTTGGTTTGAATTCATTTTTAGAGAAGGTTTGTTTCGTTAGTTTTCATGAGTTAACATTTTGGGGAAAATGCTTTGCTTGAGTTGAGTTTGTTTTAGTTTCAGTATTAGTTTTAGTTGTTTTTTTTAATGTACGCAGTATTTGGCGACTGCAAGACAAAAAAAAAGTCACAAAGTATTTTGTAATAAAGTAAACTCCAATTCTCAAATGACTGCTTGACCTTCTTGTGTCAGTAGATCGTACAGCACCATGGACACCATGAGGTATGACACAGGACATTAAAACAGCAATAAGGGAAAATATTGACTATTTTATTCTGCTCTGTAATGCCCTTAAAATTCCGATTTCCATATTCATGTCATAGTGTTACATAGTGTACATTAACTTTCATATTTCTGTTTTCATCCAACCTACACTCTAAACACAGTTGGGTCAAAAATAACTATTTTGGGGTTAAATTTGACCCAATTGTGTTAAAAAAAGGACCAAAAAACCATTTGAACCAAAAAATTGGGTTATTCAGCTTTGACCCAACTTTTAGGGACGCCCATTTTTAGGCGTGACACGTTCGAAGTTCTTGATTAAGCAAGGGCGAAAGTGGATTTTAATCCGGCCCACTAATTGGTCCTCGTGCGTGTGGCATGGTCACGAGACAGCCAAAATTCATCATCGGCACATTCATGGCGGAAGTGAGAACAAATCTAGTAAAAAAAGTAGTGTTTAGAATTCATATATTTTGTGTCAGTCACACTTAATTCAAGTGTACATCGGGCACCAGCGTATGGGCCTGTAAGGTTGATTTTTGACCCAACATAAAACATTATACTGGCATATAACCCAATATATAGTTAATATGAACCAACAATTGGGTTAATTTCCAAGAAATAACCCAGAATTTTGATCCAAAACAAACAATCCAAAAATTGGGTTGATGAAATAACCCAACTGTTTTTAGAGAGTTTTTTTTTTTTTTTTTGTGCGGTAGCCACTTTTCAATGACTCATGACTAGCGGTAAGGAAGAATAATTGCTCGATGGCCGTAAAATTTGCAGCGCTGCAGGAGGTGCCCCGGCTGGTCGGCCAATGTAATACACCACTAATTCGTATGCTTTGCAAAACAGCGGCGGGGCGAACGCATGCCTCGAAAAAAGGAGGAGCGTGAGACTTGGAACGCCAGGGTGGATCTTGGGATTGTGGCAACATAAATATAAATAGTCGTCATCCTCAAACTTTTACGGCACCTGTCATATAACTGCAGTCCCACATTCATATGACGAAGGAAAAAAAAAAAAAAAAAAAAAAAGATGACTATATTCATTCGCTAATTTCGCCTCTCTGTGGGAAAAAAATAAATAAAAAGCCGCAGTTCCAAAACAACCTCAACGAGCCAAGAAAGTGAGGCGTGCTCATGTGATTACACTACGGGAGCTACGTTTTGCTAAAGTTGACCGTAAATTACACGCACAACAACAAGGAGTTAGGGGAAAAAAAAAAAAAAAAAAGATGTTTCAAATGTTCCCTTGTGGCAAATGTTGGACGTCGGGACGCTCATTAAAAAAAAAAAAAAAAAAAAAGCAGATGAAGAAAGAGGACTGGGCTGTGAGCCTCAACTATTAGCCACGCCACTCGCTACACAGGCGTTAATTGCATCGCTTGCCCCGTAATGTTCGGGAATGCTTGTTTTGTAAACAGCCTCGTTTTGGAAAGACATTGGAAACACCTGTATGGAAAACTAGCAACTAGTAAGAAATTCAGCACACTTGTAGGATGACTGTGTCTTACTAATGACATTTTTTCCACTGCTGTCACACATTTCTGCATACAAGTAGGACACCTTTGGCATACTAGTAGGACAACAACATGTTACTAGTGAGGCCAAACAACTAGTGGGAATTTTGGTGCTACTAGTAGAGTACAGGAAGCTACTAGTGCTTGACACATACCTACTAAACAGTTTACTGGTAAGGTTTAATTGCGTGCTGGGAGGCCAAAAGTGGCATTTGTAGTGGAGAAATGTGTTACTGGTAAGACGAAATGCTCAAACGGTTTCGATATCATCCACTAGTGACACGATAGAAGTCTACTAGTGAACAACTTGCGTCAAACTGCAATGGAAGGCAGCAATGGCAAAAATGTGAAGAGTGAGACACTGAAACTGCATAAATATGGACTAAATACTCAAACAGCCTCAAAATGAGCTTTTAAGAATTTGCTTGATGTCCTTTACACCCATCTTAAGGTCCATGCACTAGTACGCTCTTCATCCTGACTAGTAAGACAGCTTTGGCATACTAGTAGTACAACTACATGTTACTACTGAGGCAAAACTGTGCACAAAACAACTTTAATACTGGCGTAAACCCCCCCAAAAATTAACATCTAGTACTTCACAAGCAGTACTAGTAGCGCCCAGATTTCTACTAGTGCACAATTTTGCCTCAATAACATAAAGTTGTAGGGTGAAGTTGTCCTACTAGTATGCAGACATGTCATTTGTGTGACTGTTGTTCGTTCTACTAGGGCTTCACAGGCATTCTACTACTGCGCTGGATTGTCTTACTAGAAAGGCCAAAGGGCGTACTAGTACATGGACCTTAAGAAAAACAACATATTACTAGTGAGGTAAAAATGAGCACTAGTTGACAACTTGCACTTCACAAATACTACTAGTAGCATGCAGATGTCAGCTAGTACACGGTTTTGCCTCTAGTTGTCCTACTAGTATGCCAAAGTTGTCCTAAAAAGTGTACTAGTTCATGGACCTGAAGATGGATATGGAATAAATGTTCAAAAGGCTTCCCATACACCTGTGCTGGGAAGTTTTGAAGCCGTAAGCCGGATCCCAGTCCATTTCTTCTTCTTCTTCTTCTTCTTCTTTCTCCTCGTTCATCTTTTCTTCTTCTCCTTCCTCACTCATTCTGCTTTCCAAACCATCTGGAAAATGTCTCCAGATGCTCATGATTCTTTATCTTCAAGAGGACAAGAGAAAAAAAAAAAAAAAAATTCTGAGAGCGCAAGGGCGGGTAAAAGTTCTGATTTGTTCCATCCCCCGCGCGAGTGAAACCACAGCCCTGCTCGTTAGATTCACAATCCATAACCTTTTACTAGCGACTGCAATTTATTTCCATTTTATTTGCACTATTTCCAATTTGTCAACACGCGCACGTTTCGACGAGGCCGGCTCTGCTGACTCGGCAGAAAATCGGGGGGGAAACGTTCGCGCTGCGCGTATACGTCGGACTGGCAAAGCGACACCACTTTGGCTGCTATCAAAATGGCTGGGATGCTTGTGGCTTTGTGATTAGGCTCCTGCGAAAACCGCAGGCGGCGCAGCCAAAAAAGCAGCCTGGGCAACAACAACGCGGGCATATTAGTCATCATCCCGAGACAAAATGTCCATCATTTTGTGTGGGAGCCACTTTCGCGGGCAATTGGGGCTTCTCGGCACATGGAATGAAATCCGCGGCCGCTTCGGGTTCGGTTATACCGGCCCCCGGATCGTCTGCGGGAACGACGAGAAAAAAATACAAATTAAAGAGTCATCTGAATTAAGATGTAAAGTGGTAGGTCAGTAGTTTAAAGAGGAAGTCAATCCAAACGTTTTTTTTTTCCAAGAATGTGTTCTATGCAAGCCCACGAGTTGAAACAGGGCATTCTGATAAATATTGCGTTGGTGGAATAAGTGTTAATCCACTTGTTTTTCGTCATCTCGGGGGGGCGGCCATTTTGTCTTCTGCCGACTGAAAATGACATCACAACTGCTCACAACGACCAATCACGGCTCAGATTCAGAAAACAGGTCAGCCGCAGGTGGTTTTTGTGAAAAAAAAAAACCATTTATAGAAAGGTGTTTAAAAATATGTAAGGCGTTTCTTTGTGAAAAACAATTACCATGTATAGTAAGGCGTTTTTGAAAAAAAAAAACAACCAGGTATATTAAGGCATTTTTTTTTTTTTTAAAACGACCATCTATATTGTAAGTCGTTTTTATGGAAAAAAAAAAAAAAAAAAAAAAAAAAAAAAAGACCATGTATAGTCAGGTGTTTTTTGTGAAAAAGAACAACCATGAATACTAAGGCGTTTTTTTTTTTGTTTGTTTGTTTTTTGTAAGACATTCCAAAAAAAAAAAAACATCCATGTATAGTAGGCGTTTTTGGTGAAAAAAAGTGACCATTTAGAGTAAGGCGTTTTGGGGAAAAAACATTTTTGTCACACTTCAATCACTTCAATCACACTTCGATCAATTGTATAGCCTACCTTGGCCACCTGGGGGCAGTATAGGACAGACAGACAGACAGGCGGCTATATAATGTGCAAGGTCGTCGGTGTGGACGTCTCAGGTCCTCTCAGGTCGATGCAAAGTGTAACGAATATATGACTGTGAATTTTGTCATATTGAATGTTTCTGCACTGTTTCTGTTCCATTACCAGTTGCTTAATAAAGGGCAATATATATGCATTTCCCAATATGTGTTAGCATTAGCATTAAGCTAGCGGAACGTGTCATTCTTTGTTTCGCATTTAATTTGGAAGTAAAGTTCAACTGGGAGTGGTGTTAAACAGCTAGAAACCTCTTTGTTAAGATATTTTTCACTTTTATTCACATGATATTTGTGACTATGAAGGGCAAGAGCAAGCGGTTGTCTACCACCAGTACCAGATGGCTTTGACTCCTCTTTGACCGGTGGGACTTTGTCAAGCGGCGGTAAAAAAAAAAACTAAAAAAAAAAAAAAATAGCCCATCTGTCCGGCAAACGCTTCCATATGGGTACAAAGAGAGCGCCGCATTCTTGTGGAAATGAAAGCTCGTCCTTTCATCTGAGAGACATAATCAATAAATGATAAGGCCCATGCCCGCTGGGCCCAAGCGCTAGTTAGTTTGAAGATAACTTAAGACAAGATTAGCGATGAGACCGTGCGGAGCGGGCGGGGGAGGGGAGTTTGGGGGTTTATGTCGGGTGAAAGCGACTCCGCACGCACCGAGGACCCCGAGTCTCTCGCCGGGTTAATCACGGGGCTCCTATCGCCTCTTGTGATCACTTCCTGCTGGCTTAGCTCGCGCGCATTTAAGCGGCGCTTGTTTTATCTGGAAGGAATGCTAATCAGGCCTGTACGGGAGCCAGCGCTTGCCCGACATCGCCAAATGACGCCATGTGGTCACTTTCAAACGGGACGACGGATGCTTTCGCAAGCACTACAATGCACAGAAAGACGCCAGGGCACCAAGATGAAAAGCCGTCTGAGCATTTAGTCAATACCCTTAATATCCAATTTGAAGTCCATGCACTAGTACACACTTTGTCCTCACTAAGTTTCAATCGTAGAATGACTGTTTCAGTCCTGTTTTTCCACAACTGGTCCCACTTTTACCCTCCTAATACACAATGAAAACTCACTGTACTTCACAAGTAACATCCCAAATAGAAGACATTTGTTGTGCTAGTAGCTTCCTTATCAAGGCTTTTGAATATTGATCACATTTATCCAACAACCTTGATATCCATCTTAAGGTAAGCTTCATGTACTAACCAGTATGCTATTTGTCTTCACTGGTAAGACAATTCAGCACACTAGTAGAACAACCGGGTCACACTAGTAATGTCTTACTAGTAACCTTTTATTCCTACGTCCAATGCCATTTTTAGCCTAGTATTACTCAATTGAACCTCACTAGTAAACTACCGTGGTGAACTAGTAACACTACAAGGTCCAACTAGTGAGTATGTAACGCACTAGTAGCCTCATCAAGGCTTTCTAGAAGGCTGTTTGAGCGTTTATTCGATGCCCCTGTACAGCGGAAACCCATTCGTCACAAGGATGATTTCAAAACACGAGTAAGTGGGGGGTTCTGAACAAACGCAAATGACAACAGCATCGGGGGGGAATACCACAAATAATCGGGTTTGCGTGAAGACTCTGTGAATGCCAAACCGCAAATGGCACTATATTAGATATTTGATACTACTAAATGAGTTTGAACATCTATTAGATCAATTACATATTGTTCTTTAACTGTTTCAAGAATTGAGATGACTCGGGAAAATGGCAAATGAGTTTAAAGCAACAGTCTGGGAAAATACAGTACCTTGATTTTCAAGTTTAACTTTTTTGGAAGTGATCACCTTTAAGGGGCACGGCCTAATGGGGAGCTGGATTCTGGTTGGTCGGTTAGTCTGCGTGTGAGTTGTGGGCTACAGCAGCAACATTTGTTTGACTTTTTGCCACGCTTAACAAACGGCATCTGTGGCTCTCCTTGCCCACACGCCAAGGCATCATATTACATTAATTGCTCAATTTTTTATTTTTTTTTTTAGAAAGCCAGTCTCAGTAGCTGTTAGCATCTCCTCCAAGCTGCTAGCGGGTGTTTTTATTTCATATTAGTGTGTTTGGTTGTCTGTCCAATTCAATAAAAAGTTGAAAATTCCCATCCTGTTTTTTTTTCCAACACTAAATTAACACCAAACTACTTTCTGCACTCCAAGTCCATTTATTGGAATGCGTTGGGTTCAACAATGAATATCAGACATGAACTGTGATGTCAATCAGTAATAAATCAAGTGATCATTTTGGACTTTGGTTTTTGGGGACACATGGCCCAATGTTTGTGATTTATACCTTTTTGTCTCGGTGTCAGCTGGGGATAAACTCGGTAATCCGACGTTTCCCACCCACAACGGCGGAGGAACACACACAGAGCGCATAACCTCAACAGAGGCATTTTTTTCTGCTTCTGCGGCTATTGGGTGTTTCCAATCATCGGCCTCGCCACAACACAGACGGCCAGAGCACGCCGAGTTGTTCCCTCTCTGCTTCTGGCAGTGGGAAAGAAACAGAGATGCGATCCAGGTTATAAATTACGCTCATTTGGTTGTTTACTAATAATAAAAACAAATTTTCGACGTGTCTTTTGGGAAGCGGCTCCCAATCTAATGACTGTGAGCGTTGCTTTCTTGGACCTTCGAAAGCTGCTGAAGAACACATTGGCTTGGTATTACAACAACCGCGTCTTTACAATTGACATGGTAACGTTACAAATCAAATTGGTGGACTAGGCAGAACATTTACTAATATTATTTGTAAACAGAGAGATTATTCTTGCGACCTTTCCTTTTTATTATAGAGTAAAAAAAAAAAAAAAAAGAGCAAAAATCGTATCTCTAATCTTTTTTGTTCTTTTTCTCTCCTTGTTTTTTAAGGTTATATTTTTATGATATAAAGATATTAATAAGACTAACCCTATCCGGAAAAATACATTTTACTTAAGAAAAAAAAAGAAATCTAATTATCTCAAATTTTTATGGATTAATTCGTGGGTTTTATTTCAAATGATGATTTCGCCCCTTCTTTTTCTTCCCAATTTGTATTAATTTTTCAAAATGTTTCTCTTTTTCTTTTTTAATAATATATTAAATACTACTTTCAAAACTATATTTTGTCTTATTTTTATTTATTTATTTTATCCATTTTCTTTTACTTTTATTAATTATAAAAATGCATTATAAAACAAATCTCTTTCGTTATTTTCATTCATTTTCATATTTGTGTTACCTTTTTATCCCTTTTAAAAATATTACAAAATATTAATCAAAACATCTAAAAGAAATTTCCCAAATGTAATCAAAATTAGCCATTCGTTTTATTTGTGCTTTTTAAAAAAAGATTGTTTGTTTTTTTTCTTTTAACACGCTTGTGACAATTTGAATGACACATTTTAAAAGTGAGCCGAGTTAAAACTGTTTTATTTATGTATGTTTTCAGATGGTTACCCTATTTTCACAATCGTACGACGATTAAAATATGAATTAAAACGCTGAATCACCAATATACTCTACAGTATTTATGGCACTTTTTCTTCAACATGTCTGTGCAAAAAAAATGGAAAAGTTATTCCAGATGATAAAGGTTTTATGATGGTTTCCGTTATTTCCACGGGGTAAAGAATATTTTTGAAATCCATATGCATCGTCCTGCGTCTTCGTCTGACTACCTTGACCTGGTCAACTTGTCATCAAAAGCCTTTTTCACTGCTGTTAATTTGTATTTCCAACATTGGCTTTAAAGTTAATAACTCTTCACCGCGGGGGGTTACAAGAGACACAAAACCCCCAAAAAAGGACACTGTTATTACTTCTGTCCGCTTTAAAGAGAAGTGAACTTGACCGCTGTGCCCATTTGCATTCAGTGGGTGTTTTCCTTTTGTCGCCTCATTTAGGCGCTCCTCAGATGTCGGCGTGAACAAATCAACATTAAGATAGTGAACTAATGTGCCTCTGAAGATAAAGCACCTTTGATATGACCCCCCGCGACTCGCACCGTCCCCGGCTTAAGCCCCGCCAGCGGGGGCAAGACAATCCCAAAGCCATTTGCCCCCCAGGGGAGATCAAAGGTGCCGACCACCTCCTTGTCATTCTGCTTGCAAAAGAGACCCCACCTTTGCAAAAGTCGCCGTACACAAATGAGATTGGAGGCCATTTTCCTTTGGTGGGGTTAAAGTGTTTTTGAAAGGAGGGACAACACAAGTAGGGGACATTAAAGGCTTTTGGGTGATGACGGAGAAGTGCTTGGACTGGAGGGAGTAAAGGGAGGAGGGGGTTTGCTGGGGTGGGGGGTGGGAGTGAAAGGAGGTGGCGAGTGGCGAAAAAGGGGTCTGGTGAGCGCGACAATGGACACACCGATCATTGAAGGCACTGCGCAAGGTTAAGTTTCTGTTTCTTGAGATGCAACAGAAACAGCAATACGGTTTATAAACTCCTATAACATCACTTTTGGTGAAAATGAAATGAAGACTCGTGCGCACGGCTCTCTGAAGAAGATGCTGAAGCGCTTGCTGCAAGCCGTTTGTCACTCCCAATTGAAGTTTACTGAAAAAAGTGACACATCACGCCACATGTTTCATCTAGCAAAGTCCGTTAGCTTAATGCTAACATGTAACGTGAAAGGGCTCGTGGAGATAAGCATCAAAATGTTGCTGTGATTATAAACCTTCAAACGACTGCTACGTTAGCATACACGGAGCTGCAACACATACAGAGCGTGCAATAATTCTCACAGATCTCTCTGCTCTGAATATAAAAACAGCAAAACTATCCATAATCGAGAGTCCTGTGATATTTGCTTCATTCATCAAGACGTTTTCCTCTGAAATCGGTTCGTTGAAACGTACCGTACGCCTCACACTTTTATCCTAAAACAGTTCAATATGATTTCAAACTCATCTTACATTGCACTTAAAAACAAATGGCTTATTGATGATTTTTAAATAATGCAAAAGAAGAATCCCCTTAACAGCCCAGGCTAAATTTAGCTCCTCCCCTACATACAAAGCTTTTCTCGGAGTTGAGATCCTTCCTTCCTCGGACCAATTACGACAATGTAAATATGGCTGGGTCAAAAAGTAAGCCAATTTGGATGAAATTACTCACCCAGCGCTCCCAAAAGGGACGGACGGAACCAATGTTGGGTCCTTTATACCCGACGCTTTCGCATTCGACCCAGCACATTCGGTCAAAATTTTGATCCAACAAGGGGTAAAAGTTACCCATGCTAATGAGTTAAAGCTACCAATACGTGTTACCAGGTTATCTGTATACTGTAGCTGTGGTTAAAAATAATACACTCTAAAAACAGTTGGGTCAAAAATAACCCAATTCAAATGGGTCAAAAACGTATTCCATTTTGAGGGGTTGTTTTGTGCAAAACAACTCAAAGAGTTGGGTCAAATTGACCTAAGTAGTGGGTTGGTCTCTTTTTGACCCAAATGTGGTTGTTTTGATTATTATTTTTTGTTAATTGGCAACCAGCTCTTCATCTTGCCCGAATCCAATCTTTAACCCAATCTTCTGGGTCAAAATAATGAACCCAACGCTGGGTAAAAGTAACCCAATCTACTCAGTAAGGGAGGTTAGTGGAAAAAAACTACAGCACCTTTTTAGTGTGTGTACTACATTCCTATTTAGACATGGATTTTTGGCACGAAAACCAGGATTGAGGTGTGAATTGGTGACTAGCGAGCCACAAACATTTGAGGGGTTGCTGTACTTAGGCAATGGATAACCCCCAAACTCCCCACCAGGAGGTATTTGCTCACGTCTCGGGGGAGGACTCATCTCCTGTGCAGGATTCCTTCGAAAATATCATCGGAGGGCTTCCGAGGGATTATTATTTCCTGCTTCTCCGATAACGGATGATGGGATCTCGTATCCAGCGACGCCAGCGGTATGCGCCGGCGCTTCTCCTCAAACAGCTGTTCCCCGGCGACGGTGACTTCATGGCACGTCTCTATGTTATATAACCGCATATAACATGACTGAATAGTCGCTCACAGTCCGTGTTCCTTTTCCACCGTTTATTTTCCTCTTTTGAGAACTTTGTAAATAATGAGTAAATTATATGTGTCAAGCGGCTTTGCGCAATGTGGTTGCGGCCGAGGCAGACTTTACACAGCAGCCAGGAGCTGAGCCAGCTCTGGCCGCTGTCCGAGTCCCCGCGGGCCGCCAGCAGCCGGCTCCCCGACCCGCCATAATGAAGCGTAGGCATTTTTTTTTTTTTTTATATATCAACCCAACACCCCCACCTCGCTCCCCCCCCCCCCCCCCCCCCAGCTGTAACTCCCCTCCACCCGGTGAATCTGTGCACTCCCTGCCCGTCTGGCATTGGATATTGGGATGATTTTAGATAAACAATGAGCATATTGTTTATTTGGGCAGCTGGTAAAGCGTCGAGCTTAATGTGGTGAATGCACCTGGAGGATGCAGGTGTCGAGGGGCTGGGAAGTAGCAAAGTATAAATACATTGTTACTGTACTTCAGTCGTTTTTTGTTTTTTTTAAGTATCCGTTAAGGGAAAAAAAGTTAACCCTAATTCAATAAAAACTTATATGAAAGTAGACGGATCACGTACAATCTGATGGCTCTAAGCAGTGTCTGGCTTTTTCTCCTTAGGCAAAATCACATAAGGGTGGTTCTCAGAAAAGCATGTAGGTCCAGGAGTGTGACAGCCCAAAAATGATCTTGTTCAAAACCATGTAAAATGAATATATGCTTCAAATCAACCCTTCCTGCAGTGTGCTATGAATAAATAAAGATAGTTCACTCAGACCTTTGCTCACAAGAGATTGTGGAATGTCGGGGTAGTCAAATTGTTTCAAATTGGAGCGCTTGGTACCTGAGCACTCAAGTAAAAAAATATATATATATATATATATATATATATATATATATATATATACAACCAATCATGGCTCAGATTCAGAAAACAGGTCAGCCGTGATTTGTCGTTGTGAGCAGTTGTGATGTCATTTTCAGTCGACGGAAGACAAAATGGCCGCCCCCGGAGATGGCTAAAAACGAGCGGATTAACACTCATTCCACCAACGCAATATTCATCAGAATGCCGTGTTTCAACTAGTGGGCCTGCTGGGAACATATTCTTGAAAAAAATATGTTTGGGTTGACTTCCGCCGAATATCCTCACACGAAAACCAAAGATTGTATGAAGTGATAAAATAATTCATTTACTGCAACTAAATTTGATGCAAATCATCCTTTGTTTAACTTGAAAGCTTTTATTTTATATTTTTGTTGAAAAAAGATATCTGTAATTCATACTCCTTACTTTGCCATCATTAGTTTACTTTTTTCAAACTTGGAACGTTTTTCCGATATAATAATGATTTTACCTTCTCTTCCACCCGAGTTTGAAAGTGTCAGTCACAAAGAAGATGCCACGTAAGGGAAAGTGCTTGGACGCGGCGGCCATAATTTACATTTGACTAGTTGAGATGATTCGAAAATAGTCATGGTGGAAATTCGGGCATCGTCACCATGATGATTGAGAAACCGGCTAATCGACCGACCTTTCTGTTGCTCGGATTAACGGAACGGACATTTGACTGACGGACGTTTTCGACGGTGAAACGGAGCCAAGCAAAGACAACCCAACCAAACCCTTTCAACATACCTTTGCGAAAATGTCTTCCACAACCACGATGACGGCGGTTTGGCTCTCAGTCCGTCTCTTTTCAAGTGGCTCCTCCACCGCCAGGCGGTCTTGCCATCTTCTCCGTACAGCTATTTATGACATCCACTTGATTTGTCCTCCTCACCCACAAGATCCGCCGGATTACGTTTGACAGCGGTGATGGAGAATGGTCTCTAGAGAGAGGTAACGTGCCAAGTTATCAAACAGGTATCATTTCGGTTTTTTTTCATCTAAATTCATTTCATCGTCAGTACTTTATTACTTTCACGTAAGCGCAGTACGTAGTTGAGTCGATTCTTCTGCTTTAACCGTCTCTACTTCTACTTCAGTGCGGCATGTGAGTACTTTCACCGCCCCGGGTTTGGCTTTGCCGAATAAACACGAGTCCAGCGTGTGAGTGAGCGTTTCAAAACAGCACGTGTTTTGCGGTATGGCTCCATACTCCGGCTTTCATGTCGTATTACTGTAACGGGCAGGCGACACAATAGAATACGACACTTGTCTCTCTTTGGGGCCCTGAGGCGGTCGCCGCTCCGGCGAAGTCAGAGCGAGCTTCTTCATGTGGTCTCCGGGGGTTGGTGGGGACTCCAATGGGCTATTATGACATCATGGCGGAGGGCGTGGAGACCACACGTCAGCCGGGCCGCCTCGTGGATGTCACGTGGAGCAGATGCAAACATCAGAGTGATGATCGATAAGGAAATTCATGTAATTGACTATATATTGATTGACTTGTTAATTGCACCTGTGCGCGGGCCAAATTAATAATGGTATTACTTTGTTGTGGCACGATGATGATAGGGAGCTATGTGGAAGTGGGTTGCGGAGCTTCATTTACAAAAAAAGTAGTGCTTTGCCGCCAACTGGTGGCATTTTCGTGCGACTGGAGTACATCGAAGCGAGTTGCGGATCTTCATTTAGACAAAAGTAGTGCTTTGCCGCCAGCTTGTGGCATTTCCGTGCGACTGGAGTACATCGAAGTGAGTTGCGGAGCTTCATTTAGACAAAAGTAGTGCTTTGCCGCCAACTTGTGGCATTTCCGTGCGACTGGAGTACATCGAAGTGAGTTGCGGAGCTTCATTTAGACCAAAGTAGTGCTTTGCCGGCAACTTGTGGCGCCTCGGTGCTATTGAACGACGTCAAAGTGAGTTGAGGAGCTTTATTTAGACAAAAGCAGTGCTTTGCCGCCATCTAGCAGTTAGGAGGTAAGTTGAGTTTAATTTAGATACTCTAAGTAATGCTTTGATGCCATCTTGTGGCATCTATAGGCCATCGAAAAATGTTTTTGGGAGGCGTGTCTATTTGTGGATTTTCTCTAAATCTGTATTGCTACTCACAGGCAAACAGTCGAGTACAGTGGTGCCTTGACTCATAATGTTAATTTGTTCCGTGAACCTGCTCCTAACTCAAAACACTTGTCGCTCAAATCGTCTTTCCCCAGTCAAACGAATGGAAATGCCGTTAATTCGTTCCAGCCCTCCAAAAAACGCCAACAAAAATGCACCGTTATGCTTTGTAATAAGAAAAACAGCACTCTACAGTATTGTACTTCATAAAAACATACAATTATCACATCATTGAATGGAATGTAAAGAATTAAACAATTATTAATCATGATTTCATGCATTCGCCGACAAACATTACCACCTGGGTGATAACGTATATTTGGGGCATTTATGCTCCGCTGCAAAAAAATGAAATATATCCGTGCGGACGAGTGATTGGGGACGACCAACTGTGCTAATGGACCAAAAAAGAAATTATTTCATTTCATCTATAGCTTTTAATTAAATGGTTACCAGAATTTTATTCTGCCAAATATCGGAATTGTCAACGATCTCAAAAAAAAAAATCCCTATCGGTCAGGCCCGACTTGTGCTCATGCCATCCAATTTGTTTCTATGTTTAAAAAAAACAAACATTGTGTCCAGGAACGGGCCACATTTTACTTGAGCGAGTCTAATGACAAACACATTGTCAACAACCGTCATTATCGCCACTTTTCCCCCCCGACGGACATTTTTTTTCCCTTGTGAACTTCCCTCAAACTTTGAGCTCCAACTTTGATCAACCCTGGACTTGTCTTCTTATTTCACGCCCATCTTACATCACAAAGCCACCCGACACACACCCGCACACTCGCCTCATTGTGCCGAACGAGTTGCGCTTTTGTCTAATTATCAGAGCGTTGCTCAATCAGGTAGCTCGTCCTCCTCTCACAAAGATGAATAGCGAGCATTGTGCTGAATCCTCCGCCGGGAAGCGATTGATGCCAGCACCCCAAGTTTTGACACCTCCTCGCGAATGTTTGTTGACACAAGAACTGGCTGGCTTTTTGGATCCGCAAAGTGCTCCTTTCATCTGACGCGACGACGCGCACGGCCTCCGTGGTTTTGTTCGCGTTTCCGGATGTCCGTCGAGACTCTCGGCTGGAAGACTCGCAATAACAATGGCGGATAGTCCAGGCGCTCGAGCTGGGGTGAGGGGGGGGGGATATAGTAAACAACGGCTGCTACGCAAACAGGAATGCCGTGGACTTTTATTGCCCAATTAAGTGTTATCGCAAGCGCATTATCCACTGCATCAACCAGACAGGTCTTAATCATCGCAAGCAAATAAAATGCATGATTAGGGACGGCTGACAGGTTTTATGTGGGATAATTGTGGGAATGCTGTGCGCCTATTGTGTTTTTATCTGGCTTAGTAGCGGTTTGAATTATGCAGCCGTGCATTTTCTATAGTGCTTGTTCTCATTAGGGTGGCGGAGCTGGAGCCTATCCCAGATGGTTTTGGACATAGGCAGTATAGACGACCGAGCATTCACGCCCACGTTCACACCTAAGGACAAATGAGTATCGGTATCAGTGTTGACATTGGGCCGATACCAGCCTATTTGACCAGTCACCGATACCCAAGCAAAGAAAATCGGACATCGATAGAGTCCTCCTCGGCAGAAGTTGGCGCTACGATGCAGCGGTTTGAGACATCGGGCAGTCATCATTTGCGTTAAATGAAATTGATTGGGTATCCGCTTCCATCGGAGGGCAAACAAGTCGGCTGTGTTCACTCGCACGACGGCGCAGAAGCCCCTTTCTACCGGCGCCCGTATGCCGAACCACCAAACGCCACCCATTCCCTTTTGTTCCTACTGCTCTCTTCCTCGGCTTTCTAAAAATAAGCATCGCCGGGGCTTTATTTTTGCAACAAAAAAAAAAAAAGATGCATCTTGTCGAGATGTGGGCGACTTCCTTTTGGAGCCAGCCAGCCCGCATCAACACTATCAATCCACTGTAGCGTTGAGGACGACATGCGCGTCGCAATGCAGAGTCATGTCTGTGGTATGACACCTTTGCTTGGTCAGGATGGCCAACGCGCTGCACTCCCTCTCCCCATGATTGGAGCGCGACCATGTATAAATGAGTAATAACAACCAGTGGGCGCATGATTGTACTGCTTGTTGTTCTTTTTACTGTTGACTCTCCCACTAAAAGCAGCATCTCGCACAAACACTAAAACGCACTCACTTTTCACTTTTTTGGCTTGGGCTGCATGCCTGTGGCTTGCGCTAGTCTGAGGTTGGTGTAATGATGACACACTCACACACACACACGCGCACACACACACACCACACACATAGCTTCCAGGACCCCCACAAACATGACTTGGCCCAGGGCTGCATGGTATATTGCAGTGCTGACAATGCTCCCCATTACTTTTAATTACTCAGCAGAAATCGTTTAAAGTGGAGCGAGTCTCTTACCCGCCTCTCGATATATCGGCGCGCACACCATTGCAGTGGTACGTACAAGCACATAGGGCATAGTACTTGGACAAAAAAAAACGGATTTTGCATAACCAAAACAACATTATTGTCCACTTGGGGTCACCAACCCTGACATACTGCACTGTATTATCTGTGACTTTGAGTGCGTATAGCGTTAAAAAGCGCGGCCTGGGCTGGTGAGTGACGTGGGTGTCAGTGAATAAAAGGAGAGTTGTGCTGTTGTGAGCTCAGGTAGCGGCTGGCTGTTTATTAGCTAACGTTTAGCCAGTCTGGGTGCTAGTTCTAGCCATTGTGTATGAATGTTTGTCACCTGTTCAATAAAGCGATTGAAAGTGATCTGGCGGCTGTGTCTATCCTTGACCACTTGTGGGTGGCATTACGATTTGTTGTTGCCCAAAAAACTGACAGATATCCCCGCGACCTTTGATTTTGGATGCTAATGATTTAATGATGCAGAAAACCACATTCAATATTTGCAGGATTTTTACAAACAATGTCGAGTGAAGTCATATTTATTTATATAGCCCTTAATTAATCGAAAGAAAGTCTCAAAAGGCTTCACAATCCCATAGTTGACAACTATTAACGACGTCCCCTGATCTTAACCCCCAGGAGGGCAAGGAAAAACTACAATAAGTTTTACCAATAAGATCAAACGACTTTGCAGTACATACGAGCGACACGTTTACTCCACAATGTCAGTAGAAAGTTGAATAGAAAGTAAAAAAAAAAAAAAAAAAAGAGTTAAAAGAGAAAGCACACCAAGAATCATTGTTAAGCACAGTTTAAAAGTTCAAAAGGGAGTAGGAAGACGCAAAAAAAAAAAAATAAAATCTTTAGATGACCCCTTGAAATAATGACCCATACGCAAATTGCCAATATGTAATACGGGTTAAAAAAGGAAACCTATTTTTTGATCAGGAGCTTTACATTTCAATAGCGAGTGCAATAGCAGCAAATGAGCCTAATTGCAACACTCATCGCAAACGTAGCATGCGCTACGAAGTCTCAAAGTGCACAGCGACTCGACGCCACTAACCAGATGAAGACACTTTTCACGTCTTTGCCTCTTTTCGTCGTGTGACGTAAGAAGAATAAAGCGCCGTCATTTCCAGGCCATCTTCCAATTGTCCTAATTACAGGCACCAAGGTGTATTTGGCCGCTTGGTGCACATCCATCGGCGTGCTGGGAAGACCGGGAAGGGCTCGTGCTGGGAAACTGCGCACACCAAATGACTTAAAAACAACAACAAGAAAAATCACAATTCGCGTTGGATCTTTGCGCACTGCTGCCGCGCGTGACGGATTCTGGGAGCTTCTAATTACAAACCAGCCGGCGACACCAAAGCGTTGCACTCACCAAGACATGGCCGACACTTTGTTATTACCTCTCTGCTCTTACCATTTGATATGTCAGCGCCCTGTCTTGTTTTTAATGTTCATCTAATGACATGCCCTCCTCCTCCTCCTCCTCCTCCTCCTCCATAGCAGGATGTGGCACGCAGGCTGGGGGCTGCTCCAGTAATGCCTCATTAAAAGTAGCATTTTTTTTTTTGTTGTTTTTTTTTTTTTTTTGGGTTCTATGTGTGCATATCTGTCATTTGCGGGTAATGAATTGGTGTGGCGCGCTCGGCCAAAGTATTCCAACCATCCGCTGGCTCCCAACCCGCTGATTTGTGAGAAATGGCGCGACGTGTTAAACAACAACGCCGGTAATTGTTTCCCCCCCAACCCCGTCCCCCTCCTCGCCCCCCCCCCCCCCCCCGCACCAACCGAAAAATGTTGGCGCCTCAAACTATGTCCATAAATAGGTCAGCGACAAGTAAGGTTATTAAGAGTAGTGTTTAATAAAACATTCACATTCTCAATATAGATAACGTTTTCTTATAAAACAATATGTAACACATTTACACTGCATGCAGCACCGTGTTGTTATAATACTGGTGTTGACTCCGTAGCTCAATTAAGTGCCACCCCCAGAGTACTATTTACAACAGGGCTGAGGAACCTTTTTTCTGATATCCAAGGGTCATGTTCAGGCCATGCAGGACATTATGAAAACATACCATGTTCAAACTTGACGTGTCTGCTATATTGTGGATTTTTAAGCGATCATTTTTGGGTGAGTTTTTAAGAGACTGAATGCGAATAAGTCCGAACGAGAGTGGCAAGGCTTCGGTAGCGCGAAGACGAATACTGTATGCGTTGCTGCTCCATTTGTGTCAGAGTAGCGGTGTAATTGTTTGAAAGTTTATCTTACCGTAACGTTGATGCTAAATGTATTAATCCATCGATACTGTTTTGCACTAAATGTTAGCATTGAGCTAACTTGTAAGATTCATGTATATGGTTTGATGTTTGAATCTACAATGTAGAGTTTTACGGTAACCTTCAACTGGGAATGATAAAATAAGCAGCAGAAAGCAAGCGCGCTGTGCATTTTATCTGGGAGTCTATTTTCCTCAAAGTGATGTTATACATGAGAGTGGAAACAGGTGTTAAGGAATACTTTGAAAAATCTGTTTTAATAAGTTCAAATGTCTTTAAAGCAAATGCGGTCGTAAAATTACACTGGTTAACAATTTTGTTTACTACATTTTTTTAAATCAGAGATGCAAGTACATTTTTCTGGAAGATGCGCTTGAAAAAAGATTTTTTTTTGAGTCAGCGCCAAAAACACGTATGGACTCATAAAGCCATCTCAGATTCAAATTTGCCGTTGGCCAGTTTTATTACTAAAAAATGTTATGGTCTCTGCACATTGTGGATTTTCACCTATTTGAGGTGGGTCTGGACAAACGCGGGATCACTGTTTCAATATATATTATGAGCATTTGTGTGTTGATTGTTTGCTGCACTTAAAATTCTCTGATAGGTTCCCCAGCCGTCATTCACAATACAGTAATTTACTGCAATAACCGAGGCTTCAAGTTCCATAAAAACAGAAACAAAAAAACAGCTCTGCCATTAGCCGCCATGGACAACTGATCTGGACCGCAACCCCCCCCCCCCATCCCCCAACCCCCCGCCCCCTTCTACATCCCCTCTCATCCATTCACAGTCAAGTCCATCATCTCTGTGGGTATCACGTTTCCCAGGTAGCGCGTCTTTGCTTCCTGGCGCTGTCTCGGTGTCAGCAGCGTTGGCAGGAAAGAAAGTCTTGGGTGTTGGAATATGCATGTGTGTGCGTGTCAGTGTTTGTAACCCGTGTGTGTGTGTGTGTGCGCGCGCGCGTCAGCGTCTCTGACAGGTGTGCAGGTTCCGGGCCGACGTCCTGCTGACGGCGTGCTGCTGCTCCCGCTCGCCTCTCTCGGGCCTGCACGCCAGGCCGTCGCCGCAGTCGCAGCGCTGGAACAGCTCCAGGCCGTGGGTGCCCTTGCGGCGGTGGCGCGTGCACACCTGGCCCTCGCTCAGCACCGGCTTGCAGATGCGAGACCAGAAGTGGCGGGCGCAGCACAGGCCCGCCGAGCAGTCGGCCGAGCGCAGGCACGTGTCCCCTTCCTGACCTTGGATGGGAAACAAAAGAGGTCAGATGATCATGGGAAGAATGACAAAAACCCGCAGGTAATTTAGACTTTCCTATATATGGCACAAGACAGCGCCAAAGCATTACTTTTATATTAGACCAGGCTTTGGCAAAAGCGAGTTGTTGTACTTAGCAAATAACACAGGTTAAGTTAGAAAGAACAAGTCATTGACACCATTTTGTAATTGGCTCGACAGGCCACAAGATGGCAGTAAAGGACTCATGTCTAAATGAAACTCCTCCACGGACTTCAATATAGTTCCTTGACACCAAGATATCAAAAGATGGACAGAGGAATTATATATATATTGCAAAAAAAATAATTCCTTGGCAACAGAGATTGGTTTTTCAGTGAGTAACGGCGGATAACATCTAAAGGCCCTGACGTCGGAGGTTGTGAGGCGTCGTGGCGTCTGAATGCGCCGTCTGTTAAGTGTAATGGCCACCGTCGTAGTGTCGTAATCCATCTGTAAGCGTTTACATATGTTGAATCGGCGTCGCCAGTCGGCACATTTGGTCACTCTGATCGGCTGTTAGCTAGCAAATCAGCGCTCGGAGAACCAACGGGGAAGTGACAAATGCGGAAAAAACAGTGAGCGCGCCTCCGCTGCCTTAATCTTCTTACAAGTACAAGAGCGTGGGTTGACAATTTAAGTATATCACAATACCGTGTCAAGAACGTGAGGGTTTACTTCGCGTGGGAGTTCATCGTGTGCGAAGAATATAGCTGAATGCATTGTTTACGTTTTTAGAATACCCGCCATCGGCCAACAGCTTTCCGGTTGAATTTTTCTTGCCATGGGAAATGGTGACTACTGCCGCCGATGGTATGGAAGGGTATTACATCTTATGCATGCGCAGCAGGTACTTTAATGGTCAGCGTGGCAGTCTGTCGTTGCGGTGTATTCCTCCAGCGTGACGTGCCGACAGCCGGCCGGACGCCACAGGGGGTAAGAGTCTATCACTGTTGGCCAGCGTCTTTTTGGTCTATCTAGGCCTTAAGTTTAGGCGAATCTGTGAATATGCAGAGGCAATGCTACAAATGGTCCCAAAGCAATACTGTGCTCAGAATTAGCCAGCCTGAGCCTCAAAAACTGCAAATAGGTGAGTTTTTTTCCCCAGAAAATTACGGAGGCTCCATAATTAAACCTACAATATCAAAAAAGGTTTAAAGTTGCCTATAGACGCCTGAAGATGGTGGCAAAGCGCTATGTATACATTTGACAGGGTGATGGCCTGAGCACAAAAAGAGCAAATAGATGATCTTTTGAGCAGATTAAAAAAAATCTGCAACTAAGTGAATTACTGCATAGCAAGTGTGTGGGGCAACAAATACATAGCACTTTTAAAACCATCTTTTAACATATCCCCCAAAGGCCACCGAAGCACTACGTTTATATTATGAGGAGCCCAGGCAACACAAAAAGCCAATGGACCAACAGAGATCCAAGTTTTTCTTTTTCTTTTTGATAGTTACCTTTCACAGTGTGAGCTTCTAGAGCAGTGAGGGGCCTCTTGGCATGATGCTCCATAGTGTTGTTGTGCATATGCCAGCCCGGCCCATCAATATCATTCGTTTGGCACACACCTGGAGAGGACAGAAGAATTGTACATTTCCAAACCAAGTATGGAAAAGTCTTTCTTTGATTAATTAATCTATTCTTGCTCTTACCGTTGCTGCAGCGGCTTCCAGCGCAACACATGGAGTCCCGTGCGCAACGCTTCCGGTTCTTGCGGCACGCTAGACACACACTTCGGGCGTCGTTGCAGAATTCATCCCCGCCGCAGTCGTCGTCGTCCGCGCAGACTCCCGACTGCTGGGGGGGGGGGGGGGCGCAACGGGGCAGCCGTTAAATTACATGACAAGCGAGCGACTTGTACGCAAGAACGTTGACGCACGCTACTTTTACGCACGGGGATGGTTAATTACTTTAACGCATTGGAACGTTAACGCACGCTATCTATGGAGAGATGTAAGGAAAGGAAGCGTACCTGCAAGGTGTCCACGGGCGATTTATGTCCCACGCTGCCCGGCGGTGAGGTGCGCGGACTGGGGCTGACCGCCTCGAAGTTCTTGATGGCGTTGGAGTTAAGGACAATCGGCCCCGCGTAAACGTATCCAAGCAGCGAGAGCCACACCGGCAGGAAACAACGCGCGGCGCATCGCATCAGCATGGCTGGGTCCTTTTTTTTTGGGGGGTGGGGGGTGGGGTGGGAAGTTTGTTCGTGAGAGCGAAAACAAGACGTCCCGAAAATCCGCCAAGGAATTCCCTCTAGAAAGTTTTCCAGAAGAGAGTCTCTGTCTAGTGTATAGGCACGTCTCCAGTGTCGCCCCAAGTGCCGGGCTTGATGCTTTTATACACGCGGACCTGTTTGTCTTCCCGCCCCCTCGCAGGGCACAACAAAGGCGAAGGGTGGAATTTCAAAGAGTTGCAAGGAAACGCTCATCTGTTGAGACTCCGTGTTTGGCTAATGATAACGACCTGTTAAGTCTGTCTGATGCGTGGAGGGGCCAGTGCGCAAATACTGGAAGGCTGAGGAGGAGAAGAGGAGGACTTTTGAAGGTCTCCAGAGGCAGCAGACATGCAAGTCAACAAGAAGATTGACATGCCAAGTGGCAATTAGAAATCAAATCATCAAGTGCTGCCGTGGAGTTTAGGCGATTTGATGTACTATATCCAAAAAACTCTTATGGCAGATGTATTTATTTAGATAGATAGATAGATAGATAGATAGATAGATAGATAGATAGATAGATAGATAGATAGATGACGTAGCTCTCTACCTAGCTATCTAGCTAGATACAATAGATAGAAAGATATCTCAATTTGTCATGCATGTATTCATACTTAGTATGTATGTATATATTCAACTTTCTTTTCACAGTTTTCCCTTTTTTCCTTTAAATGGTATGAAAAATAAAATCTTATCCCAAAGCATTTTAAGTGTAATAAAAAACATTTTTTTTCTATACCTCCAAAATATTTTTTCACAACTTACGAATTTAGTAAAGCTAAATTAATCATTCATTTCTTCATTTCCAACTATTTGTTTTCCTTTTTTGCTTGTCCCCCAAATAACTGGTCAACGGCAATTTTATAATCAGTGATGGCTTGCTGTGTCCCTGAACATATTGTGTGACACCGATTTAAAAAATATCTTTACTTTTTTTTTTCCTTAGCACATGAGGTTTCTGAGATATTTTCATTTTCTGTTCTTAAGTTTGATCTATGAACGCCTGTGCAATACAGATTTTACCATGCGTTGAATTTTCTAGCTATGACATTTGAGGGAAAAAAAATCCAGCTATCTGAACCTAAAAATTCATAAATATATTATTATTTTACATTATTGGTATAATGAAAACCTGATGTACTGGAGAAAAACAAGGGCAGATTCCAAATCATCAGAAAAAATATAATCTAGAAAGGTTTACTTTCATCTCTGATTTAAAAATTTTGGGAAATTTTGTTGACCAGTTTAACCACTTAGCAGGTCATAAAAAGACACATATAAGAAAAACACAATTAAAATATTCAGAGAAAGAGAATTTATATTCTTTGGGGCAATAAAATGTGAAATCAGAACTTCATGGTAAATATTTTATTGCATTATAAATAAGTAAAATTACGAATAAAAAAAGATGTTTGGTCATCAGACAACTTTAAACAACTAGATCTTTATGCGATAATAAATAACTAGTAAAACAAAAGCAGTCTAAACAAGTGATTCTAAACGTGTGGAATGAGTTCCACAAGCGGCAGACAGGCTCCCTCTAGTGGTGTGCAAAATAATCACCAAATTAAATATAAATAAAATATGCAACATCTAAAACCCAAAATTAGATCAAACACATGGAAAGATGCTTGTAACTTATTAACACACCCCGTTTCAACTTTTTTTCTTGTTAGTAGAGTGCATTTTTTGGTGTATTTTTTATGTCCAGTACATTTTTTATTTTATTAGAACAGCATTTTTTAAGTACAGTTCAGTTGTATTTAACTTTGAAGAACTACACAATAGATTTGCATGTAATCTTTCAGAACGTCTTGTTTAAGAACATTTAACAACAATCTAGATTTGACTTTTACATGCAATACATTTCAAACCTTTTAAATTACATTTTTTTTACTTTATACATATTTTAAAAAATACAGTTCAGTTGTATTGAACTTTTAAGTACTGTACCATTTTTGCACTTCTTTAGAACCATTAAAAATATATTTTTTTTACACATTTAAGTACAATTTTCATTGTCAATTTGCACGTTTATGCGCAATACATTTGAATGTAATCATCATTTCAGTAGTTTTTGTTTGTTCAGTAATAAATCTACTTTTCAGGAATAACATTTCTAATGACTGCTCCCTTTTGTATCAATAAAGGTTACGAAACCACAATTCTAAATAAACTGATAATGATAATAGAGTAACTATTGCTTTGTGTGTGTGTTTTGTAGTCATCCTTGCAACTATTCCACAAAATTTTTCATTTTCTTTCATCCTTTATCGAGAAAAACAAATGTTTGGTGTCTTTGTAGGTAGGAGCTAATTCCATCATGTTCTTTTGACATTCAAACGTCTTCTGAGGCTGATTGAAGTCACTCGCGTCGATTAACTGTTCATTTGATCCCTTTATTTGCCAAAGGGGGGGCTACAGTGGCGAGGGGTAGGGGCAATTATCCCCCCCTCCCCGCGATGACACCAAGGGGCGGACATGAATGTGTAGGATATGCACGAAGACCATTAAGGGGTGTGAAAAGTTGACCGAATTAATAGACTTCCGTGGCGAGTCCTTTCAGGCTTGACTGACACTTTGGAGATGAAAGGACCCCCACCGCCCGACCCTCAGGGACCCCGTTTGCGTTCTGGCTTGCCGAACCCGAGCCCAATCGGTCCTTAAAGCAGGGGTGTCGAACTCCCGTCCTCGAGGGCCGCTGTTCTGCCTGTTTTCCATCTCTTCCTGCTGCAACACACCTGTTTCAAAGGATCAGCTCCACAGCAAGTTCTGCAGGAGCCTGATCTTGATCCCGATCGTTTGAATCAGGTGTGTTGGACGAGGAAACCTCTAAGACATGCAGGAGTGCGGCCCCCGAGGACCGGAGTTTGACACCCCTGCCTTAAAGCCTCTAAAAAAAAGCCAAAAGTGTGTGTATTTGACAGGATATTCGCTAGCGTATTTGTTTACTCATTGAAGCGCTTATCGTTTGGCTTCTTCTTCGTGTGTTTGTGTGTCAATACGTGTAACATGACGCCATGTTGGTACGGCGCGATGTAATTGAGGCGGCCGATAAACACGAAGATGAGCTCTAAATGAGTTCCAAACACTTGACAACGCTTCACGGAGGCACTTTGTGGCGTTTAATTGCAGTACAGCTTTTGAAGTGAAGCTTTTATCTGAACTTTTTTGAACGTAGCTTACCCCTTTGAAGCTCCATCCTTGCCCTTTGATCTCGATGACGTGTCAACCTGTTGTCACCTCCACAAAACTACACGATTAAAGCAAATAGTCATATTCAAAGTCATATTCCTGGAGTTAAGGAATATGACTCATAAACTTAGCGATAAGTGACTGATATTGGTTTTAGGGAGTGTTGTTTCAAGCTGAGAAGGCATTAGCCGGGTCGTGCTTTTGGATATTGTCATTCATTAGTCGGCTCATTGGAGGCTGAAATGGGGGAAAAGGCTGTCACTTTACCTGCAGCGCCCTCAAGTGGCAATTGATTCAATTTCAACATAAATAATGTTTAGCCACTTGTTTAGGTTACTGGCATTTGTCCGGTCACGTGGGTTTAATGAATAAAAACACCAACACAGATTTTTTTTTTAAGTCTATAATTCAAAAAAATCATACACGTGGCACTTTGCAAAAGTAATTTACAGCAACAAAACAGAACAAAAACAACACAAGGCAAATATCCGGCAACTTGAAGGTGGTCCAAATATGATATGAATCCACTCACTTTCCAATGTTTTGGATAAACCTGCATTTAAAAAAAATACTGAATTCAGTATATAAATTAAAATTTAAATGACTACTAATAAATAAACACACCTATCATCTATTTTGGGATCAAAGGACACAACTGTTGTCTTCCACTTGATCATTTTAACGCGGGACCTCTCAAGGCATCGACAAGTCAGTAGGAAGGCTGAAAAACACAACCCGACCTTCATAATCTTAATAATAATAAATACTTGTGCCTCTTTCAGTCTGCCATTTCATTTCTTCCCTCCACGCGGTGTCATGTACGAACTGTATGTCACATGACAAAAAAGTTAAAACACAAGTTGACAACTGCAAATCATTCCTGCCTCCATGATGTGTGACATTTTGTACTGACGTGAAAAGCATGTCATTGCAGTTGTATGTGATGGATTTTTTTTTTTCTTTCCTATGTGTGAAGAAATAATCTTTAGGATGAGGCGCACTTTTCAGTTGTGTGTGTTCATGCAGCATCAAAAAGGCCTTGTGACGATTTGTATGCCGTTGATTTAAGGCACTTACATTTTATGCTCTTGATTGTTGGGACGTGACAGGTGATGCCTTCAAGATCGTTTCAACGTCATGCAGAGGTGATTGGAGGAATTACGTAAAAAAAAAAAAAAATTGGACAAAATAGACCGCGTCATTAATATTAAATAGTAATAGTAATGAAAACCAAGCACAGGGAAAGAGACAAATTACTGTACAAAAAAACCCCAAAACAATCGTAGCAAACAGTGCAGTCATGTCACCGTCTCTTTTTTGTGGTCATGAATCAAGAACAGCACCAAAAACATTGACAGCGTGTTCACAGTTCGAGCTGTACAGGCGCGATGGAGGTCCAAACAAGATTTCGTGATTTGTTGAACGGGAAAGCCGGAGAACAAATGCGTTATGGACGTCACATTACCTCATGGATATATTGTTGTCATTTGACGTGTCAGCTGTGTGATTGTTGACATCTGAAACAGGGCACTTGGAGAGTCTCGTTTTCTCACCTGCACACGCTTTTTTGTGCTTTTCATGTGTTCGCAATGTACCTTAAAGGGGACGTATTATGAAAATTGGACGTTTAATTGTCTGTGTATAAATATCGTACAACCCCAGTATTCACAAATAGGACTGTCCATTAAATTAGAGTGGCTACCTCTACAGAAATGTTTAAATCTTGACTAAAGACTTATTTCTACACTCTCATGTTTGGTTCAACCACACTAGCTTCATACCCTGCGTCTGAATTTTGGCCTGTTTTACTGCCGCTTTCCCCCCCTTCACTTCCCCAGAAGTTTCATTAAACGGACTCTGATTCTTTTTAACCTAGGACCGTAGGGCCATCAGAGCTGCAGTGTTAGCACAGAATAGATTAGCATTAGCTAACAGTGTAATCAGTGTTAGCTTCTGAAAACCGGAGAATACTTATCACTAAATTGTCGACTTGGAATTGGGGGGGGGGGCAGGATTTATCAATGACGACGTGTCATTTGCAGGATCTACTACGCTTATTGACAAATTGTAGTTTGGTGACTTGGGGATGAAGTGCCCGAACTCTGACCCTGCTCGCCCTGCTAACCAAAGCCATTCACCCATAACCCAAAACCGAGCGATTTTTAAACAGATGGCTATCAAGCGAACTGTAATTCTTTTCTTTTTTTTTTTTAAGACACCTTGGAACTTTATGAATCGAGGGGGAAAAAAAAACTTGCATACTATGTCTCCTTTAAAATGTTCAATACCATGTAACGCGGCAATCGGTGACATTCAGGTTAGTCGAGAGCACTTGTTGTACAACGGGAGAAGCGATGATGGCAACACAACATTTCACATTTCCACACGCTTATTTATCCTAAAAAGAAACAACCACAAAAAAAAAACAGCAACATTCGCCGGCCCGTCACCGGCCATGTTTTTGTGTGCGCGCGTGTGTGTATCCCTGCACTTTCTCCGCCTTAGAGCCGAGTGTAAGACAACACCGAACATGTGCTACAGCTGTCCCACTATAAATGCTTGACCCGGGGCCACAGTGAAATAAAGGCATATCGGTGACCCAGTAGGGGTTGCCATCCATCCGTTAAATCTACTTCTTCTCCGTATCTGCTTTTTTTTTTTTTCCTTTTACCAGGCAGCCACGACCTCTGCATGGCCTCCATACCAAACAAAAGAAGAGTTTCTTTTGGTTCCACGGGGTGCTCGCGGGAGAACTTCAGAAATCGACGTCCCAACCGGAGTTGTCGTCAGGAGGCGGGTCCTCGTTGTCCTCTGGGAAACTGTCGAAGTTACTCGTGTCAATTGCTGATGTGACCTGACGAGGGAGACGAGTGGACCGCGTTGTTTGACAACTGCACCGATGTATAACCGTACCACTAAAGCCACTTACGTTGGGGATGATAGGAGGTGTCAGTGTCCCCTTCTTCAAGCCTTCCCAGTTAAAGCCCTCAAACCATCTACCGACAAAGAAGCAACATGGTTCTCACACATTTTACTCCAAGTAGGAGTTGTGAACAACATTCAAATACACTTTGTAGTAGCACAAGTGTTCATAAAAACATATATATAATATCATTATATTATTATCGTTGCTCAGGTGACACAGCTCACCTGTTTTCTAAAACTGAGCCATGATTGGTCGCGATCTGAGCCCTGAGCAACTGAGCAAAAAATGGCCGCCCCCAGAGATGGCTAAAAACGGGTGGATTTTCCTGCTTAAAGCAACACTGTGTCATATGGCAGTTTTTGTTGATTATGGCGGCGCCATGTGGACAAAAGCGGTAGTGTTTTGACAAAGGTCAACCACATTTTCCAGAGCCTAGTGTCGTGAAATCCTGAGCTCTCGCTGACCTGCAAGTTGGACTGAATTACATTTCTATTTCCAGGGGCAGTGTGTGAAAGATGAGTAGCGATGAGGTAATGAATCTAATTTTGTTTAAAAAATACTTTTGTTTTTTTGTTTGTTTTGGAGCTTCTGCCGTGACACCAGTAATAGCGCGTAGATGTTCGAATCGACTTCCGTCCTTATAGCGAAAGGAGGATGTGAGTATGCCATAAGCAATTCAAATAAGCAATTGCTCCCATCCTCCTCAAAGTTGCTTAGCGCCAGTAAAAACGATACAGAACCCCCCACAGTGCATGACAAAAGTCCCATTCAACTACTTGTAAGTCAATGTTTCATCAAAAGAGTTGTGAAAAAAAAAGTATTACGCTCAAATTCTTGCCCAGTGCTGCTTTAACTCATATTTCACAAACGCAATATTAATCAGAATGCCGTGGGCTTGCATATAACATATTCTTGAACAAAAAATGTTTGGGTTGACTTTCCCTTTAGAACTGTGCTCCCCCCCCGCCCCCCCCCCCCCCCCCCACATTCCTTTGATTAACTTTTTGTAATTATTTTTAAAATCAATTTCACTATACGGTCTTTTAGTCATTTCCGAACACAACTTTTTTGTCTTTGCCTTTAAATGTCTTAAAATCGTTTGTATGTAAATGTGTATAAATGTCATTTGCGATGAATTGCTTTGCTTACTTGTGCTTTTGGATGTCTTTGACACCATTTTTCAAGTTTCCCAGTCGTTCAGAAGGATTATCCCTGCAAAGACACTGCGTGAGTTGGCACGCCAATGAAATGAATGCCAAGTCAAAACCAACAAAACGCTCACCTGCATAGCTTTTTGATTAAGTTGGCAGCATTTTTGGTAATTTTCTTTGGGAATTCGATCATGTCGATGCCTCTCAGGATGATGTTGTACGTCTTCATTGGATCGGGGCCGGAGAAGGGAGGGCTAAGGAATGGATCCAGATGTGAACCATTTGTTTTCGATGAGATTTGGCTTCCTTCACAAGAATTTGGTACCTGCCAGTCAGAAGCTCAAACATGAGGATTCCCAGTGACCAGTAATCGGCGGAGATGTCGTGGCCCTTGTTCAGGATGATCTCCGGCGCTACGTACTCGGGCGTCCCGCAGAAAGTCCACGTTTTCTTCCCGAAGCCAATCTTCTTGGCAAAACCAAAGTCCACCTAGCGAGAGAGAGACACTTTTCAGTTCACGGAAAGAACATCTGGAGCGAGATCAGCTAGCGGAGTTCCTACCAGTTTGGCATAACCCCTGTGATCCAGTATAAGGTTCTCAGGTTTGAGGTCTCTGTAGATGATGCCTTTGGAATGTAGGTAGGCGAAGGCCTCCACCACACAGCCTGTGTAAAACCTGGTGGTCGAGTCCTCGAATGAACCTCTGGAAACAACAAGGAACATACCAGAGAATCCACATTTCCTTAACGGTGGTGCCTTAAGATAATTAACGATTCATTTCTTCCGTGACCACACTTGTAACTTTGAAATCAATGCACCTCAAGTCATTTTTTTCTCAATCAAGAGAAAGGCCATTAATCTGTTCCAGGCTTCCCTTAAAAAATGTGTCATGTGTTTTTTAATAAGAAAAAAAAGGAATAATAACATAATAAGAATGTAAACAGTTTTGCCAACATGATTCATTTATTACGGCGCCTTCTGGTGTGCACAACTTACCGCAGAGCGGTATGACGAACACAAACAAAAGACTCCACTACTGTAAGTGACTCAGTAATCTCCACTAATATCTGTGGTTTTTATTGCAGAGGATAAAGAATACATACATGCCTGCAGGTGATGTTATAGTGTCTCTCTGCATGTCTTGTTCCACCATTTGTATTCAAATATCCATTGCCCATAGGGTTATAACACTGCTACATAGATGCTAATGCCCCTCTATGGTATTTCCCATCATATGTTAGCATTAAGCTAGCGGACATAAAATCAATGTACAGTATGTCGTTGTTTTAAAGCAGAAGTCAACCCAAACATATTTTTTTGAGGAATATGTTCTATGCAAGCCCACTAGTTGAAACAAGGCATTCTGATAACCATTGCGTTAGTGGAGTAAGTGTAAATCCACTCTTTTTTAGCTATCTCTGGGGGCGGCCATTTTGTCTTTTGTCGACTGAAAATGACATCCCAACTGCTCACAACGACCAATCACGGCTCAGATTCAGAAAACAGGTCAGCCCTGATTGGTCGTTGTGAGCAGTTATGATGTCATTTTCAGTCGACAAAAGACAAAATGGCCGCCCCCAGAGATGCTAAAAACAAGTGCATTTTGCTCCTTAACTTATATTTAAAAAAATAATCAGAATGCCGTGTTTCAACTAGTGGGCCTGCTGGGAACATACTGTTGAAAAAAATATGTTTGGGTTGACTTCCGTTTTAAACGCACAATGTGTAATTCTCTTTGTTTGACCTTTAGTTTGACAGTAAACTACCCGATAATGATCGGCATTCATGTATCAGCTGTTAAAGAGACCATTTGAGCGCACGTAATTTTGTGACTTAAAAGAGTATACCGGTCTCGAAGAATGGTCCACAGTTCTCCTCCTAAGCAGGCTTCCATCAGCATGTAGAGATACTTGCTGTCCTTGAACGTTCGATAGAGTCTGAAAACGCACAGGAGACTGGCCTCACAATCAAATACAACAGTGACGCGCAAATACAGTAAGCTAATAGCGTTGCCAGTCCGTCAAATATTTGTGCCATGATGGTCTTACCTGACGATAAAATCCGAGTGGGCCTCCTGCATGATGAGTTTCTCCGAGCGAATGTGCTCCTGCTGCCTGGTGTCGACGATGTGCCGCTTTTTGAGGATCTTCATGGCGAAGGTTTTGTTCTCGTCGCTCTTGAGCTGAACCTGGGGAGAGGTGACGAAAGGAAGGCACGGATGAGAGCATTGGCGCGCGCAGCCAACCGGATTGGCGTCGCTTCGTATTCCCGCGCCTTCCCCTCCTTACCAGCTCCACGCGACCAAAGCCGCCAACCCCCAGCGTGTCGATGATGTTGAAATCGGACAGATTGAGATTGAAGAAAAAAGCATTCTCGGCCTCGTACCTGCCGTTCGTGTGAATGGGGAGGGCGAAAGACAAGACAAGGAACGGGATTAGACATGAGACATGAGATGAAAGACAAGATAATCCACCTTCAACTTTGCCTTTTGAGTTCATTTGTTTGCACATCTCAGCGGATTACCTCGGAGTAATCCGTCGGAGATGTCCTCCGGGATGCGGAGTGTCGGTAATACACAAAACACTTGGCTCGGAAAGCGGCTCGAGTGTCCTTAAACCGCAGCCGTTAGGGCGGCATAGAACAAGAACTAACACCCGCGTAGAAATTATTTCCACGTGTCCATCCGTGATCCCCTCACGCCGACCGTGTTTTCGGGTTTGTGTTTGATCCGGATCGAGTTTCGTCAGATCACAATCCGGATCAACCGGCTTAGTATTCCTCGGGAATCCTCGTGGGTCACCCGGCATACAAACGGCGGGTCAGTTGTTCGCACTGCTCAAAGTTTCAAGCGGAAATTTTGGAGCTTGAATTTCCTTGGATCGAGCCAACCGGTATCGGAGCTCAGTGTTTCTTACAAACAAAGTGAGGTAACCAAGGAAGGCTTTGTTTATTTGTGTGCGTAGACCCGGTAACGAATTTAAGGGATTATTCGCACGTGAGCTTTTTATTTTTTTATTTTTATTTTTTTTAATTCTTCATCGTCCTGGCGGGCGGCCCAGGAAATCATATCATTCAAATCCCGAAGAAAAGGAGGCCGTTTCTCTGTCATTATGAAGTGTCAGAATGATGAATGGCGTGCCCAATTAGACTAATATTAAACAGACACCACATATGCTAATATTCCAAGGCCAAGATGAACCGCAAATATCAAATGTGACTCCACAAGTGGCCAGCAGATGGCAACATTGCTCCGTTTGCAAGAGCCGCTCAATATGAAAGCCTGTCATAAATCTTAATCTGCACGTCTGGGGCAGACTTAACACGGTTCAACTGATAACCTCCGAGAGCGGCCGATGTTGTCTGGGCAGACTTGAGAGTGCATTCTTTTGGATTCCTTTCCAGCAGGGAAAAGCGCACAGCTGAAGCCCCGGAAGACTAAGAAAGCGGCCGCTGGCTCCACAGAGCCTTACAAGCCATACATCAAACCTTAAACAAATGAGCCTGACCTTGAAACAAAGATGAACTGCATCCATCACGCAGTTATGCCACAAACACATACGAGACTGGCTTCACTTTGAGATCAGTGCCACCTAACTGGAACCGCAACGCTGACGTGAATCTTGAATGGAACCGTGTACGTAACACCTCCTTGTTCTTTAAAACACAAACAAGTAAATAACCAACTGAAATCGAATATCCAATAGCTCCGTCTCGCCATCGGTTCCCGAAAGTGTTGACTTAAAATTCCTTTGGCACCTTGCAAATGTTTGCCAATTGTGCACCTCCGCGTGTGAAAGTATTACTGTAGCTTCAGCTGTCTACATATTTGTATAACTGTCATTGAGCAATATTGCGCAGCACGGGACACTTTAAAGTGCTCACGGGCTTTTTTTCCGCATCATCGCACGTTCAAAGTTGGACCACAATTACCGCGCCAATCATCTGCATCGTCTTGTATGTATAATTCGCGCACGACTGGTCGCTTTCTTTGCTTGTCGCGCCGTTTGCGCAGCTGTCATCGGTCACGGCGACAACACTAACGGTACCCCTTAAATTACGTAAAGCCTCTCTGATGTTGCTTGCTACAAATTCTGTGCGTGTTTGTACATAAAGACGATTTTTGATTCCGACAAAAACAGCTTCTTGATCTGGATTTAAAAACCTTCAAACTCGGGGGCTGACGTCACCCCTGGTGGCAACTTGTTGCATATTTGTGCGGCAGAACAGTGAAACGCTGCTTCACCATGTTTGCTTTGAGCTCTGAACTCTCAACCTCGATCATAAACCGAATGACGACTCTTAACGATAAGGCTTAGTCAAACCCAAAACCCAAACCCTAGTCCTGAATCCAACCATGGCAAAAACCAAAACCTTCATTGTAAATCGCAAACCCAACACACGACCTAAACCCTAACCCTTTTCCACAACCTGAAAATGAACGTCAACCCGAATTCAACGATAACACAAGATTAGGAGTTACCATGGTAACAGTTACGCAAGCTTTCCGCAGAGTTATTGGTTTTCATTTTACCTCTGCTCGGTTTTTAGCCAAGCACAAAATGTAAATTCGAGATGCTATAACCAGCCCCTGGCAGTCGACAAGCGCACATTTGCAGTTCGAATGCTGCAATGGTAATGTTATATATCAAATCTTTTCACAAACGCTCTATGGCAAAATGTTCCTCTACAGATGGTGCAGCACCCCGTGTGGGTGATAAAACTGCGGAGGACTGATGAGGTCATAGAAATAATACACTCGCCCAGAGTTCGGAGTTGGATTGTACTTTGCAGTCTGCTTTCGTCGTTCTCTCATTCAGGATGCATCTAAAAATGCGATATGACCTTTCCAAACTTTATTTGGACTTTCTCAAATCATTTGAATACACCGTTCAACTGTTCATTGTTTTTGAGCCACTTGTTCTCGAATAAGGCACCGGATAGCAAAATCGCGAGTACGTGTGAGCGGTTGGACGTTTGCATTCCAAAGTTTCGATAAAAAGGTCGGATTCAGTTCACTTGTCAAAGTTACAATGCATTCCGGGTTCATTCTGAAATTCTGAAAATCTAAATGCAAATGCAGGTTTCAAAAAGAAGAAAAAATAAAAAATGCAGCACAACAATAAAAGGATGCGTCTTTCTATTTCAGATCATCGCAGACTCCCGCTGAGTAAACGGGCGGCTTGATCAAAACCAACGTTGATGTTCTTTGAAGGAGAGCGCCGGTGACGGCGGGGGGGAGCGGCTGTATCTTTACAGCAACGCAACCAATGGGGGGGGGGGGGGTTCCCGTCGCCGCGGGATGCTGACTCGGGTTTTCCTCGCCGCGCAAGCTTTGTTGGGCCGGGTGGGAACTTCCAGAAAAAAAGGCGGCGGCGCGTGAAGCGGGGAAGCTCGAGCTAAAAAATGGCGCTGATGCGACTTCGGGGGAGAAGCTCGGAATTAGGCCTGAGAATTCAAATTGACGAAAAAAAAAAAATTCATTGATGACCTCACCTAAAGTTATTTCTAAGTGTCAATATGAATTCATATTTGAGTGACATAAAGGTGCAAAATATCGGGTGCTCCTCACAAAAGGTGGCAAAAGATCGTCATAACTCTGACAGTGTTAATCAAAACCTGAGCGTTATCTTTATAACGCCAGCTTTGTACACATGCCCAACTCATAGCTGAGGGTGCCTTATGACTTCTGCATTGATATTCTCTTGTTTCCATGGCGACGGTAAAACCGAGTTGCAGGTCGTCGCTTCACTTTTCTCTCTTTTCGACCATCTGTTGTTATGCAGCAGACCTAAAGGTGCAGTTGATGCCTTATACGTGCGCATATAAAACTTTTTTTTTTTTTTTTTTTTTTTAAATGGTCCATTAACGCCCCCCGGCCAAGCGCAACGTTCCACATGCCCGGTTTGTGCTCGGTTTCACCCTTGAGTCTTCGATGTCAGCTCTCGTTTCATCCACATTCAACGGTTGGACATTTTTTTTTTTTTTGGATGGGATTTCTAATCCAATGGTTGGCTACAAGCTCCTGGTATTTGTTGAAATTGCTTTGTGAGTGACGGATAAGAGTGCTTAAAACAAAATAGAACACACAACAAGATGGCTGCATACGAATATGAATTATATGAGCACGTCTTACTTGGCTTTGGCATCCACATCCTCGTGGCCTTTGCTGGACACGTCCTCCAAGCCTCCAATCAGGTGCTTGAATGAACTGCAATAAAGGAAGAGCCGGCGTCAACACCGTTTGTGCATGTGATCATTACATGAAAGGCTGACCAGACTGTCGTAACAACCGCTGCCAGTTATAATAAAATATTCTGCCTGGGTGAGCCTGTAAAAAGTCGGCAAAGACAGTGCTAATCCAAAGCGACTTCAAATTGAGAGGTGATGTTACTGTAAAAGTGAGCAACAAAGCTGTGATTTGTTTGCAAGGTGACCTGATTTGAAGTCATATGAAACGATTCGGTGCTTGGACCCACTAACCGGTGACTTTGGAACGGCTTGCGGTTTTGACCGTATGACTTGGGATAGATTAATATACGTTGGTCATAATGGACTGTGTCTTCAAATTTTATGTCCATATACTGAGAACTACAGTGGGCTGATTCCATTGTTGATCTTCGTTTTCAGGAGGGCAATCTTAAGTTTTATGCCTACGATTAGTAACTAAAAACGATTTGGATCAAATAATCGGTTTTGATTTAAAAGATGAGAGAGCATATATATATATATATATATATATATATATATATATATATATATATATATATATATATATATATATGTATTGCACTCCATGTATCAAGTGCTTCATTCAGACAAAAGTAGTGCTTTGCCGCAAACTTGTGACACCTTGGTGTAATTGGACTACGTCGAAGTGAGTTGCCGAGCTTCATTTAGACAAAAGTAGCGCATTTCCGTCAACTTGTGGCGTCTTGGTGCTAAGGAACTACGTTGAAGTGAGTTGAGGAGCTTCATTTACATCAAAGTAGTGCTATGCCGCCATCTTCTACCGATTTTTTTTTTCCCTTTACGGCATTTCCCTGTGAATTTTCCGGGTCCACAACGCCTCTTCATACCAACAGACCAAGTCAAACAACCTCCCTCTAAGGTCTGTGCAACAAAAACAAACAAGCGACACAAGCGTCTGAAATCATACCCTCCCAAGCTGCACTCCTGGCTATATAATTTCCATAAAAGAAATAAATAAATAAATAAAAAATATCTGCTCCTTTCTCTTCAAACAATTCAAAACAACAGAAAAAAAAAAAAAAAAATCTCACAAAAGCGCACTTCCACTCAGGCCTCATTAAGCTGTCACACCCAAAATGTAATTCATCTGCTCAGAGTATTCTGCTGTGAGTTGCGGCGTTTGCCTAGCCATTAAAAACCCGCTGCTTGTTTTCATTCACGGTGGGAGTACAAACGCACATGGGCAAAAGGGAACGTACGAAGCTATAGGCTGCGGGTTAAGACGCCATCGGACACGTGTTTGACTGACAGGCAGAGCGAAAGGCGATGGTCATCGCCTGTGCGAAATGACTCTCATTATCCCCTCGGTTAGCTCCGAGGAAGGCCCCATTTGAGCCCGCTTGCGCTCCACAGCTGGGCCCCCGGGTAAGACGATACCGCCCCCTCGCCCTCACCCCTCCGAACCTCGTCCACTTCGTTTATTCCCACCGCAAGACTTAACGCTCCTCGGATAAACTGTTCCCTCAGATATGGGGCTTCTTTCAGGGTCAATAAACATGAGGAATACGGTTATGCTCCGTGGAAATCAAAACAACAAACAGCCCCGCTGCTCGCTTATTCCCGTATTCGGAATGGCTACACCTGTCTTCTTGGCACCGCTCCTCAAAAACCAAGCGTTTCTTGTCTTTGGCGTCCAGGAAAAACATTTGCATGCAAATGAGCCGGCCGACGCCAGGTAGACGGCACGGTTAGCGAAAATGAGAGATGAACGTGTTCCAGGAGATTGATCATCATGAGCATCATCTGACTGTTCCGCAGTCGATAGATCTGATCCACCCTAGTATGTGACTGGGTACAAACACTTATTGTACACAAAGAGAATTTTCACATGCTGTACTTTCCTTTGTCACTTATATTTCCAGCTACTTTCCACTACATTTCCTTCTACCCAAACATGTATTTTTTTAAGAGCATTCTGATTCATATTGCGTTTGTGGAATTTGAGTTAAGCAGCAAAATCCGACCGTTTTTAGCCATCTGAGGGGGGGGCGGCCATTTTGTCACTTCTGTCGACTGAAAATGACATCACGGTCCCCTCGGTGCTCACATAACGACCGATCGTAGCTCAGCTTCAGAAAACATGTGAGCTGTGATTGGTCGTCATCTGAGCCCTGTGCAACGGTGATGTCATTTTCAGTCGACAGAAGTGACAAAATGGCCGCCCCCTCAGATGGCTAAAAACGGGTGGATTTTGCTGATTAACTCACATTTCATATTGATCAGACAGCTCTAGCTGATGTGAAATGCGCTATAAAATTACAGATAAATTTGTATTGTATTGTATTGTATTACTTTGGCTAATGCTAAATGCTATTTTGGTTGACAGTTCAACAGCTATTATCCGACCTTTTTTGCTCGGTCCCGTCGGCTATTGGAAGCTGGCTGTGTCGTTTAGCTCGCGGCCCGGTCCCGCACTGTAACACTGGAAAAGCGCCACTAGAAATGCATTGACGTCATCAAGCGATTAGATGAGAATGAGAACGTGAAAGTAAAAGGAAGGAATTTGAATTAAAGACGATGAACTGAAAAGCCGACATCCATAAATAAGGCGGATCACAAGGCGCATTGTCAATTTTTGAGAAGATTGTAAAGGTTTTAGGTGCGCCTTATAGTCCGAAAAAATACGGTAAACCATTTTCACACGCTTGAGGTAACAAAGCTAGTTTGCTGCGCCAACCCACCACTTGTTGCTTCCAGCAAGGCGCTTATGTTGTGAATGTTAAAACGCATGAATGGCGATTCATCGACTTCAAGCTCTTCCCATCATTTTGGAGTTAAAGCCAACCAATCAAAGTATCATTATTTGTTGTGGAAGCTGATAGATACTCACTCTCGATCAATGACTAGGCAGGTGACCGCCTCTGCAGCAATAACATTGGCAGTCCTGATGTCCTCCCTACAGTGGGAAAAAAAAACAAACACACACACACAATTAGCCAAAATAGAACATTAAAGAACGTTCCCTTTCCATTTCCTGTAAATTGCTCATCAGATGCCGCCAAGCTGTAAATGTTGGACATTACACTTTATCGTATTTGAAGTCCAACCCATCATCCGATTGGCATTCTTCATCCGACGAGTCGCTCCAATCGCACGAATCCTCTGAGTCTGTGTTCCAAGAATCCATCGTTAACGAGCTCCCGGGCCGGGGGAAGTCCTCCGATAAAACCCAAACTAAAACGTGCCGCAGAAAGGACACGCAAACTCTCCGACTGACATCCCGTCAGGAGATTATTTGGACACTTGGAGGGGCTCAGCTCCGCTCGGGTGCGTGCGGTCCATCACTCATGTGTCTCTGCTCAACTTATGACAGCCTATTTTCAATGATGGTCCATTTCAACTCCCTCCTCCTCCTCCTCCTCCTCCTCCTCCTCCTGGCGCACTCGCGCGCAAACCCGCCTCGGCGCCGGCTTACCCCCCGCGTTCCCGTACGCTACGGATAAAGGTCACAGCTGATGAGTTTTGATCGGCGTTCGCTGCGTAGGAGAGCTGAAAGGAGGAAGGAGGTGTTTGTCAAAGCCAGTGGAGGTATCAACAGTTGATGGATCGGGGGCCCTCCGTGCTCGTGGGGGACCGCACGGACAACTTTAGCCCAGGGCTTAGTTCCCTTTTATGGACGAAGATGTTCCGATTCAATTTAGATCACAATGGCTGTAATAAAAGTGGTGGCAAGGCAATGGGAACCGCACCTCTCAAATATGGTCGGTGGAAAAAATTCCCCTCAGTGTCAAGTTGGGTTGCGCTTATATGGGCGGGATTATAGAACAATGCAAAAAAAACAAACAACAGCTGTACTGATACAACTGCTACTACTAAAATGAAGTTGTGATGCATGCTTATAGATGAGCATAATACAGTGTGTCTTAAAAGTCACTATACACTAAACCAGCGGTCACCAAGTCCGGTCCTCAAGGGCAACCTATCCTGCATGTTTTCCATCTCTCCCCGCTGCAACACACCTGTTTTCAAATGATCTGTATCGTTATCAGGCTTGTGAAAAGCTTGCTGATGAGCTGATCATTTATCAGGTGTGTTGCAGCGGGGAGAGATGGAAAACATGCAGGATAGGTGCCCTTGAGGACCGGACTTGGTGACCCCCGCACTAGACGATTAATCGGTCGGCTGATTTGATCGGACAATATCAGCGCTTTTAAAATTGGATGATTGCCAATTCATTTTATTTTTTACACTTTAACACGTCCGCTGATAGTGTAGTGGTACACACGCCTGAGTTGTGTGCGGGCAGCGTGGGATCGATTCCCGCTCAGTGACAGTGTCTATGTGTGCCCTGCGACTGGCTGGCGACCAGTTCGGGGTGTAGTCTGCCTTCGCCCATTGACGGCTGGGATAGGCTCCAGCAACTTCCCGCGACCCTATATAGGATAAGCGGTTTGGAAGATGACATGACATGACATGACACTTTAACACGTTAGAATAAGAAGATCATATTTGAACACGCCCCACCCTCAAACAAAAAGGGGTGGATTTTTGCCGATTTTTCTGTTTGTTGTATATTTAAACAAATGCTGAAGGACAAAGTTTAGTAAAACTCCTGCCAGAAAAAAAAAAAAGTGAAATCAGAATTAAAAATACATTTAAGAACACTTAAAGCCATTTCCGATTCAAATTTGCTGTTGACCGGTGTAATCATCTGATTAATCCGTTAGCAACAGAAAAAAATCAATATCGGTCAGGCCTTACTATACACTTCCTTTTTTTTTTCTATTTTCTTTCAGGGATCCTTCGGACAGAGGTGAAGCTGTCATCATTTGACAGTTGATGCATGGCAGCTTTTGTAAGCATCTCATTCACATGCCCATGCATGACTCGCCAGCTGACATTAAAAAAGGTGTTGCAAAATTGCCGCTGGCAACATTTGCGGTCCCTAACTGCAGTTCAATTGCCAGTTTGAGAAGCTTTATGGCCGTCGCATTGCTCCAACACGTACTACGATTTATGCTTCATTTTATGCTGCTGAGCATCATAATCTTTCGCTTGAAGCCAATTGAACAACCTGAAGTCAATACGGGTCGAGCTTTATCACAATCCGAAGCATCCGCTGAATGCAGCTTTTGTTGATGCTGAGTTCAGTGCAACTTTGCGGTGCAATTTTTGGAAGACAAAAAAAAAAAACACAATTTTTTGAACACATATTGGTATTTGTTTTGTGATATTGTAACAAAAATTTCAACCAGATGGGTGACTCATCTGATTCTAAGTATCAGACGAAACCGAGTCTCGATCCGATACCTCTGCACTGCATTACGAGAAAAAAACAAAAAAAACATCCAAACTGTCTTAATTATCTTGCTTGGTTTTTTTTTTCTTTTGTTTTTTTTTTGGAGGGGGGGGCGTAATGGTATCCCAACATGATAGCTTTTTCACACGGCTGTGAGTCAGCAGTGGTGCAGCTCAAGTAAACAAATAAAATATTTTATTCCTGACTTTAGAAACTAAGAAAACCAGCTGAAAATCACGCGATCGGCCCCAATTTCCGATCACAAGATCGGATCGGGACAACTCCACGTCATTGATTTTATTCGAAAGGAGTCTGAGGGCGACATTACTAATTCAAGTACAAGAAGTTATTAACTTGTTTCACTTGCTTCAAAATTCTTGTAACACACCAGCTGTGATTTGACACGACTTCTGCAAGAAGTTGTCGCTCTACTTCACAAAAAGAAAAAAACAAAAAAAACGCCTGTCCCTTCTACAACTGGAGCGGGCTCATTTTTAATTCATGCCACATATGTGCCAGACAAGGACACAACAAGAAATCTGCCCTTATGTGCCTGGCAGACAGCCTCATCATAAAAAGAACAGAAATACGCTTGTCGGATTGCATTGAAACTACTTGAGAAGAAGTCATTTTATTTTCATTTTAAAGGCAAAGGTAACTTTATTTCTATAGCACATTTCATACACAAGGCAACTCGGTGTGCTTCACACAAGCAAAAACATAATTTTTAAGGCTAAATGTGAATGTAGATACTAAAGTAAATGTTTCTTTGATAAATGAATGAGTATCATTATTATTTTTGATAGATTTTGTTACTAATTATAAAGGCTAAAATTCAATTTCAATTGGTCGTGTTGTAAAATGAAATTATGAAAAAAAAACAATATATATAAATAAATCATTTTGTTGGATTCAATACATAATCCTAATTTTTATTTAGGATTATGATGACCTCAGTGCTAATCAAATAAAGTAAAAAAAAAAAAATGAAGACATAAAACTGCATTGGAAGCCATTAGTTTGTGTCTAATGATGTGTCAGCTGCATAAAAACAAAAGGATTTTGCATTGAACTCTTACATAATGCCGTTTCAATACAGTCAGCAGATGACACCTCGTTTTCCTAACGATGCGAATGCGTCAAACCAGGCCCGCACATGTGCCGAGCATCATTTTGTTTTTCTACGCTGATGAGCAACAGTTAATGACATCCACGATCTGTTACATGAGCTCGTTAGCCCCCCCAAACAAGGAAGTACTGCGCGCCTGTGTCGCTTCTTCGCCATGACGACGACGCACAACAAGGCCAGGGGACGCACGGATCCAAATAATAGTTACATAAGCATAAATCCGGCCTAAGTGACCTCAAGGGTTAGTAGCGTCTCATTACACCTGTCCCCCTGCCCCCAACATACTGTAGTGTGCCATTGCGTTGACAAGGTTCGCAACCGTATCTGTCATTTGCACACTTTGGAGGCTCAAGTCAGCCACTCAGCCAACATAAACAGAAGACTTGCTTTGTAATTAGGACAGAACAAACACGCCGTCCGGGGCGCACATACAGTATATACTAGCTCAGACGCTAAAAGCGGAGAAGAATGTTCTTTTGGAGTTGCCGGCCGTGTTGATTACCGACCGAGAGGGCAGGAATTAACCTGGTAATTTGACAGCGATCTGGTATCCTGGGAAAAGGGTTATAAAAATAATGTACAAGCACGCAGCCTCGCTGTGCAGGCCAAACGGCAACATGAGCATGTAACAAGTGATTTGTACTCCACTCCACTGCCAAATGCTGGGAACGTTTTAGACCTGTCACAGGATGGAAATACAGACTGGAAGTAGCAGCAAAACTATCTATCTATCTATCTATCTATCTATCTATCTATCTATCTATCTATCTATCTATCTATCTATCTATCTATCTATCTATCTATCTATCTATCCATCTATCCATCTATCTGTCTACATAGCTAGCTAGCGAGCTATATAGCTAGCTACGTGGCGTCTTGTTAGCTATATTGCTACATAGATAGCCAGATAGCTAGCTACCTAGTTCGATAGCTATCTAGCTAACAAGACGCCACATTCGGGCACAGCGCTGCCGGTAAATACATCAGGAATTCCCTGTATGTTTATTCCCTCCACCTAGCAGCTCATGCTTGCGTCGCTAGTGAGCTTTAATGTAGAACAAATAACATAAAACTTGCTGCAGATTTTAATAAAGGTTTGGATACTGAACACATTTCCCCCCTTTTTTTTTTGTTAGCAGTACAATACTTTAGATGGATGGATGGATGGATGGATAGATGGATAGATGGATAGATGGATAGATAGATAGATAGATAGATAGATAGATAGATAGATAGATAGATAGATAGATAGATAGATAGATAGATAGATAGATAGATAGATAGATATTAATATGAGATGAAGATTTTCCCAAGCTTCAAACTGATTCAGGTATTAAATATTGTTGCTTCTAGTGTGAAAGGGCAAGCAACCGTTGAGTGGTCTTAAAAGACAAATAGCCATGAAAACAGAAACAGGATGCAGCAATATAAGCCTCAGAATGGACAGAAACTATTCCGGCGCTCTTTTTATACCTCCCTGGTGTCAAAAGTCGGGACAGGCAGTTGACAGGTCCGGCCGGTTTACGAGGATGTTGCCCATGTCGAGAATTTGGCGCTAAAGCCTTGGCTGACTTGAAATGTTTGACGGAGTTTACACCTAACCCAGCTTCATCCCTCCTTCCTTCACCTGCTCCATACCGAAAATATAGTACGTGCCCGTGGGCAATGCTATCTTGCTGGCGTTACCGTACTCGGGTATGTTTGGGGATTAGAAAAGAGGCAATTATTGGGATTATTGTTGAAAAATGGCCTCAGGTGAGCTTCAGGCTTGGGCTTGATTGTCATAACGAAATACACTGGAAGCTTCTACGGTGGAACACTTGCCGGTTTACATGCAATTTGCTTAGCTTGCTAATTCCTGTAGAAACAGAAACACAGTGAACCCACCCACTCTACGACTTTTTGTTGTCAACGCTAAGCTGATTTTTATTGTCAGAAATGAAGTAAAAAGCATTTTTCTTTGCTTTTGTTTGTCACTTTTAACGTGCGCTGATTCGCTAGCTAGCAGCCAATCAGAGTGATCAATTGTCACCGACAGCATTTTGCGTAAACGGCTCATTCGTTCACGTCGCATCTAAGAAGCACAATGACACAACAATCGCTTAATACTTCCCAGTCCTACATGTTGCTTTTTACTTGGATTTGTTCCTGCTTGTAATTTGAGTGTGTTGGGAAAGGTTGGTATACGTGTGCATTTTATTCACTCCTCACACACTCACATAAATAACACACCAAGAGGTCAGGGTCAGCTCTGCGCATGCTGCTGATGGATAGCCATCTCATCTCAAGACGTTTGCACCTCTTGACATATGTTGTTAGCGACATCCAAACAAGAGTCAGAACCTACAGAGATAAAATCCATATGGCATCGCTGAAATTCTAATATGTAAGACCTATAGCAAAAAAACAAAAACAACAAAAGCTCTGTCATCATGAGCAAGAGAACTCCCTTTGATTTGCAAACATGTTCCCCTCGCAGATGAAAGGACGACATTGCCGCGAAAGACAAGAGAAACCTTTGAGGGGGGGGGGGGGGGGGGCTGTTGTTTTTCATATAACAACACATACTTAACTTTCTAATTAGAGTGGTGGTGGTGTCGGGCGGGGGGGCGGGCGGGGTAGGGTGAGCAGGTCCTCTGATCAAAAGCCTGCCTTGCAAGATGGCCGACATCCGCCGCCGTCATTTACATTTGGCCGAGACGCAGTCATCAAAGCTCGGCCGGCTCAAGACGACGCAGCGGACAAAAGGGTCGCTCGGCACAATAAAAGATCATAACAACAGCGTCCTTATTGTGGCATGGAGATGGAGTTGTGTGAATAAACAAACGGCGAGATGAACTTTTCAGTAAGGTCTGTCTTGAAATTGCTTTCCGAGAAAAACACCTCAAAAAGGACACCAAAAAAAGGCTTGATTGTCGGGTAACATTAAAATGTTTGTTTTACTATTTACTAGGGATGTAACGATTCTCTCAAGCCCAAATTCGATTCAATTTTCGATTTTCAGTTCCCGATTTTCGATTCGATTTTTTAAAAATTGCTACCATGCTTGTCTCTGATCACGCAAAAGCATAATTTGATCTACACATTCAAAATGTGCTATGCATGTGGAATGAAATAACGTTTCAAGACATCATTTTCTAATCTAATCAACTCGATTTTCGATTAATCGAACCCACCAATCGATTAATCGGGGGGGGACAAATCGAATTTAAATTGATTTTCAATTAATTGTTACATCCCTACTATTTACTATAGTAATTAATTACATAAGACAACTAATGGTGGCCCAAAACCTTTGCACAACACTTCAACTCATCTTTTTTTAATGGTAGCACAGATGCCGGAGCCATTAACAAGTGTATGCTGTCAGGCTTTCATTCACATCCCTTGTTGGGTCGGTTTTTCAATTTGGAACGGGCGTCTGAAGATCCGACCCACCCGTGTCACGCATGTCGTGCACGTCATCTTTCATAGCGTAATTAGTCAGTAACATGTGGCCAAGGTCAGGCCATCTGCACCACACCAGCTGTCTCGTATGCGACCAAGCAACCGAGGGTCAACCGGTTGGAAATATGTTGTAGAATCGTACATTACCACATTTTTCAGTGACAAGTTATCTAATAAACTCGTATTCCCAAACTGAATATGAGATCCAAGTTACTTATTATAATCACCGTGAGATACTATAGCGGTGAGACTGAGTCGCCAAAGAATTGTCGATCTACTTAAATTTGCTGAAGCAAAACGCTTTAATGAGCAATCAGCAGAAACTCACGCACGCATCAACTGGAAAGTGGCTTTGTAACGCAAATGAAATGACTGGGATGTCACGACACCAAACACGGCCTTCAGTCAGAGTTAAACCAAAATGGCATCCACCTCACAGCACTTTGATTGCATATTTACGGGAATGTGGAAGAAGAATGCGGCTGGGATCGAGAGTTTTCGACTTCGAAACACTCCCATCCACTGCACTCGCATAGGGTTTCATATTAGGGTTTTTAACTAGGGTTAGGGTTTCAAATTAAGGTTTTAAACTAGAGTTATGGTTTCAAAATTGGGTTTTAAACTTGAGTTAGGTTTTCAAAGTAAGGTTTCAAAGTAGGGTTACGATTAGGGCTTGAAACTCTGGTTTTAAACTATCATGGATGTAAAATGTTCAACACATTGGACCTTGGAGCAGAAAGTGGAGCAAACCATTTTTGCTTTGGAATCTTGAACGTTCTTAATTCAGTGGGGCGTTACAAAGAGAAATGTTGTTCCAATTGTATTTCTTTTTTTTCCCTCGACATCACAGATCTATCAATCAAGTTTTGTTAATAAGACGAGTTGACATTGGCAAACACAAATACCCCCCACCCCAACTTAGTTTCACATTTTTATAACATTACAGTGTTCCCCCGCTATATCGCTGTACAGTGTTAGCGCGCCTCGACCATATCACTTTTTTTTTTAACTGATCATTTTTGAACGAGTTTTTACAGTATAACAAGTCCATTTTCGCTATTACCTAATGAATCATAATGATGATTTGATGTTTTAGCAGTGGCACGACTGACCACAAGATGGCGACGTCCTCTTTACACCACTGCCCTCTCAAATGTGCTTCTTCATCCCTCTCCCTTTTCGTTTCAACTTAACTCCCTCATCAAGGAAAAAAAAAAAAAAAAAAAAAGCACGACAAGGCAAAAGAAGTAAAAATAGCTTTCAGGGCTCCGGCCGTCTGCGCTAGACAAAATATTTTATTTATTGCACTTAAGTGTTCTTCAAGACTAGAGTGTTTGTGATATGACTCAGAGTGTTTGCAGTGGCCGTGGAGCACTTGAGGCTCACAATCTGGCTCTTTGCTGTGTGCGCGCGCGTGTGTGTGTGTGTGTGTGTGTGTGTGTGTGTTGTGTGTGTGTTCCAATCAACTCTCCAGAGATGTATTGTTGGCTTCATTGTGATGGTTTATACTGTAGCTGTGTAAGTGGAGCATATTTCTTCTTTTTGTCCAAGAGAGACCTTTGCCTTGACCCCAAAAAAAAAAAAAAGTAACATCACAGTATGTGATTATTTTGATGTTCGTTTCAAATCATTTGTTGGGTTAGGATAGTTGAACTTTTATACATGCACTGAAGGATTATTACGTAAAATTCAATATATTATAGGGGAAATCAACCCAAACATATTTTTTTCAAGTATATGTTCCCAGCCGGCCCACTAGTTGAAACACGGCATTCTGATTAATATTGCGTTTGTCTCAGGGGGCGGCCATTTTGTCATTTCTGTCAACTGAAAATGACATCATATCGTGTCATTTTCAGCTGACAGAAATGGCAAAATGGCCGCCCCCAGAGATGGCTAAAAAACGAGTGGATTAACTCTTATTCCATGAATGCAAGATCAGAATGCCTTGTTTCAACTAGTGGGCTTGCATAGAATATATCCTGGAAAAAAAAACATGTTTGGGTTAACCCAAACATATTTTTTTCAAGCATATGTTCCCAGCCGGCCCACTAGTTTAATTCTGATTAATTTTGCGTTTGTGGAATATAAATTAAGCAGCAAAATCCACTCGTTTTAGCCATCTCTGGGGGCGGCCATTTTGTCTTCTGTCGACTGAAAATGACATCACAACTGCTCACAACGACCAATCACGGATGACCTGTGTTTTCTGAAGCTGAGCCGTGATTGGTCGTCGTGAGCAGTTGTGATGTCATTTTCAGTCGACATAAGACAAAATGGCCGCTCCCACAGATGGCTAAAAACGAGTGGATTAACTCTTATTCCATAAATGCAATATTTATCAGAATGCCCTGTTTCAACTAGTGGGCTTGCATAGAACATATTCTTGAAAATAAAATGCCTGCGTTGACTTGCACTTTAAGTTTCCCATCCCTGATCCAAGTTCAATAAAGCTTTTGGAAACACCGCTCTAGGCTATGCTGCTGTCATCTACAACCGCGCATTTCCACTTCAACGCCACCAGCAAGCGCCCCGGCCCGCGTGCCGCATTTGAAAACAGTCGCACCTGTCAAGCGGAGTGAGCACTGGCAACAGCAACCAAAAAAATAAACACAACAAGGTTACCATAAGAGACAGGCGGAAGATGGATAGCAAATTAGAGAGGATAAATGCAGGATGCGCAAGGCAACGGGAGAGAAAGCGGCTGACAGTGATAGAAATCGAAACGGAGGGAGGATGGAAATGGGAAGAGGCGGCGTCGTTCGGCATCAACGTACCCTTGCAGCGCCTTCTCTCCGAACCAGTCGCCCTTGCCCAGGCTGCGCAGGTAGACGGGCTCTCCGTTGGGCGAGTCCTCCCTGGTCACATTGACCTGGCGAGAGAGTTATCGCACGCCCATCAAGTCAAAGTAAAGGTCCATCTTCCACATGCAATAGGCGAGCCGTGGACACGGATCATTTTCATTAGCGGCGTGTGAAGACGTTTGTGAGTACTCCAAATCCTCTGATTGCAATCAATGGATGTATAAAATCAATTTGAAAAAATTGATTAGGTGAAAGAATTGAATGCAAAATAATATTGTATTCGATTATTCGATGAATCAAGTTGATCGAAAGAATATTTGATCCTAAAAATATTTGATGGTGCTTAAATATTTGGAAAATATATTAGCATATATATTAAAATATATTATAAAATATTTACCAAAATGACAAATTCTAATTAAAATGTATTAGTCATGATGTTTGGTTTGTTTGTTAGGTTTTTGTTTTGCTTTATTTGTGTTATTTGAGTTAAGCAAAATCCACCGGTTTTTATCCATCTCAGGGGGCAGCCATTTTATTTTGTCACTTGCCGTCGACTGAAAATGACATCGCAAATGCTCAAGGCTCAGGTAATGACCAATCACGGCCAGGGGCGGAGCCAGAACATGGCTAATGGGTGGGCCTGGAAAAATCAGGGTGGGCCTGAATATTTTGCTCACTGAGTACAATCCTCCCCCGACACATCGTATATTCACATAAAATGACTGAATAGTGAAATTAACTGAATAAACTGAATATTTTGAAATTCAGATCTTCCTTAGACAACCACAATTATGCCATTCTTAATATTCAATAGGAAAAAAAAAATCACTGAATCTCACTGGGTGGGCAGTCTGTCAATCTGGCTCCGCCCCTGATCACGACTCAGGTTCAGAAAACAGTATGTTTTTTTTTTTGGTTTGTATTTCAATACGTGTTCAAAAGTTTAAAAAAAAAAAGAAAAAATACGATTTAAAATTTTACTGGGGGCGGGTATTAAGACCGCGAGATGAGATCTTTAGAACTTTAAGACGAGTAACATTTATTGTGGGTCTGATGTCATTCCAAAAATCAAAAGCTTTTTTGCTGCAACATGGCAATATCGCTTTCAAACTTGTCGAGAGTTTTCCAAAGAACTATGTGTGCGCGTATGTGTGCGTAGCAGGATGCAAGACGTAATCATGTTGCCCTCTGCGGAAAGTTCACCGCTACGTTGTCTCCTCGGAGGCGAAATTAGGGGGAAATAGCCACGTGGAAAAAGGTCAAGCGTGCGTGCAGGCGAGTAAAAGCAAAGTGCGACAGAACATTTCTTCAACGACCGTCACAGCCCACCATCCCATTTTTATTGCACTTTGGGCATTTCTTGTGTCATTGTGAGGACGTTGTTATTGACAAGAACATAACGGTGATGAGGACGGTGCCATGAGATGGAGAGCCGGGGGGGACAACAAGTTGGCGTGGCGCTAAAAGGTTGGATGACAGCCGTGAAAGCGACTCTTCCTCTTCTGCAAGATATGTCAACTGATTCCAAATCGCAAATCCCCAAACGCGCCTTGTTCCCCCGCTCACCTTTCCTTTACCGATGATGAAGAAGGTGTCTCCTCTGGCCCCCTGTCTGATGATGTACTCGCCGTCCTCGTAATGGGTCTGACAAAAAAAAAAAAAAAAAATCAGAGGGAGACTTTCAGGTACGTGCTGCGGTTCTTCTTTGCCTCCCTTGCCGCCGACTTCACAGTTAACGAGGCTGAGATAAGCGACGTAAAACAGCGAGATGTTTTTATGTCCTGTTAGTTGTACGGATTGATCGGGCAATCGAGTGCTTTCATTGACTAAAATTCAGATGTACATTTGCAGTTGGGACTGGTTGGAGGTGTCACCAACGTGAAAAGCACAGAGCTGCTCATAGGCTGTGATGCTGAGTCGGGGTGTAACGATTCACTCGAGCACCGATTCGATATATTCGATAGTACAGCTCAGACTCGCCCCCAAGTGGCCCGTTCCCTTATCGTGTCGATGTCAGTCAATGAGTTCCGGTTGGAATCAAAAATTCTGTTTTGTTTTTATTATTTTATTTTATATAAGAATATATATATATATATATATATATATATATATATATATATATATATATATATATATATATATATATATATATATATATATATATATATATATATATATATGTTCTCTGCACAAAAAGTGCTGCGTCAACCGAACACGCGGAACCCTCCTTTCACTGCGACTCCAGCGTATATGATTGCACAAGTGCATTATCGCATGCCTCTAGTGAATAAGAGAGCCCTCACCTCCTCAAGGACGTCGGCGAGCTTGCTCAGAATGTCCTCCTGCAGGCTGTGGAAGGTGGGCACGCTGCAGGGAACATGAACAGGAAGCACTTTTCAATTGACAATCCTGCTCTTTGGTGTCGTCCATACGGTGCTCATGAAAGATGCATGTCGAAAGGGGCAATGAGGAGATGATTATCATGCTATAGGTGCTGGCTTAAGATATGGCGCAGCACGTGCGTATTAATATTTAAACATTAACTGATTAGCGGGTCCGGTTACACAGCGGGCCGTAGCGTGGAGGAGGTTGAACGCGCCACAAAGAGGCTCTAATTTTAGCCGGTTTTGCTTTTCAGCACTTCCATTGAGCACCACGCGGCTGTTATTGAGCCTTCTAAATAAAAATGAGCCATTGTTTATCAAGAAGGAAAGGGGGAAATATCCCGCATCGGCGAACAAAGAGCTTATCTGGCCAGAGCGTCTCGCTCCATCCCGTCGCCCGGTCCATTTTCCATGTTGTATTATAGTAATCGGAATCATCTCATCGCTGCTGATCTTTATTCCGCTCCAAGCTTCCTCAATGGAGGTGAGGCAATAATAATGTAGTGATCAGACGCAGTGGCCTAGGGCAAGTCAAGTATTTTTGTTGTCAAACTGAGATATTTTTTTTTTGGGACCCTGTGGCATCAAATGCGAAAGTGAGACCAAGGCGGCACATTACATTATATTTATGTAGTAAAAAAAAAAAAAAAGACCACCAGGACTGACAGGGACTCTTAAACGGGAAGGGAAGGGAAGGGAAGGGGGAACATAGCATAGTTGATGCTATAAATCGCCTGTCACAATGTTAAAATAGAGATTGAAAAAATAAAGTATGACCACTACTTTCCTTTCCTTTTTCATTTTGGGAATATATGCCCGCACTTCACAAACATGGCAGGACAGGACAAAAATACAAAGCAGCTAAAATGTTGGATTTGGGGCTTGTTATTTTCAAAACATATCATGTATTTGTTAATAAATAATGTATTATTTTATAATAATAATCAATTTTTGTTCTATTAATACTTACTGCTAAAACAAATATTATTGGATGAATAAGTCAAAAAAATTGTTTGCATTGATTCCAAATTTGCCCGTGTTTTTTCACACGCACATCAGTTTTTAATAATAATAAATAATAATAATATTATAAAAAATAATATCATATGTAGTCATATATTTAGTAACACTTATGAATTAAGAATCAAGTTCAGCAACAGGTGTTTTTTGTTGTTGTTGTTTTTTTCCCAGAAACGTCATAGCTATAAATGACACCGCATGGTAAAATATGTACTTCACAAGCTTTTAGAGGTCAAACTTGAAAACAAAAAATGAGAATATCTCAAAGACCTGATGTGCTCAAAAAAAAGTCAAGATATTTATGAAATCAGCGTCAAAATTACATTTTGAGATGCACAAAGCCTCAAATTTGCTGTCGAGCAGTGTTATTAGATAATTATGAATAAAAGCACACACAAAAAACTAAGGCTTCCGTCTTAATGTCATTATTGTACTAATCACATTTGTATCAAATTATGAAATTCTAATGAAAGCACAATTAAGAGGAAATGCACAGGTATGTGAATCAGGTTCAGGTGGTGGTCTGCTTTTAACCCCTAGGGGGCAGCATGGTGCAAAGGCCATCCCATCAATGAGTTTGATGAGCAGTCAGCTACAATTCAATTTTGGGTTTTGAAGTAATTATTTGAATGTTTCATATATTGTCTTATTCAATGTAATAAAAAAAAAATCAAATTCAACTTATTTGTTGCATATATTTTGGGCGTATTTAACAACGTGAAGTCGTAGTCTCAAACTGCTCATACATCAAAAGTCCCAAAAAGTGATTATAAGAAGTCTCAACGGGTCGTGAGCTTTGAGATGATATTTGATTACTCAACAGCTGGCGGTCCAAAGCATAATATATAAGTCAACCATCACGGGCGAAAATCAAGTTGCGCTAATGATCATGCGGCTTATGATACGACTTTGACCTTTGCGAGGATCCTGTATATGAGCGTCTGGCTACGCGCCGACTATTAAATAACACAATCATACAGAGGAAGGTGATCCCTATCTCGCAAGGCGACGTCTGGCTCTGTCGAGACTGACATTAATGCAATTGGAATTGTTTCTCTTTGCTTCATGAATATTTTTTCGAACGGTTTGGCTTATTTCGTAAGATTAGCTAATGGAAAATATTCTCCTGAGGGCTGAGGTTAGTCGCCTTTACGCCGCCGCTATTACAGGGAGTAAACATTTTCAACTCCTACAAAGGTAAATGTTTGATTTTGGTTTCATGGACGTCAAAGAAAATGAAACTTGTGGGAGGCAAATGCTCTGTGCAGAGGAGAGCAGGTTTCTAGTTGTTTCAGGTTTGCGTTTTGCTGATGCAGACTTCGAATTGGTGGTTGAACCGATTGCGCAATGACTATTAATAGCTTCACTCACGTTTGCATCCCGCAGACCAGTGGCGGAGCTAGAGGGGGGGCTGCAGGGGCACTAAATCCCCCCTTTACCGAAATATGCATGGACTCCCCAGGCAATTGACTTTTGTGGATTTTCAATTTTTTTTCCTGGAATTTTAGCCCAAATTTCGCCCTGTCCCCCATAAGGAACATATAATGAACTTTTCTCAGCATTTTCTGATTTCTGGGGGCGTTTTTATTGTTGTTGTGTGGACCAACTGACATATTCTTGCCTCCCCAAGGAAAAAAATCCTAGGTCCGCCAGTGCCGCAGACACACAATAAGCTCTTCTTCCTCCTCCCGGTTGCCACACCCCCCAACTCACATATCCTTCATGGTCTCGCACACAGTCCGAATTTATAAAGTTCTTGCCACAATCCATGTCACACAACTGCTACAAGAGATTACTGCAAAGCATTCCGTCCTCCCATCATTAAAAAAAAAAAAAAAAAAAAATCGAAAAAGAATCGTAGAAACCCTGCAGTTCCGACAGTTTTTGAGGCAATGAAGGCATCTGAATGTGATTGGATGAGCAAGTCCGCGGGTGGGGCCAATGCAACTGAGGCCAGCTTGTGTTTGGAGGCAAAAGCTTGTAACGCGAGTTGATAAGTAAGAAAAAAAATGTCAGTGACATCATCGTATTACTCAAAGTCGACTTGACTAGTATCACCTTAGCATTGACTTAAAACGACGTGAAATTGTTCTACTCCTAGTACAAAAAAAAAAAAAAAACACACGCAGAGTTACTCATTTGCGGTCGATCTCGGCAATTGTTCCGGTTTGTTTTGACATTTCCACTACATCGCACCTGTGGCCAAACATTATTTTAGTGGGAGGCTCTGATGACTTGCTGAATCCATCTGCCTGCCATGAAATGACTCTGTCAAAAAGTGACAGCTTCCGATCTCTATCGCTGTGATTCATGCGGGTTGGTGCAGTGGAAACGATCCTGCGCAAAAGAGAGCAAGTCGCGTGGTTGCATGTGAACGCAGAGGGGGGGGGGGGGGGGGAAGCCTCAAACCCCTTTCTTTGTCATGACCACAGTGGCGGACGGTATATAAACATGTCGAGGTCTAGCGGGGAAGCGGATCTCATTCACCTTTATCGACACTTCCGTGTTGTTTGATCGGTCTTTGATCCGATATTCTCAGATAAAACGGTCAGCGGGTCTTTAATGTGATAATGGGGCTTCCCCATTGAGAATAAATATAAAGGTGAAGCACATCAGTGACTTGAATAAATTGTGTAAGTTAGGACCCCGGTGAGAGGAAGCTGGCACATACAGTTCCGTGAGAAAGTATTTGCCTCCTTCCTGCTTTCTCACAAAGACATCCCAAGTGGAAAAAAAAAGCAGTTTCTAAAAAGATTGTTATAAGGGGAAAATAATCCAAACTTATCTGATTCGAGAAAAATTACTTTTTTTTTTTTAAATAAAAAGTTGTACCACAACATTAAATTTAAGTGTGGAGTTGGTTTTTAGACTCTTAAGCTATTCAGAGGTGGCCTCGTCACCACGACTTGATGGAGGGTTTTGGGTTATTGTCCTGCCCCATAAACCAAAAGCGCCAAAAGCGCCAAAAGCGCCAAAAGCGCTTGACCTTGAAGGCACGGACTGATGGCTGAATATTTCCTTGCAGGATTTCCTGGTAGACAGCATAATTCATTGTTCTATTCATCCCGGCAAGCCATCCAGGCCATGAAGTTACAAAACAGCCCCAAACTGTCACCACTGTAGGGTGTTTTTGTGAGTACATTTTGTGTTATTTTTACATTAGATATACGCCTTAGGGCCACACACCATCCCCAAAAGGTTTAACTTTTATCTCAATCAACAAAGTATTGACCTAAATTTATTGAAGGGCAAATGTGAAAAACAAAATCAGAAATCAAGCAAGTGGGCAAATACTTTGTTACGGCATACCAGATCTAGTCAGGCGACTTCTTTACCTTTTTAAAAACTCCATATACTCCGTGTGCTTGATGAGACCCGTCCGCATCATGATGGTCTGGAAACATTGCCGATTGATTGCCCACAGCTTCACGTTTGTCAGCGCTGGAAATGAGAGTACATACGGAGGCATTTCTTATTAAAAAAATCCTCTGGCAAACAGATTCATATACAGTAGCAGCCCACGCAATGGCCGCTTTACGTCGTGTATGCAGATCAGGCGGAAGGCGCGCATCCCGTCTTTATGCAGCTGAAATTGAAGTTGATATGCAGCCACAATCCTAGCACATTTTCTCAAAATGCAAAGAGCAATAACTTGCACATCCCAGAAGCAAACTCTAGACCCGCTCTTGCTGTTCACGTGTATTTTTGGAATTCTTTGCATGCATGACTTGCTCCAAGTCACCCAATGGCATCCTAATGAAGGTCAAGACTGTGTTATTTTTTTAATAGCTTTTCCCCCTGTCTTCCTGACTGTGACTCCGTTCAAAAAAACAAAACAAAGAAAAACAAATGAAAGATGTGTGCAGCGATGAAAGGGACCTCGCATCCCAGCTCCGATCGTGGGCGTGCGGAAGAAGGGAGATACAGCGGGGGAGTACTGAGGCCAGCATATGAAAGGAAATCAGAGAATACATGTACAGGAGATTCATGGTGGACAACCAGGGTCCGTTCCTACAGCGGCGACATAAATCCAGTTTGTATGTTAGTTAGTTAGTTAGTTAGTTAGTTAGTTATTTAGTTAGTTAGCTAGCTAGCTATTTACCACCTGTATCTGATTGTTTGGACTTAGTGGCATGAAATGTCACTAGCTAGCTAGGTAGCTAGCTACCTAGTGACTAGCTAGCTAGCTAGTGACATTTCATGCCACTAAGTGAAAAAGGCTTTGGAGGCTGGTTAAAAAAAATATTTAAGTTTAAGTTTTCACCTCAATTACAAAAGGAAAATACTAAATAGCGAGTTTGGCCTAAGAATTATAATAACAACGGAATGAAGTCATTTAAAAAGAGTCCAGGCGCCGCTTGCTTGGGCCGTCAAAATCTCATATTGTTTTTTCAACATGCTGGAGTAGTTTGAAACTAACTTCTCCCATCACTGAATTCAATTTGTGCTTGCCCAGAGGCATCAGGCCAAGACTTGCCTGATGCACATTGATGTGCCCTTATGCTATAGAACTAGACAGTTCTTTTGGCTATAAAACATTCCGCTCTATTATTTTTTCTCAAAGCTATTTTTGGTCATTATAGCTTTTAGCTATGGCCGCGACATCTCGCCAGCATTAAGGCGAAACACAGACTGCAGGTCTTATTGTAAGTGCTCCATTCCCATTTACAGACTGTATCTGATTGTTTGGACTGGCTATTTACAGTGACGGCGGGTCCTAATAAGAAAAATAGCACTCTGTGTTGTACTTTCTTATTTTTAAAATTAAGTAATGACAATCAAATAGAATACAAACAAATGACACAGTTTGTGCCACATTTGTTGCTTTATTTCTGTAAACATTGTGCTGCTTCTTCTGGTGTGCACCCATTGGCCACCTGGGGGCAGTATAAACAGACATTGATATACACGGAGACATCTCAGCTCCTCAGTAAGCCGCAGTAACATTAGTTGTTTACTGCAGAGGATAAAAAATATAGTCCGATGTTGCTCCACAGTTTTTGTTCCTTAGCCTATCTACGGTGCTTTGTATTGTTTGATAGCGTTAAGCTTAAGGACAAAATTGAGGTTTTAAATACACAACTTATAATTCTCTTTGTTATTTGGAGAGTACGTTTAAACCGGTCGCGTCACACCTATCTCAAGCCACCACGGCACAAGCAGAGGTAAAGTTTTGTGTCCAACTTATAAGATATCAACTAAACCTAAAAATCCCATCCATGAAATATATGACTTGAGATTTTTGTGTGTTTGCGTGCAGAGAACCAATATACAGGACACGGTTTTATGGTTTGCCATGGCCCTATTGTGTCACTGTGTTGTGTGGATGTTTTGTTTATGTGAGGAGCAGAGCAGACTGGTTGGCTTCATGGGAGTGCCGGCGCGTCGTTAAAGTTCCCCCATTAAAGGCGTGTTTCATCGTCCTCGGCGGGGCCCCAAAACTCTCTCTACATTTCAACGTGGCTGAGTCATCCACGTGCAGTGGCTCTGTCCATCCTCTCTTCTATTTTCCTAATGGCTTTATTTGCCTCATTATTCCCAGTTAACTTGGGGATCATTATTTTCGATAATAACGGCTCGTTATTCGGCTTTGGTGGAGGAGGATTTAGGAGGTGTGGGCGGAGAACATGGCACCTTGGCGTCTTGGTATTTTGTCAGTCTTTGTCTGCTTCTGGAGCTTGTTTTGTGGTATTTTTTTTGTAGAATTCTCCTCGTTGCAGATTTCAGATTTTGCTGAGAAACTCCCTGATTTGCTGTTTTATGCTCAGAATATGAAAAAGGTATTTGTCGCCATCTTGTGGCATTCATAAGCGAATACAAACCGTTTTTAGCCATCTCTGGGGGCGGCTATTTTGTCTTCTGTCGACTGAAAATGACATCACGACTGCTCACAACAACCTCACGGCTGACCTGTTTTTTGAATCTGAGCCGGGATTGGTCGTTGTGAGCAGTTGCGATGTCATTTTCAGTCGACAGAAGACAAAATGGCCGCCCCCACAGATGGCTAAAAACGAGTGCATTTTGCTGCTTAACTTATAATGTTTCAACTAGCGGGCTTGCAGAGAATATATTCTTGAAAAAAAATGTTTGCGTTGACTTCCGCTTTAAATGAATGAATTGCAGTGCATGCTTTCTTAATATCCATTTACAGCGAGATCGGTAAGCGCAGCCCTAAAAGTAGTGCTTTGCTGCTATCTTGCGGTATCTATTGGCAATAATAAACCTCTTTTGTGTGTGTGTGTGTGTGTGTGTTCAATCGCAGATTTAACATTTAAAACAGTCTGCCCGACCGTTATCTGAGCAGGTCGGGGAGGAACAATCCCTCGCAACACACGCCACCCGATAATAAATCAGGTGAATGTTGCCTTTGCTGACTTGATCGGAAAGGAGCTAAAATGCTCAAATTAGGCCGAATGTGTTTACTTCACCTTACCGCGGTTGTGCCTAAAAATGTTAGGAACACCACTCCAAATGATCTGCAGCGCTATATAATTTGACTTTTTTTAAAAATGAATCTCATCCTTATTTTAGTTTTACCTCACATTTGCTTTTTCAACTCACCTGACCCGAGACTAAATCAATTATTGCTAAGATACGCGATGAGATTTTTCTTTCTTGGTGTTATTGCTGCGACCGGATTCCATAAGCTCCTTTGGGACCACCACTATCAGCATATAGTACATTTCAAACGAATGAACTTTCTCATGTGTTCCGTCCCTCTGCAGACAACTGTATAAATAGGACCGATCAGCAGGGGAGGTGCCCTCATTACACAGCCTGACATCCTTTATATCTACAGTACAAGACACGCGAAATCAGAAAAGCAAGATAGGAAGTGCCAGACAAAGGTGTTGTGCGACACCTGCCAAGGCCTGCGTCATAAAAAGTGGCAAGAATCCCCTAACAAAAAAAAATGGATCAATCGAGCGTAAAAAGCCCACAAAGAACCGCTCATGTGGCAACAAGCGAGATATACGTGGATAGGGCGGGGAAAAAAAATGATTAGGGTCGTCTTCTAATTCGACCCGACGGCCACATGAGTGGGAGGTCGGACCTGATCGGCCACAAAGCCGTGGGCCCACAGGAGCGTTTCGGGCCCGGAACCAAGAGAAGGGGCGCTGGGAAATAAAATGTGCGTCCAAGCCCGCAGCGGCGAGCAGTGGGTAAGCGTTTTACGCTGAGGCTGCTCTAAATTGCGCTGAGACCGGGGGAACTAGTTATCTGCTAGCGAGGACGCTGATGAATGTTTGTAATGCTCATGCCAATTAGCTTCCTGAGGCTGAGCGGGGGAAATGAAAGGTTTGAAGGAATTTAGGGGGGAGTGTGTGGCAGGGCGATTAATGACGGTTTGGAAGAGTCATGCAATGACGGAGAGGAATTCATGTACGTGGCTGTGAGCAAAGTGGATCAGGTGGAGTACCGCACGGTCCAGATCAAATGCCACTCGAAATCCTGTTCATCATAATGTAATGTATTTTTCGAGCTATCATTTTTTTATGCGTTGTTACAATATAGTGACCGAACCCTGCCGCGAACAGCAAAAACCTGGAAGGAACCCTTTATATAAAGGTTTATGATTGCCATTAAATGACGTAAGATGGCAGCAAAGCACTACTATTGTCTAAACGAAGTTCCTCAACTCACTTTAACAGAGTAGCCTGGCACCAAAATGCCAAAAGTTTAGTCTTCACAACTCAAGTTCCTCAACTTACTTCCATTTAGTTTTTCGGCACCAAGATTTACACAAAATGGCAGTCAAGTACTACTTTTGTCGAAACGAAGCTCTTCAACACAAATCAACCTGGCAGCAAGATGCCATAAGATGGCTGCAAAGTGCTAATTTTGTCTAAATGAGATGCCTCAAATCACTTCAACATTGTTTCCGAGCACAGATGGCACAAAACAGTGGCAAACCACTGATTTTGTCCAGGGACAAAAAGCGGCAATATTTTATTTTTTGGGGGCTTTGGCTTTAGTACAAACACAGCCAATATGTGAGTTTTCCACCAAATAACGGAGGGGCACAGAAACTACAAAAAGTAGTCAAGGCCCTTCCTACAAAGGTTTACAACTGCCACAAGATGGCAGAAAATGACTACTTTTGTCTAAATGAAGCTCCTCAACACACTTCAACAAAATTCCTTGGCAGCAAGGTGCCCCAATATGGCGGCAAAATGCTACTTTTGTCTAAATGAAGCGCCTCAACTCACTTCAACGTAGCACCAAGATGCAGCAAGACAGCACCTAAGGAACACTTTCATCATCTTTCACCTAAATCCCCAAATAGCGAATATGTGAATTTTTCAGCAAATAACGGAGGAGCACAAAAACCCACCAACAGATAAATCTGCAAGTCATCATTCGCTAATATGCAGGAGGTTACTGTATACTTACAGCTGCTGTTGGCCACTGCTCACACCCACACTCACACAAAAGTGCCGCAGGAAACAATGAAAACCACGCCGCGTTGTGCGCATCGTTCTGAACGCGACAAGCTAACAGCAGTGGCGGAGAACGATCTCATTAAATTGTGCAAGTGCACCTAATGTCACGCAACACAAAACAAGACAGACGTTTATTTGTTTGCCCTTGTTGTAAGTCAGTCTAACTGGATTTCAGCCTCCGGGTATTATGCAAATAGAACATGCGCTTGCCTTATAATCCACTTTGTTGCCTATTGAATTGTGTCACCAAATGATAAAGCCTATTTTCATTGTACTCAGTCACGGCGGTTTACGTTCTCTCGTTGTACTTGCGTATTTTTACCTCGAGCTCAGTGCAATTTGTCGAAAACGATTTCGCCGAAGTGCGTTTTCACCGCAGGAAATCCTATCCCAAAACTCGGCAGGCTTATCGCCAATGTGCTTAAATACAGATTAGGCCCGTTTCAAGCAGGGAGCTGAGTTTAAAAACAAAGACGAGCGTTTGTCAGCATTGCAGCGTCAACAATGCATATGAAATCTCACCCCTGTGTATGCTTGTCACTAAAGACAAAAAAAATGTACACAAAAAGTGTCTCCGCCAACAAACGGTTGTTAAACTTGTCTGTTTAATAATAATGATGACAATTGTCAATAATCAAATTCACCAAAATTGCATTACAACACTCGCGCCACAACTTAGACCAGCTTTCGGCAGGTAAATTGTAGTCTACTTTCAGCACCAAATTGTCAGGTGCGCTGGAGGCGTGTAAACAAAAAAGCTAAAACATGTTAAAGGAGGCTTGGACCTGTGCCAGTTTTTACGCCCAAACGCACGCGCGCTGTTAACGAAAATAAGGGCCTCTGGTGGCATCTGAGGGTGTTACAAAAAGAGTACAAAAACATACTTTTTCGAAAAATTGCTGAGCATAGTTTCCAGAGGGTTCCCTGTGCATTCAAAAACGGGAATTACTAACTTTGGCATGGAGTTTGTTTACACAAATCTAAAATGAACGCCGCATGCGGATAAGAGCCCGTAAATGCACAAAAATGCAAAGTGACTTGGAGAAATAAACTGGCAAAAAAAAAAAAAAAACGATAAGACGCCAGATGATGAGACTGACAGAATCCTGGCAGACTCTTCCCGCTCTCGCTCTCTCTTGCACTTTAGCAGGCTCATCATCAAAACCTTGTGATGCGGCAAAGGAAATGTGTGAAATAATAATAATCAAGTGTGCTGCATTGTTTTATCCGACGCTCTTGCCCGCAGGTGCTGATTTGAGCACTTGCCGAGGTTTAGCAAGGAGCTGGATCTCCAAACTAATGAGCGAGAGCTCTCACTCGGGTGTATTATTATAATCAGAGAAGGCGTTTGAATTGTTCCTGCTCATCAAAATGTGACGTGCCTGCTTTCTTGCAACTTCCCCCACACGCGCACGCAAAGTACGGAAGGAGTAGAGCGGCTGTCATGGCAGCGCGCTGGAACAGCGCGGGCTCTATTTCCCTAAAGTCATTAAAAGCATCAAGTTAGGTCGGATTGATGGAAACGGAGCGTGAGAAAGTACGACGGGTCATTAGACGCCACGTTCGGTTACAGAGCTGCAGGTAAATACATCAGGAATTCCCTGCCTGTTTATTCCCTCCACCTAGCAGCTCATGCTTGCGTCGCTAGTCGAGCCTTAAAGTAGAACAAATAGCATCAAACTTTCAACTTGAATTTGAATAAAGGTTTGGATACTGAACATATTTTCCGGACGGACGGACGGACAGACAGACAGAGACAGGCAGATAGATCGATAGATGCCAATAAAGCACGTTAGTTAGTTAGTTAGTTAGTTAGTTAGTTAGTTAGCTAGCTAGCTAGCTAGCTAGCTAGTTAGTTCATAACCAGGTTAAGTTCCATTTTTTACAAAAAGTTGTACATGAGTGGTTACTGGGCTAACAAACTAGCTAGCTAGCTATGTCGTGAGTGAGTGAGTGAGTGAGTGAGTGAGTGAGTGAGTGCAGTTAGTAGTTTACACAAAACTGGTTCATAGACAGCAAATTAGTTGTTTCATTGGTTAATGTATTAGTTAGCAGGTTTATGCCAAACTACATGACTAATTTCCCCCAGCATATAGTTGGTTGGCTGGTTGGCTGGTTGGTTAGTTAATCAGAAGACGAGAGAATGGGCTAGATGACTAAATGTCATTTCTGTGAACAGTTCAGCCCCGATTTGCTGCAACTTCTTATTCTGAACATTTTGTAGGACCAACAAATGTCCAGTTATTAGAGCGCTTTTTCTAAAACTGTGCCAAAGCGTAACACATTTTGACAGCTTTGACATATCAGCAAATTGCAACACAGACAACTATTTGTTTTAATCAGCAACAAACTCCAGATGCCAATATTTTCCTCCGGAAGGCTCAAAGTGGGAGCAGCAGCTGCCAGAGCAATATTCTGCCGTGTGTCAGCCCACCTGCCATCATGCGTACTATGTATAGAGTACAGAAGGCTTGTATATTCCAGAGGAGAACAGAGAGCCATGTCGTTACGTAAGGTATTTCTATTCCTGGACGGATGGATCTCTCTCAAGCAATGTCCAACCGCCTCCATCATTAAAATTCAAAACAGAGAGCCACACTTGTAGGAGTCATTGGAAGAGCGATAGCGATATGATGGTATAGCCTACTGTGTTCCTCACAAAGTCTTCATGTTTCTCTAATGATCAATGGAGAGGCCAAAAGGCTAGCAAGAACCGGGCCGTCATCACCGAGAAATCACTGATCAGTAGTGAGGGAAAACGGCAGACCTTGCATGAAATGGGGAGCTAGATAGTCATTAAATCTATATTTCCTTATTAAAAAAAGAAGCAAAAAATATTGTTTCATTCATCTGTTCATTGGATTCAAAAAAAAATTGTGGTCCAAAGTTCCACCAAACTGTTGCAAAAAAAAAATAAAAAATCAGGCTACATTTCAACAGAAATGTAGCTAACTAGAAGCTAGTTTGTTAGCAGTATTTGTAGGATTGCTCTAAACTCAGAAAAAAATATGTACAGGTTGTTTTTATCAAGTGATAAATAATATTTTGTACAATAATCAACAGACCCTTTGTTCTGAACACAGAATCCTGACTCAACGCAGGCGAGCGGGGACGCTTCCTAGGGCCAACAACAAATGACCCATTCGCTTTAAATTGCTCTGTGGTCGGTTTGTGAGATAAATTTTAATTGTTTGTTGCTCCAGTCATTACACACAATCAAGCCGAAACAATTAGGCGTAGAGGAAATGTGTTTGAATAACCTGATAAGTCTGCATGTGCGTGTGTGTGTGCGCCAAGCCGCAGAAAGTCAAATGGAAGGAAATTACGTTTGTTTGCTATTTATCAGCGCCTGACGCTATTTTTAGCATCCTGGTGGACGTAATGCTAGGTCGTGGCAGCCGTCATCGCTGTTATGATTTATCTGAACTTCGTGAGAACCGCGTTACATTTTGAAAACCAAAATAATTTTCTATCGTACACTGGCAGCTAGTCGCGAACAATAACGTCTGAAGATAACGTCCTGCTGGGTTGAGTGTAGCGTCAACTCACTTTTCCAACTTTTTTTTTTTTTTTCCACCAGGAAAGCATGACTCATTGTTTTAAAAGCTTCGCTGCCAGTCAAGTCAGGGGCCTTTTTTTTTCTTTCTGTGAAAACGCACGCTAATCAGTGCAGAAGTGCGTGAGAAACATTGATTATCCTCACGGGTTTTCACGCTACAGGGAGCCCACTAGACGCGATGACTGTGTCATTAATAATGGAGAAATTGGTCATCAAATCAACTCCTCGAAGAAATAAGGTCAGTGGCACAAGGGACGCCCGACTGTCTAGAATACATAACAGTGCTTTGCCTCCCCTTTTGGGTAGAACGTAGCATATCGCTAGCCCCATTGGATGGATATTAACACATCGCATCTCATCTCACACGAATAGTAGCACATTCTCTCCCCTAGACAGTAGCTGTGGCTCATAGTTTGGCAACCTTATTGCCTTCTTTCCGCAGGGAAATTAGAATCAGTAATCCACTCGTCCACTTTGCGATCGTCAAGGTGACACCTTCTTTTCCAGGGTCTAGCTTTGTGACAAAATCCCTACTAAATTGATGGATCGATGCGTTGGGAGTCATTTTGTCGATGGAAATAGCCAGATTACGAGTCACACTGTACGGGGTCCAGTCGCAGGGTTTGCTTATATGAGGCTCTCGATCGATAAGGCCCCACTTTTATTCACTCCTCCTAACGCATCTTATTTAAGACACATTTGATGGCACTTGGTGGTTATTTTTAGATGCTAGATGGTTGGCAAGAAGCCAGTGAGTACAATGGCTGCTTATTTCGTTCTCGTTTCTATGGCGGCAACGTAACCTGGCTTGGTATGGATTTGTATAAATATAAATATTAGGGGGGTGCACCTCCCCACAAAAGACGATTCGATGTGGTTTACGATGCGTTAGGTGCAAAACGATTCAAGGACGGCTCGAAAAAAAGTGGAACGATTCGGTTCGGTTCGACTCAGATTCGATTCGATATAGTATGGCTCAGTTCGATAGTGTATGATGCAATTACTTTGCTGTACGGTAAGGGTATCATTAGATCAAATGTAAATAAAGTCAAGGGATCGCTGTAAGAACTTCAGTTTTATTTTAAAAGGCGTCGAGTTGTCCTCAGAAAAACACATCTGGAAATTCCAAGACTAATTTTCATGTACACTCTGCTCTGGCATTTATTTATTTTTTTTTTTTTTTTTTTTTTTTTTTTTTTTGTGGTTCCACCTGCTAGACAGTGACTGAGAGCTAACCTCTGAAAGGACCCAGAGATTTGCGACAACCTTCTAGCTCGGGAACACCTGTGCTCCCGCTGAGATGCGGATGACAACAGCAGACAAACACACCTACACACTTACACACACATTTGTGCACGGGCAAAGCGCCGTTAGAAACCAAACGTTTCTTGCATCTCGGCCCCTTTTGTCAAGTTACACACAACAAAGGTGACTCCAAAACAGCGGGGTGACGGACACCCCGACACCATTGCTGTTGCGCCGTCACATTTCTCGCGGAGCCACTGTTAGCAGCGTTGCCATGGCAGCAGCGGGAAACTGAAGATTTCCATCCCTTTGGATGTTTTAACTCCTCAAAGCCATGCTTGGTCTGTCTCGTTACTCCCGTCCCCTGTCGTCGCTGGCTCTTTTGCATATCCGGTAGAAACTCCTCACCTCAAATCACCCAGACCTCATTAGGAACAAATCCGTCTCATGAATTGGCAAGAGGCTAATGAGCTTTATTTGTCAACAATCCCAAGAAAGTGCGAGTCTAACTCATCCTCTGCTGGCCGCATACTAATAGGGGAAACGTGTCAATAAATATGCCACTTTGGCTCATTGTTTCCGTAGCTAATTTGCCTTTTTTTTTTTTTTATGCGGCTTCTCATTCCTAAAGTGTAACTACGGTTGCTTGGACAGTGCAACGCAGTGGGTGGCGCCTTGTTAGCAAGTATAATCGCAACCACCATTGCTAAGACGTTGACGTGCTTCTAAACTCTCCTGTTTATGTTAAAGGTCAGATTTCCCCAGGAATAATAATTCAAAACAAAGACTGAAGCATATTCTGCTGGTTTTACTGTTTTCTTTCCTTTAAAAATATATCATGTGTTTAATGTTCAGCCCTACCCCCCAACAGCCCAATGCTAACCCTGTCATTAGCTTGCTAACAACGGATCTCGTTTCTTTCAACCCTCTGTTTCTAACCCTAATCCTATGCTGCAGATCAAAATAATAATATTATAATGTTAAAAAGAATAATAAAAACAACAACGTTGAAACACGGCATTCTGATAAATATTGCGATTTTGGAAGAAGTGTTAATTCACTCGTTTTTAGCCAACTCCGGGGGCGGCCATCTTGTCTTTTGTCGACTGAAAATGACATCACGACTGCTCACAACGACCAATCACGGCTGACCTGTTCTGAATCTGAGCCCGTGATTGGTCGTTGTGAGCAGTGCAATGCAATATTTATCAGAATGCCCCGTTTCAACTAGTGGGCTTGCATAGAACACATTCTTGAAAAAAAAAAAAAAACGTTTGTGTTGACTTCCATTTTTTAAAGCTGAAAGTGTGCAGCTGAAACTTGCTGAATCTTGCTAGTTTCATTTCAAAACCGTTGTGGTGGTGTTTGCAGCCAAAAAGATGAGAATTGTGTTGATGTCGCAATATTTATGGGCTTGATGGGTGGGACAATGGAACTTGTATTTATTGACCGTGTGAATACTTCATAACTCGTTGGACGTTGCTTTGCGGTGCAGCAGGAAAATGACCCCGAGCATACTGCAGAAGCAACCAAACCGTTTTTGAAGGCAAAGAAGAGGAATGTTAAACAAGCCTGACCTGAATCCGTTGAGCATACATTTCACTTGCCGAAGACAAAACTGAAGGGAAAATGCCCGAAGCAAAAACAAACAGAAACCGAAGACATTTGTACTTGAGGCCTGGCAGAGCATCACCGGGGATGAAATCCAGCATCTGTTGATGTCGATGCGTAGCTGCAAATAATTAGCAACCAAAGTAAACGTCTGATTGAAGTGTGCTCATTCTTCCCTTTTCTTTTAGTCTCTTTTAAATATACGTGTAATGTGGCAATTTTACCGACCTAATTATCGATGATAATGCCTCTGTACCATACCGAAAGGTTATGTCCCGAAAAATGTGAATATGAATATTGGCGCCATTACGCCACTAGGTCTAGTGTTGCTGACTCAGCAACTTTTTTGCTATATTTAGCAACTTCTTCACGTCTCTCCTGGGAACAAATCAAACAACTTTCGCTTATTTCATCCATCCATACACGCTTTCAGCCATTGTTCGCCTTAACTCTGCTCAAAGATTTAGTGTGTTCTCGAGATTTCAGCTCGTGTCAAACTTGTCTCTTTTGAAGAGGAAATATCGCATCTCAATGGAACCCTTCTCTGTGTAATAAGCGATAAACAAACAAAATCAAATACGGCAGAGAGTGACAAGCCAGCAGGATGTTTTACGACGTAAACACAAACCTCTGCGTCATAAACTCAAGGCCCTATTCTCTGCGACTGCCGGGAGAAGATCCATGACACTGAGCAGGCGTCATCTGCGCACACGCACGCACGCACGCACTTGGGCACATCAGCCCTCGCAAGATTGGTGACAGCGATGATTCTTTGGTTTGGTCTCAACGGAAGACGCTTCCTAAAGAGCGAAGCCACTTTGCGTCTCTTCATTCTTCTTGATGCAGAGTTACATTTTCATGTAACCCCCCCCCAAAAAATAATAACAATTTTTTTTAGCCATCTCAGTTTTGTTAATGCAAATGTAATGAAAATTCCCATGGGATTTTTGTCTGATTTGTCCATTTCTAATTTCAGCATACTGTTTGTTTACATCAATTTATACCTTTTTGCTCTATTGTGGCTAATTGAAACCCATGCAAACATTTTTTTTAAAGCAACACTGTGTCATACGTCAGTTTTGGTTGATTACGTGGACAAAAACTGTAGTGTTTTGATAAACGTCAACCACATTACCCATGCGCGCCGGCCCGTAGTGTCGTGAAATCCTGAGCTCTCGTTGGCCTGCAAGTTGGACTGAATCACATTTCTATTTCCAGGGGCTGTGTGAGAGATGAATAGCGATGAGGTAATGAATCAAATTTTGTTTAAACAATACTTTTGGGGTTTTTTTTGTTTGTTTTGGGGCTTCTGCCATGACACCAGTAATAGTGCGCAGACGTTCGAATCGACTTCCGTCCCTATAGCGAAAGGAGGAAGTGAGTATGCCGTAAAGCAATTCAGGACATTTTTTTTTTTTTTGTGCACCAGGGTTGCTCCCATCCTCCTCAAAGTTGCTTAGTGCCAGTAAAATCGATACAGACCCCCCGAGCACAACAAATCCCATTCAACTACTTGTAAGTCGATGTTTCATCCAAAAAGTTGTGACATTTTTTTTATTAAGGTCAAATTCTTGCCCAGTGCTGCTTTAAATTCCTTGTTATTTACATGCATTGAAGTATACACATGGCGTAAAATGGGATTCATTTCAGACCCACTTTTAAAAGAATCAAAAGTGAACAAAGGTTGAGTCAGGTAAAAAAAAAAAGTAGGGTTAAGGTACATGTGACGTCAGACTCAATCAGAATCAAAAGTTCTTCCTCAACTATAATCAGTGGTTATATTAGAGGCAGGAGGGCGAGAGGGGTTGTTGTTTGTCCGTGTGTACTTCAGGATGTTTATAGAGGCTTCTAACATTCTCTACGACATGCAAACATCTTCAGCCAGATCCACAACAGCTGTTTGGATATCCATGAGTCCAGTGGCGCGTGCGGAGACGGCCCGCCTATACGCGGCCTCGTGAACGTACAACTCTTCATCTTAAAGGAGGGGCGGATTCCGTCACGGCTTCAGCCGCTGCCATCTGTGGCAAATGAATATGGTTCTGCACATTCATTAGGAGCCGCTCATCTTTCGGTTTTAGACCTGAGTCTACTTGTACATCAGCTGGCACTGTAAATGTTAATTAATGGGAACATAGGAGAGAGGAAATGTCAATTTAATGTGCCTATCGTCAATGTCATGTGGAAAACACGAATCTCCATTTTTTTTTTTTCATTTTCTTATTTATACACGAATGGTGTTTCCGCGTTACAGATATGTCATTAATGTGAAAATTAAGGTTTCCAAAATTGGAGGTACGTGCAGATATCAAACATCAAACTGGAGTAGGAATTATTGACTGGATCCATAACTTGTGCATTGTCCACTATAAACCTTGTAGTTAAATGATGACAGTTTGCATAATTAATTACAATATGACATGGTGATCGCTGATAAAACATGGATTGATTATTATTTGCACATTTTAAAAATGTTGCTCACCACATTACAGTGGGATCGGTCCAAGTCAACATGAATAATTAGAATATCATAACATCAATTTGATAAATTATTGAACATTTTAATCACCAATTAATACGGATTTATTTTCGTCCTTGGCATTTATTGCTTTGCCAGTTTTTCTCTTCATATCATAACGTGGATGAGTATGCATACTTTAACATGTTTGTTGAATTTCAAAAAACGAAGTCATGTCACGCTCCATTGCAGTCATCAATCTTTGTGATCAATTTCCTGCGTCATGATTCGTTGCAAAGATAAAAGCGGCATGACTCATTCGCAAGTGGACCTGATGAAAGTAAAGTGATTAACTGCACTTTGAAAGATTATATACACATTTATCCGGCCACCTCTCGTTAAAAAACGAGAAGACACCGACCGGCGTCATTAACTGCTTTAATGTGGACTCTTTCCATTTGTCATGTTTATAATTTGACATTTTAACCAAGAAATAATCAGGACCTTTACTTTTTTTGAGGGGGGGTAAAACTGTACCTTTGAAACATTATGCAAGAAAATAATCATATTTAGCATGGAAAATATCATTTTCGTGAATGAAATTTCACATAACTATGACAGAAAGATTTTTTAAAAATGATTTTGGTAATGGCCAATGCCGTCCATTTAGAGCCGCTAATACATTCGCATTCATTATACCATAAATATAAAACGTGTTATATGAACTTTTGTGATGTTATTTGAACTTTCCATTCAATGGAAACTAACCTGAGAGACACTTTCACATTCTGTCTTGCACGTCCACGATGGACCAATCAGAGCCTCAGTTGTAAGACGCAGACAAAGGCTGCAATTTTTATTCTTTGCTCTCCCAAGAAATGACGGCCAGTTCTGATAAAACTGCTGCTATGGCAACAGGCAAGCTCCATCGCCGCAGCTGCCGTTCGTTACGGGCTCTCGTGATTTTCTAAACCGTCATTCAAATGGGAGAAATTGTAAAACTCCAGATAATCCCCTGTATCCCTCGCAAGGCTGCGTCTAATCCTTTACAATACATTCATATGAGATCAAGTTATCAGCGCAAATGATCCGCTACAAAGCATGAGTGGAAACAACAAAACAAACCGAAACATTTTCTGTTGGTATTGTAATGTTTGTTGTCGGGCGAATGATTAGACACATGAGTGTTAAAGCTATCCGTGTCTCGCTGCGCATACATTTGTTGAACGTGATTAATGTGGACAGCCTGTAGGCACAGCGCTGACGGTGACTGATGGCGGAGACCAAACGCCATGATGTTCATAACGTTCGGAGGTGAATAATAACTTTTTTTTTTTTTTTTTCCTCCATTGTTGCTTTGTTTTTAAATGAAGCCCGGAAGCCAGAAGAGACATGATGATAAATTGGGTTTGATTTTCTTACATGTGATGAAAAATTGGTCGTTATGTATCTTTAAAGACAGGGTAATCACGCTTGTGACACTTCAAAACCGATGAGCTGAGCGGTGAGTTTCAATCTTCTGGAAATTGATTCAATAGATGTGCTATCCATCCAGACTTTTTTTTTTTTTTTCGTTCGATCATCATTAGGGTCACAGCCTAACTGACATGGGTGAGACGTTAGGTAAAACCTCATTCACACTCTTACACTACAGACAATTTAGAGGCTTCAATTCCCATGCAAACTCCACGCAGGGGCGATCCAATGGAGATTCAAACATGGATTTCAGGACTATTTTTTTTTAAATAATTCGTAGGGTTCAGACTTGCCTTCTAAATCACAATTTGTTATTCATGTTGACTAACAAATGACTTCTGAATCAGAATCTAATCAACACTCCTTGTACTGCTCCGAAATAAACGCGTCATAGTCCAACAAATGAAAAATGATATCGAAACAGACAGTAGGCCACCGTGTTTTGGTTACTGATCCTCCCTCCAGAATTTGTATCTTTTTGTTTTAAAATAGCTTACTTTAACCAACATCCCTTGTCATACAATGGCCAAAGGTAGAACCCCGGGTTGGTTATGTGCCTGTCTTTGGCAAAAATACTCACTGGCAAGGACCATCTGTATGCTTTCTAGCTTCCAAGCTAGCTAGCTGCAGGCCTGGCTAGCAAGCTAGATCTCATCATCTGCCAGGCTGTGTTGGATCAACTTTGTCTCATTCATTCTTTTGTGGCTACTGTCCCACTCCAGCAACAGCTGCTCTCCTGCTTGGGCTGTAGCGCTTAACGGACGGCTCCTTCCGAAGGGATCTTGGTGGACGGCTATAGCGATTTGCATCCGTGATCCATGACTGCCAGAACGAAATACAAATGTGCAAGTGCGCAGAAAGTCTAAATGGCTTCAGCCATAAACAAAGGCTTAAAAAAAATGGCGGCATAGTTTGTATTTTTTTAAGTAAATGTGGCAGCAGTGTGCAGTTGTTGTCGGAATAAAGTGAATGGCATGTTATTGTAAGATTTGTTCTGATTTGAGTCTGAAGATTCAGTGAAAGCTTCGAGCCACCACTGATTCTTGGATAGCTTGAATAATTACCCAAACAACTATGCTAATTTCAATTACCCTACACTGTTACGTATTAAATGGTAGCATTGAGCCAAACGACTTTTGTTATATGGTTTGGTTGAACATTTTGGTGTTCAAATATACAATGTTGAATTCGCTTTCATTTTATGTACCAGTTTTACAGTCAACATAAACTGAGTGACAAATGAACCGCTTGCTTCTCTTAATTGCAGAACTGCGCAATTTAGAAAGCGAAAACAAGAGATGTTTAGATGTGTTTAAAGAGTGAGGGGTAAAAGCAAAAAAAAAAATATTGCAGATTTGTACCTTTTGTGAGTGGATCTGAAACGCGTCAGACATTGGTGGGGGATTTTGAGGTTAGCTATGTTTGCTTATTTGAAGGAGTCCTGCCAAGTGGAATTTGCCTTTTCTATTGTCTCTTAATTTTGTTTGAATTAATGAAATTATGACTCATTTTAATTTAGTCGGTTTTGCATTGAAACAACCATTCCCATCCACACATGTAGAGAGATCATGTGAGAACATGTAAATGCGAGAAGACAAGATTCAAAGGCAGAACTTCAGAAATTTGAGGCAGGACGTGCTAACCACTCACGCACCGTGATGCCCGAGTTTTATTTTCATACGAGAAAAAAAAAAAAAGCTTCGTTCACAGTTTGAATGCTAAATTGTTTTCCGCGGAACCTCTCTCGTGTTAATAAGTCGATTTTCACATTTTAATAGAAAAGATTCATATCTCTTCATTGTCTTTGGACGCAATGATGCTCGTAGGTGGGAATTAAAATTGAACCAAAGATCCAATTAAAGCGCTTTTTTGGGGCAAATGCAATGCCCCTCTTATCCCCCCCGCCCCCTTCAAGACCACACACAAATGTAATTTTCATTTGCACTCCGATAGACCAAACGAATTCATTGGTACATTCATTCCTGCATTCCTGCATCCCATCGATTGGGACCTCACAGGCGCTAAAAGGAAGAGACACCATCTCCCCCATGGGAACTGGAATGGGAAGAGTACGTAAGACCCTCACTACCCCCCCACCCCCCATATGGGTACCTGTTGCCATAGCAGCGGCAGCATAGAAGGAGGAGAAGCGTCAGGTTGGCTGGTCAGTGCATTGGATCATGCGATTTGAAAGGGGTCAGCGAGGAGCTCGCATCAAGTGGACGCCATCACACCTCCACTGGACCCTCTTTGGCCTCGGGAAGCCCCCCCTACACCCCCTCACCCAACCAGCCCTCATGCATTTATTTATATTTACTGTAGGCCACACAGAGGGAAAGGCAAAGTAGTGGTGTCTTGGAGTACACTACACGAGGCGCTGTTGATTGACACACTTGGGTTGCAATAAGTTGGCGACTGGAGGACATTCCATAATTTATCTTCCTTATTTGTTTCTTGAAGTCACCCTAAAGTCAACTAATGTTTAGTTGTATACGCACTGCTTCTGAGAACTGTTTCGTATCCGTGTTGCATGGAGACCAAGCTTTTCCACTACGGTCCACAAAAGCAAAACAATCAGGTTTCTGTAATAAGGTCGACTGAAACAGAAGGGTTGATTGCTTTCAGCGACGTCGAGGAGGTTACAAGCGTCTCCATTATTAAAATATGAAAAACAATTACAAACTCTACTTACACGGTGCGTACTTAATTTGAATTGATTTACTTTTCACTCTTAAAATGCTTTGCAATCGAACAGGCAAGAAGCCGCACAATCTCAACAATATTTAAAAATCTGTGGTCATCGACTTATATATATGCCACCGGGTATCCTCCGGTTAGTAATGATGTTGTATATGCACCATAAAAGTTGCTCAACCGAGAGTCCAATAATGGCACAGAAGAGGCAATAACTACTATAAATGGCGTTGTATATACAGTATATTTACAGTACATTATACAATCAAATCGAAACAGTCTTACACATGACCAAAGAGACACGGATAAACATATTATCTATTCGGTTTATAGCGTCCGAATATTTATACAGGAGGGTTAGGGCAGGATTTGATTAATAATGATGACCCAAGTGGAAAGAAATCCCTCATTTGGCGCGATCAAATCCCGCAGGATCCAATTATAAAGTGATTCCCACACGCGCTCGGCATTGATTTATTAAGGTACCAAGGAATTCTGCCGTCATTCCATGGCGGCGCGGCAATTACACACCCGTGAACGTGTCGTCATCCAGTCTATTCTGGGTGTGCGGTTGAAGCCAGCGGACCTTATATCACCTTTGGTGGATTTATTATCCCGAGTGCAGGAACGCATTTCCAGCCATTTCCCCGTTTCCTGCCTTCCCATAAACACGTATTCCTCATCCTGACACACTCTTATAACACACTTGTTCTCAGCCATCTGTGCTCACTCCGCACTACTTTCGCTAAATATTCAAACGGCTCGTCTGGCAGACCACCTTCTCGCCGTCATACATGCTGTGGCGCTGGAACTGGGGAGAGCGGAGGGTTCCAAAATGGGGTCTCGCACAGAAAAAGTGCAAAACTTGGTGGATCAGAGATGGATCACGTGTCGTCACAGCCAAGCCAACAATGCCCATTGTGATTATACTGCCACATAAAAATTTATTTTTTTTAAATCCGGACATCCCTTTTGTTTGGTGTTTGTCTCCTTTAGGGAATTGGGTGATCTGGAGCCTATCACAGCTGACTGTGGGTACACGCTGGACTGGTTGCCAGCCAATCGCAGAGCTAATAAAGACAAACATTCGCACTCATATTCACACCTACAGACAATTTAAAGCAATGATTGTAAAAGTATGACACGAGTATTACTAGTGGTATGCGAAAGAAACACTGCATTAAATACAATTACAATCGACATTTAAAAAATGTCATACAATCCAACATATTCGTTCTTTGAGCTCCGTTGGGGAACGCGGAGCGGTCGGCGATGACAATTGTCGTCAACTACGTTTTTTTTTTTTTTTTAGAACGGGTGTAGAAAAGTCTTGGCCAGCTCTGGTTTGATCATTAAGATGGGAAAGTCAAAATAAATAAATAAATAAATACACAGTAACTTTGGCCATCAGATGGCAACAATGGGTTTCTTTTGAATGAGATTGTCTTGTCTCAATGGAATGCGCAAAGCCACGTACATGGCGGATCGCTGGAAATTTCATCATTACAAGCAGCTTGCGATTGATCAAATTGTCACATTCAGAGAGAAAAAATTACGTCGATTATTTGAATTTACAAGTAGAAGCGATGACGTAGATGAGTAGTGTGTGTGTGTGTGTGTGTGTGTGTGTGCTACTACTACTAAATACCATGCAGATAGTTTGTAAAGTTTGTCAAATGTAAAATTTCAATTTGGAAATGTTTTGGGTTTTCTTTTATTAAATCAGGGGCCTCTCGGAGTGTGGTCGCAGTCCAGCAGTTGCATATTCCTGCACTTGGTACATCAGTAACTCTAATAATCCATATAGTAGTCCTTAAACTGTAGTCCTCTTTTTTTTGGGACAAATTTCCATCCGTCTGACTCCCCGTTGCTTTCATCTCTCTGTCCAGGGGCTCAGCACAGTAAGCCCCTAATTTGCCATTCAAACAACTCCGTGGGAGTGAGTGACGCATGCAAATTTTATCATTGGCCGTCAGGGAGGATGGAAGTGAGCCTGATTAACTCCCTTCCTTGCAACAAGTGAGCGTAGAAATGCATGACTTTGTCTGAATTTACGTTGCAGGTCCAATATACGGCCTGTGAGGATTGTAGTATGCTCTGTTTGTATGTGTTGATGCTCTGTGTATGTTTGAGTAACATTTACTTGAAGCTTTATAGTTAACATAATCACCATGCTAATATATGCTGGTCTATGTTAGCCTTAAGCTAGCAGACTTTCATTCCAAAAAAAATAGTCTGGTTTTGGTTGAACATTTTGGTGTTTAAATATCCAACTGGTTAATTCTCTTTTGTTTCATGTCTAACTTTAACAGTAAACCTCAACTGAGAGTGACAAATAGCTTCAAGCAAGCACTATTTGCCTCGGATTCGTAAAAACAGTTACTAGGGAATACTTTAAAAAGCGTGTTCCAGTCAGTGGAAGTTTATTGTCATTTTGAATGTGTTTAAAGTGCATGGGAAAGGTGACATTTCTGAAAAATGATTTTATATGGTCTCTAGATCTCCCAGATTTCCACCTTATTGCAGCCTGGAACGCATTTTCATATCTGTGCGTTTAGGCTGAACTCACCTTGACAGACTCCCAATTCCTGTACCTGTATCATAGATTTTTTTTTTTATCCATTCGGAAGAAGCCTGATTCTGATCTGAAGATAACTATTCCATGTGGGGTTTTTTTTTGTTGTCATACATTTACGCTGCCATGACTCATATCCCAACTGTGCCGATGGGAGAGAAAATCACCAGAATTGTGTCACTTGAACCATGCAGTGTAAAAATCTGGCTTTAATCTATTAAAGGCATCAGTAGTTCCACGGAATGTTCAAAGCCCCCGATTTTTAAGAGATCATTTGGACTATAGTGGATTTCTTGAGTGCTTTTGTCTGCCTCGCCATTGTTTTCCATCTTTATCTGTCCAGCCACAAGGACACATTGTACATCGCAGCATTGTGGATGTTTGATTTGCCATCCAGGTGTCTACGGAGACTCACTTTTGACAGTGGCGGTCCTGGTGCAGTTGTAGAGAATGGCCAGCTCCCCAAACACCTTCCCGGGGCCCATGGTACACAGCTTCAGGCTCTCCTTCGTCACCTCCACTTTCCCGTCTGCAAAACATGAAAGGCTGTGAAGCGCACTGCTGTTTTGAATTGCACATTTCAGCCCAGGTGTGCTGCGCTCACAGAGTGAACGGCAAAATCGGACTGATGGAACTGACAGTGTGCATGTGTGTGTGTGGAAGAAATGATCGCTGTGTGAGGGTTTGTACTTCATTTTTGAGGGCATCCAGCCAGAAGGCTCTTGGCTCACTGAGCTAGAAAAAGAAGATTATTTTGTGGTGCGGGACTTCCAGTGTGGGCTGCCGCTAAGCTTCTACCAAGTCAAAAAGCTGGCAGCAATGCCAGCGAGACGGACGCCATACCGCTCCATACTGGTTGACTGACACTGTCGCAGTGGTAATCATTTAGCAGTATATTAGAGTTGTTGATGTTTGCAGTAAAGTAGAACTGCAGTACAACATACTGAGAGATGTTTCTAATAAAACCGCAGTGATGCACATACAGAGGTGCCTTGACACTGTATATCCGGTCCTGAAAGTGTTAGCATTAAGATAGCATATTTTAAGTCAAAATTATGTAGTTGATTTAAGAACACAACATGTAATTCCCTTTGTTTTATGTTTAGTTTGACAGTAAAATTTAACAAGGAGTGACATTTAACAATTTGATACTGTATATCCGGTCCTTAAAGTGTTAGCATTAAGCTAGCACATTTTAAGTCAAAATTATGTAGTTGATTTAAGAACACAACATGTAATTCCCTTTGTTTTATGTTTAGTTTGACAGTAAAATTTAACAAGGAGTGACATTTAACAATTTGATACTGTATATCCGGTCCTTAAAGTGTTAGCATTAAGCTAGCACATTTTAAGTCAAAATTATGTAGTTGATTTAAGAACACAACATGTAATTCCCTTTGTTTTATGTTTAGTTTGACAGTAAAATTTAACAAGGAGTGACATTTAACAATTTGATACTGTATATCCGGTCCTTAAAGTGTTAGCATTAAGCTAGCACATTTTAAGTCAAAATTATCTAGTTGTTTTAAGAACACAACATGTAATTCCCTTTGTTTTATGTTTAGTTTGACAGTAAAATTTAACAAGGAGTGACATTTAACAATTTGAAGCCTCTTTAGGGGAAGATTTGTTCACTACACTGAACTGCTGCTTGTAGTGAAGTGAGCCGAGTTGAGCGCATTTTGGCTTGCATCTTGAAAAACTTCTAATTTGGGTCACTTGTATCTGAAGGCACTGCTGAATTGTTAAATTAATACCTGTTTGTACTAGATCTCAAACCTGATGTAATAGTTAAAACTTGTGAGAATAACAAATGTTCTTTGAGTAACACGAGGCACTGTGTTTGCAGTGGAGACTAAAATATAAACGCAATATCACTTTTCTACATACCGGTTGATGCTTAATAACTAGTTTAAAACAAACACACACACACACACAACCAGGCCCTTGAAGGTATATCAGAGCCAGGGCAATGCCTGTAAAGAAAAGGCACGGTACAACGCCAGGACAGGGGTGTGAAGTTTCACACACTTGTTCGCCCCCGTCGACAGCAATTGTCTATGCCCGGCAATAATTTTATTCCTCACATTATCTGGTTGCTGAATGCTGTGGTGTGAAAGCACACACAGTTGCATCAATGTCCTGCCTTTCTTCGATGGGTTCTGTATAAAATGGCAAAGGCGGTTAAATCTGTTGTCTCCTGTTCCGGCTTTGAAATTGATAGTTCCCCTCTTTAAAAAGGGGTTTCTTCTTTCAATTTCTTCAACCTTCAACCACTCGAGGAAACTTTTTTTACGTCAAAGAGAGAATACAATTCCAGTTTGCGCGTCTTCTTTAAACTTTTATGGAATACCTTTGTTTTCCTGGGAAAGACGACTGGAGTCAAAGATCACAGCAGTGTACATTTTGTACCTTAACGTCAAATACCACCACTGGTAATTAGTCTTTTGCGACTTGTACTTAATGAGTAAGTACGTAAGAAGCCTCAATAACATAATGCTACCACTCGCTTGAGCAATTACCATAAGTTAGCGCTGAGTATTCTTTCTTCAAGACCCTCATCTCTTGATAGTCATTGGCGAGCAAGTGCTTATTAAAGTAATATACTCCAATTACCACGAAGCCTCGACACTAAAACCTCACGAAGAGACACTCGATCCACACAATTTTCCTCCGCCTTTAGACAGGACTCACAGAGGACGCACGCTGTTGTGGAAACACGGAGTACCGGCGGGATTTTAAACGACTGCAATGATTCAAGAAGCGCAAAGTCGAAGAAAATATTTCGAGGCAAGCTCTGCGGGAAAGTGTTTTGATTGCTTGTTCTTGTTAGAAAAACTGAAGGGGAAAAAACAGAGCATTTTCCATGTCTTTGTGTTCACAAGAGAGGCAGTCGTCACCTCTTTGAATGTGTAACTATATTTTGGTCCAGCACCCTGCTGTTTTGATTGCACTCATTTGTCTTCTGTTTTGTGTCCAAGTCATACAGGGGAAAAAAAACAAACTTTTGCACTCATGTAGCAACAGGTTTTCTATGCTATAAAATGGCCTTCAGTGCTGTTTTTATAAATCTTTTATGAAAGTGACTATTCACTGTGGGAGTTTTAATATAAAATCATCAACACCACAGGCAATCGAATTTATCTTAATTACAGCTGTGTAGAGCCAAACGCAAGACAACAATATATTTTTTTGCTTATGGTGACCCGTGAAGCAGGTGACGCGTTACTAAGTAACAAGTTACTGAATGATGAGCAATATTTTTGAGTAACTAGTAATCTAACGTGTTACTAGCTGGAAAGTCAGTTTCACTTTGTGTCGGCTAAAGATGAAAATATTATGGTTGGTTGAACCCTCCGTGCTGTCGAGAAAGTGTTATCTTGGTTGGTGTTTAAAAATTTTTTTTAAATATAAATACAATCAAATCAAATGGGCTGTCTATTTTATTTATTTTGAAAATATCCTTAAACATTTGTGTTAAAAAGGCATTTCCAATAAAGTACTCGTAAAACTAGTTGCCATTTTTGTCGAGTTATGTTGTCGGCGTCTGCTGAAAGTAATTAATTAAGTAACTGGTAATCTAACTTTTAAAATCAAGTAATCAGTAAGGTAACTAGATTACTTTTTCAAGGCAACTGTTGCAACACTGATGGCGACACATTTTCTACACACTCACGTCCGCAATTATGGAAACGATGGTTTGTAGTCTGCCTTGGGCGCCCTCTCAACACGTTTTAGTCAAGTATCATATAGATGACTTCACACGCCGTTTCTTTCAGGAGATACTGAAAGCATTCACGTGGTCCCCCGTGAGCAAGTTTCTGACGTTATTTCACAAAAAAGAATATGAAGAAAACCCACTGTGAGGTTTAATTTTTAGAGGTCAGCCTTTGAGAATCGATTGAGCTTTAAGCATGTGATAGTCTCAGCTGTTTATCCCCAAAGGGATGCGGAAGGGTTACGTCATGCGATGAATAGCAATTGGAAAATTAGTTTTCACGCTTCAATTTAATGGAAATGGGCAGGACCATAATAATAATTAAAAAAATAAAAAAAAGCTCTGTTAGAACATCAGAATGCTGCGATAAATGAGGCCAAGTTATTGGGCAATTGCTGCAAGTCATTCATTTGCTCTCGAGGATAACCTGATAAACATTTGAACCATTCTGAAGTTTGCCTGGAACCGTAATTCTAAATCTATATTAAGATCAATCGAAATAGAAATTGTGATCGATTTAATACCTTGAGAATACAATGACCTGGACAAATAAAAAACATTCACAGGTATATTATTAACAAAAATGAGTCAGGTCAGTTTTGGGTCATTCAAAGCTACATACCAAATTTCATCCAAATCCAGATTTCAAAATGTTTTCGCAGTCTAAGCGGGTTGAGCTTTAAAACATCTGTGAATAGATCTGAATCCAGAATTTGGATATTAACCCTGATCGGGATCAAAGTGTAATCATTTTATCCCATATGGAAACTACAACAGAAATTTAAACCAAATCTAGTCTTCTCAAAATTTCAACCCCAACTTTTAGAGTTACAGTGAAGGGATTCAAGAATGTGGTTCTGACTCAGGACACAGATCCAAATCAGAATCAATGAGTAACAAATGTATCCTTTGGTCATACTAACTATAGACCCTAATTTTCATCCATCATTATAATTTTTTTGAGTTACAGTACAAATGGAGCTCAAATCTAGTCCAGACTAAGGATACTGATCCAGCTCAGGATAGAGAGTTAATCAATTTTTCCATTGGTCATACAGACGCTACACGTCAAAGTTAATCCAAATCCATTAACGTTTTACACCATACATTATTAAGAAATTGAGGATGTGAATCTGGATTTGGATACTGATTCAGATCAGGAATGAAGATTGATTTTTCTTCAGCCGTACTGAAGCCACACACCCAACTGCATCCAAATCCATTTGAAACTTTTTGAGCTACGCTCATGTCACTTCATGTGATTGGAAATCTGTAGTTAAAGATGAAAAGTTAGAGTTCATCGATTCTCCTATGGCATAAAGCTACACAAAATCTTTTAGATAGAGTGTAAAGTGGTCTCAGATATCAGGGCAGAATTTGGTCGTATCTAAGTTTGTCCATTTGTCCTTCTGGCATATTAAAGCTCCACTACTTATCTATTTTCAATGAAACATTTTGACTCAGGATTACCAAAAGACATCCAGGACCTGGATCCAGATCTTGATTAATCCAGCAAAACCACCGAGTTCTTTGGTCATACCGAAAATGCACAACAAAGTTCATTCAAATGTGTCCTCAGCCTCTTATGTTAGGGTTACAAAAAGAGATTCAAGATTAGGATCGATAATCGAGATAGTGATCCGGATGGAAGATTGAATTCAAAAATGTATTTCATACATAAAATGCATCAAATTACATCCACATCCAATCCCAGAATTTTCAGTTATGCTCTTGTTCCAAAAAGGGAATCTGGATCAGGATTTTGAAAACGGACTCAAACTGTCCATCAGAGCATTTGAGTTTTTCCAGAAACAAACAAACAAAAGTGCATCGTCTCGTAATAACACAGCAGAGGGCAAACCGATCCAAACGTTGCAATTGTTCGTCATCCATCAGGGTTTGGTCTGTCAAGTGAAATGACGGATGGTGTGAGAACATCGTTGTCTGTCTCTGAGGAAAAATGATTGATATCCTTCCCAAGATCTGGGAAGTTTAAGCATCAAGATTAGTTTAATGGGGCTCGAAAAGAAATGTCCGCAGGGATGCGACAAACATGAGCTGAGAGCCTCCTGCTGTGCGAGTCGTGGCTTTTCAGCCGATTGGCTTTACTACCCCGCATGTGAACATGATCGCTTAGCGGCACCGATGCATTTGGCTGCAGGGCAGGACGAGGTCAAGGCGAGGATGTTAACGCGGTCTTGCTGAATTTAACTACTCCTTTTAAACGCCGTCGTTTTCAACAAGGATTGATTTGACGCATTCCAACCGATTTGGCGGCATTCTTGCCGATTTAATCATGTCGACGCTACGGCTCAGGTTTGGTGTTAAATCGTCAACGAACTGACTGGAGTGCAGCCCGGTCGATGCTTTAATGGAGTGAAAGTAAAACTAAAAACGCCTCATCGCTACTTTGAACAGATCATCGTCACAGCTCCTTACACCCCCAAAAGAAATGGCATTATTGTACTTTTAGCGGTACAAAGGTGCTGCTTTTGACACTTTCTTTTAAAAACGTTTTTTTTTTTTTCAGGATCTAAAACACGATAACTTATTTCTTGCCTTTCAGAAGTTAGAAGTCTCATGCAAGTTAGCAACTGTACACTGAATCCCATATACGGGAGGGCCAATGGCAAATTTGGCTTTCATTACCATGACAACCAGGGGCTGTGAATTGACTATAGAACAGAGTCCAGCGTGCGGGAAATCAGCGAATGCCCCTTTAAGACAATACATACATTTTCTCTCATGGAGGAAGTACTTAACCTAGACCTAAGAGAAGGTTGATAGATGGAAAAGGTCATGGTCATTGTGAGGACCCTTAACGGTACAAGTCCCCTTCAAATACTAAGAACATGCTATTTCTAAAAGGCACAACTAGTTAACTTTGAGATCAAATATTACACTTGTGGTCAAAAGTCAAAATAATTAACCCAACCTTGGGTAAAAGTAACCCAATCTTCTCTTTGTTTTCTCCCAACTGGCACTGTCCATGCTCCAGTTGCAAATTCTAGCTTATTTATAAGCTATTTAGCTTTATATTTATAGGACAGGCGGATACATTCTCATCCTATCTTTAGGTCTCTGACAATTCACTGGGAAAGTCGTTTTAAAAGGCTTCTACTGTACCACTTTTCAGGTCAGTGTCAGGTAAACATTTGAGGAGGGTGTTGAACAGCCGTGAAGAGGAAACATTTGTCACCGTTTGCTTTAACCGGAATGGATCCCCAGCATCGTCGGATAATTGTCGACCTTTTGAAAAGGACACGACTCAAGCAAGCAAGGATGTAATAACGCGGACTTGGCTTTGGATCCATGCGAAGATAAACGCTAGCGTATTTTCACATCGTCATGCACAAAACTATTAATTTCCTGTGTAGAAGCATGCCGTTAATTATTCAAGTCAGAGGAGGATGCCAGTTTTTGGACATTGCTGGAATGCTTGCTGTGAATGGCCGCATTGAATTTGATGAATGCAGCTGAAGTTCATTAAATGCAGGCAGGTTTGGCTCTTGGTTTAATGTATTATTATTTTTATTTTTTTTAGCATCTCACAAGGCCCGCTTTATGACAGCGTTGGGTACAGAAGCTTCCAGCTCACCTCTCGTCGGAAAGAGTTATTCAAATCTTATGCAAATAGCACCACAGGCAAATAAACACCTCCACTGGCCAGCACATCTGAGGGACGAGTAACCCCGCAGCTTTGGACGTGTGGCCCAAAGTCAAATACAGAGCGGGACAGTGCAATGTACAGGCATGGAATTAAGAATGCATAAAATTCGGCATGTTTAAATGAATGTCATTACATATTTTGTTTTGTTTTCCCCCCCCCGCCACGCTGGATGTGTCTCAGCATGCCATCTTTCAACCCCACCCTTGAGGATGTGGGCTTTTGTCTGTGATGGATCATTTGAATGCACGCAGTATAGCGCGCCACATAGCGGGACATTGGGACGCACCTACGTCCCCTGCGCCAATTGTGGGATTGTGGAGGCCTTCCGGAGAGCCGCTGTCTTTTGGGTTGACTTTATCTCTCACTGGTGCTAAAAATATCTCGCAGTATAAGCAACACGAGTGACTGCTTGCTCGTTCTCAGCTGAATCATTTGGATGGTACTTTAGTACTTTAGTTTTCTTGCTGCATACAAGTATTGATGAGATGATTTACTGTTTGAATACTATATATATATATATATATATATATATATATATATATATATATATATATATATATATATATATATATATATAGTTTGTCAGTTAGTCCGTCAAAAGTCCATTGGTCCATCAATCAGTCCTTCAAAAAAAAAAAAAAAAGAACAAAAAAAAAAAAACGGGATGCCCACCTACAGTATATATCGCTGTCAGGAGACCCCAACAATGGAAAGTTTGTTCGATCATTAAAATTGCATCATGAAAGAGAACAAGCCTTTTTCAACACTTTAGATTGGTCGGTAATGTGTAAATAAAACAGCCACGCGTGTGGACTGTCTGGACTGTCCAGTATTATCATTTTTTTTTTAAAAACATGAAAATCTCCAAAATGTGACTCATGAGGTTTTGACCTGACACCAGTGATCGTTTTTTTCATCAATACTTTTAGTGCATTACAATCGCGTTATGTTTTGTATTTTTATTAAAATATTCAAGGCTTTCCTTACTTTAGTGAGACTGGTCAAATATAATGTAATTTTTTTTTTTATTATTATAATGTATACATTATTTTACTGATTGCGGTTTTAGTATACTTTTATTTATTTATGGGTTTTTAATATACAGAATGTGTCATTATCATTAATCAGAATTCGCTCACAATAATTGAGTTAATTGTTGTTTTTTTTTTTTTTTTTCATCAGTAACTTTTGTTTATAAGGTGCACTGTAGAATGAGGACGAGCGCTATGAAAGACGGATGGATGATGGATGGCTGTGAGAAACCACCGTGTGCTACTACCTCAAAGTACATCTTACAAAATAGAATTTGCACCGCACTTTAGCTACCATATAGTCCCCTAAAGGGTTAAACAGTCAAATTAATCTGTGAGAAAAGCACATTAAATTCATCCCGAGTGGTTCACACTGAGGCCATAACGCTGAGGGGTCAGAATGTGCTCCCCCCTTCCCCTGTTGTTTTGCTATGGAAGGGGGGCTCGTGATCATCAAGCAACAGGATGCTGGGGAATAGAAATCCCGCAGAGGATAACAAAGTGTACATGCTGACCAGTCATTCTGCTGGACCTCCCGTCGCCACCCGGATTAGTCAATTTTATCCCAATCGAGCCGAGTCACAAAGGAACTGATAGCATATCATGTAGGACATTTGTTTTTTGTCCCGGCGATGAATGGGGCCATTGCCGTCGGCTTACTATACGCGAGCGGCACAATGCGCCTCAAGTTTGTGACCTCACAAGAAAACCCTTAAATCACCTTCTTTGTGACAGTTTGAAGGGTTTGCTGAAATGAGCCGAAAGGCAAGCATTGCAATCTCTTTTGGTCAGACACGAGATCTATTCAGCATAGGCTGGAAAGGCTTCAGAGAAATCACCATCTGCTGTCTTTGATAGATGAAAGATGGTAGAAATTGCTGTTTATTCACACGCATGAAAGTAAGCGCTCCTTTAAAAAAAAAAAAAAAAAAAAAAAAAAAAAAACGGTGTCCCTTTTTCGAGCAGAAAATCACAGGATTGATTTTGTCACGCGAAGAATGACGACATCTTAAAACATACCAAAAAATTAGGGTGTAGAAAAATACCAATTTAAAGCAGTAAATAAGAAAAACTTTGTTTTATGTGCTTGAGTGCTCGCCCGCAATAATTGACTTTTTTAAAGGTGTTAATAAAGGCTACAAAAATAAACAATTGATTTTTAAGAGTCTGGCCGCAACTGAGTCAAAATGCATGTCGACCAACATCCACGCAGACCTTCTGGCATGGAAACGGGAGTTCAGAACATTCAAGGTGTATATAGTCAAAACAACAAACCAAACGACTTTCACAAGGAACTAAAAGCTAATGAATGCACATACTAACTACAAACAACAGCAAAAGCATCACAGACACTGATACTAATGCAACTGGTGAAACTGATTAAAGATGACCCACGGTTGCCTTGGCAACAAGATGCTGCTCCAGATTGTTGCTTTAAGAAACCGCAAACAGCCCCAAGAATCAACACCGTAAAGAGCCATCTTCCTAAAACCCAATAAACCCATACAAAGATATTTATAGCAGCATCGGCTCAAGTGAAATAATATTCTTGCGAAAAAGCCAGTGAGTCCAAACTTTGCTGGCTAATTTATGACACAAAACCACAATTTTAGGACGTGTAATTCCTTCTGATCAAAGAAGTGCCATGTTCCTAGAATTATGGCTTGGGTACAAATAGAAGCATAAAGTGAGCGGGAACACAAAAAAGGAGCAAAAGAATGATGTGATATTAATGAGCTGAGAAGAAGCCGGTGCTGGAGATGACAAGAATACCGCCGGTTGTTGTTTTTCACTTAATGTAGGCGGAGGGAATAAAGGCTGGAGGAGGACGCACAGTTGCAAAAGCAGAGCTAGAAGGTGAGGACAATATATAATGTAGAATACAATCAAAAGTCGGATCACTTGTATCCTGCAGGAAGCTGTACTGTGCAAACGTCTGAGGACACCATTACATTGATTTTAAAGGCGCTGTCGTTATTAGGGCCTGGCCGAAATTGTTTTTTGTTTTTTTTTTTTAGGCCAATGCCGATTCAGATTTTTGCTAGAATAAAATTCCAAAAACCAATTAATTGACCGTTTAATTAAAAGAATACATATAATGAATTCAATATCTTCCTAAACGCTCACAACATTAAAATATGAATTACAGGCAGAACACTCGACTGTTTTACAATAACTAGTCGTTTAGTATTTAGTCATTTTACAAAATCACCCTTTCTTTTCCACCAATTTCTTTGTAGGGGGAAATTTTTGAATGTCATTATCGTATGTGTTTGTGAAATATTAATACAAAAACAAATTTGTAGAACGATTGCTGCAGATTTTAAAGAGCAAATATCGGCTGAATCATTATTAACAACCACGTCAACCGGACATTCATGTTACGCTACACTGAAATTAACTTGCTAACACAATTAACTTTACAGATGGTCAAATTATGTTTAAGGGTTTTTGTCATCTACAAGCCTAACATCACTAACTTTTTATCCCTAACTTACAGTGGCCCTGAAGTGCAAAACACAACAGCAAACCAGGTCCGATGTGTGTGCAAAGTTTGGAGAGTTTTTTTTCATGCTTAGTTCTTCAAAAATGCAAGTTATTACGGAGAAAAAGAATTTCTACCAAAACAATTGGGTCCTTGCAGCATTCGGTGCTCAGGCCCTAATAACTAAACACAACAAAAGCCAAAACACAAAAACATATCAAAAACACAACATCAAAAATGACAAAAACAAAAAACTAAAAAAAAAAAACATGTTTTTTAAAAAACCTAACCGCAACCACAAACCCCTCCAAAAAATCGTTCTGAGTAAAATCATTCCAAATGATGTTTAGTTATTTGTTTTTGTGATTTTTTTATTTGCTGCTGTGTTTTGCACTTCAAGTCCATCGAACCATCGTACTAACTCCTTTGAAAATAAAAACATCAAGAAATGGCAACCTTTAAAAAATAAATAAATAAATAAAAATTGAATGCCATTTATTTTAAAATCAGCACCAAATGAAAACACTTTTTAGGATTCAATTCCCTGTCTTGTAACGCTAACAAAAGCGCTGTGCTTTGGTATGCTGTGCTAGCAGTTGACTGTGGCATCGCAACTGGCACGGCGGTCCTCCTAAATTAGTTTCATTAGCACGCACAAACTAGTTCACCCATTTTCTTGTCAAAGCAAACTTTTGAAGCAGAGAAGAGCCGTAAAAATAGATGGCGTTGAACTAAATGCCCAAATTGGACATAAACAACCTTCAGCGTTTCCTCATCCAGGAAGTGGTCCGTTCCAAACTCCCCACTCGTGGCACTCATAAGAAGCCTTGAACGACGTCAACGCGACTGTGAAAAGCGGGAAAGGCTCGGCCTGCTCCTTCAACGTCACCCTCGAGCATTGCATCCGGCCCGATGCAGCTGCGGAAATGAAAGAGGTCCGCGATGGCAACGCGAGAGGCGGGCCATTCATCTGCATTCTGGTATTGTCTAATTGAGTCCGGTCGGCGTGAAAGAAACGGTACGTGCGCGTGGCGCGGTCTCTTAACCGCTAATTACGCTTGGAGGATATGACAGTTTTTTTGGGCTTGCACTCCTGCTCGGGTGATCAATCAACTTGTCGACGCGCAGGAGCCGCTACGTGAAGCTAATGAATGGAGGACTCGCGGGGCTACACTGATTCAGCTGTATTATTTGACTGGTCTACGAACAGCGGGCAACAGATTGCGGACTGCAGCTTTGTTACCGGCTCACACAGAGCGACTGAAGGAAAATCATTGTTCTAGTAACCCTGCAGTTGCTAGGTGAATTGGTGTTAAAGTTCAACACAACTTGTAGTTTTTTGGGGCTAAAACGCGGATTGAAATGTTGAGTTTGTTTTTTTACAGTGTATAAATTCCGACTGTCTGCGGGGGACGTGAAGCTGTCTGAATGTGATTGGTTGAGAGAGTCAGGGGGTGGAGCGAGCGCGCGGAGGCGGAAAATCGGGCTGGGCAATATGAAGTTAAAATTAAAAAACGTGGTCCGCCTTTGGCAGCGACTAGTGACCCACTTTGAAAGTTAACCCTTTTTTTTTTTCCTTTTAAAAGCAATCGCCACGTTTCACTGTAAACGCTGCACATATAATGCCGAGATAAAATAAACAACATTGCTGAGATTTGTGCTGTTGTTTGCGTGTGAATGTAGTTTGAGCCGTAAAAAAATAGCCATCGCGACTACCTGCTGGTTACGAAGTGAACAGCTAATAAGTTGTGGTACCCGCGTGATTCTCAAATGTAATGACCGTATACGATGGCCACGGTTTCTGTACGCAGAGGTAATTTCCACCGTATAAATGTTCATTTGTGTCAGTGTTTCAACTTAATACCTTGCATGTACGTAGTGAAGGTGTTCAATTGTAAAAAATAATGAGTTTAGAATAATTTGGTACTTGAGTGCTCAGTGTTTGGTATGATGTAACCAATATGAAACAACAGTTTCACGACATTCAACAACGCCTTGCAAACAAAGGGCTGAGTAAACTAGTAATCAACTATCTTTATTTATTCATAGGACACTGCAAGAAGGGTTGATTTAAAGCACATATCATTTTTAACCGGTTTTGCCCCAAGTTCATTTTTGGGCTTACATGTCACACACCTGGACCATGTTTTCTGGGGACCACCTATCTCAGATTTTTATCCCCCCAAAAATCAGATTTCAATTCATTTTTTACCCCCTTCAACAAAACTGTCACTGAACCTGAACACAACCTGAATAAAAGGTTGCTGAAAATGGAAACAAACCTCCGCATGCAATACATTGCACTCCAGGATGCCGCTGAGAGAAAAACGGAGTTTATTTACTCGGTGTATCAGCATAGACAGATGAACAAAAATAAACTATTTGTAGTAAATCAACAACAATTTTTGTGCCGATTGAGCGACGTTGGCTGATTTCCCACCTCTCACGGTACTCTAATGTGCCGCAGCGCAGTGGTTGGAACTCAGAGCCCTAAATGTTGGAATTGGGAGTCATTTCCGAAATTCCCCGGCTGGAATGATGCAAAAAGGTGAAACCAGCCCGAGTGGCACAGACTGCGGCTTGACTCAAGTGTCAGGAGTTAAATATTGACACTGACTTCATGATGATGTTTGGCTTTGAAAAAAAATGAATCTAAGTATTCTTCACACGTCAGATGAGCGCAAATGATGAAGGCAAAAGATGTCAGTTGTTACTTTGCTTCAATAATCTGAGTGCAGAAAACTGTAGATTAAGAAGCCATTATTACATTTTTTTTTTTTTTAACGCACACCTCCCACGCTCACTTTCTAAAGCAGACGTTCGGCTACAGTGAAGATGATAGAGGATCATTGTTACTTTGTTTTAATCATTTAAGTGCCAACAACATTAAAAATGATGTATACAATTTTTACAAACCAACTTTTTTATTTAATTGTCAAAGTTACCAGTTAGGGGCTTTTGTTATCATTACAAACACATTTTTATATTCAACATTTAAGATTCCTTCACAATAAGCACTATTATTTTTAAAATATGTGGAGCCAGAAAACTGACAAAACTTAGGCACTGAAAACAAACTGATATTGCCACTATTGGCAGTTTCCATTGACAATTTTTTTTTTTTTTTAAATATTTAATAATATATTGTGTTTTTCAATGTCCATATTTTTTTTTCTGTCACATTTATCAATTTCGTGATTTTCATTGTTTTGTTTTTGTTTTGACTTCTCATCTATTTGGGGAGATTAATTGCGTTGATCTGTCTATTACAATGGAGGACATTATCTGAGAAAATGCAATACATTATTTCCCGCATATTTGCGATCCACTGATCACCTATTCGTGGATTTTGATTTTTTTTCAGACCTATCCTCCATTACTTTGTGCTCAAAGCCCTGTTTAATATAAAAGTATGACACTGGCACCATCTTGTGGTATATTGATGCCAAGGAACTATGTTGATGTGAGGGGAGGAGCTCTTTTCCGCCAGGACATTGCCCTGTCTGATTGGAAAATAGTGCTTTGCCTTCATCTTGTGGCATCTAAAGGCAATTACAAACCTTTTTTGGGGGGGGGGGGGGGGGGGCGTCAATTCCTCACGGATTTTCGCTATTCTGAGCATGGCTTGGTCGCTAACCCCCACAAAGAGCAGAGAACACTGCATTTGTGTTTTATTTCAGAATGTCAAGGGCTATGTTTCTGTAGAGTAAACACAGACACGTTTTCACCTACAGACTCAGGCACACACACACACAAAAAAGGATACATGTATTGCACTATGGCGGAGTCTGAAGGTGCTTGGTGAAGGTAATCAAAGTTCAAAAAGAGATCAAACAGTGTAGCCTGAACTGAACTCAACAAGGAGTGTGAAGGGAGAGAAATTGAAAAGAAAGCCTTACAGTATCTCAAAGTCACTCGATTCTGTTGACTTAACCAGATTGAAAAGTCCCTCTCAGGCAAACACTTTCCCAGCAACCTTAAAGTATATGTGCAGCAGACACAGACCTTTTTTTTTTTTTTTGTCGCAATGTTTTGTAGCTTAAGAAGCGTAAAAGGTAGCGTTCATTTTATTGATATGAAGGCAGAGGTTGGTTGATGGAACAGCCTATTATGTAAAGGGGATATATTATGAAAAAAATGACTTTTTAATCACTTCTATATAAATAGTTGGTCTTTGGAGTGCCTGCCCACCCGTAAAGTGTGAAATTTAACAACCAGGTGAGTCTTTCGTCAGCTGCCTATTTCTGAAAATGTGTCTGTGAGCGAGCTGTTCTGAATTTTGATGGGTTTTAACGTAACAGTGAAGCTAATTTACATAATACTGTCCCCACACTGAGTTCTACGCCCATGACTTGGCAGCTGGATAGGAAAAGATAAGCCATTTCCAAGTGACGGTCAGAGACCAGTTGTCATGATAATGATCAATTCAGACGAAACAAAACGGAATTGTGTATCCAAAAACCCCAAAACATTCAACAAAACAATATTTGTCTAATAAAAGTCGGCTAACTTAATACTAATATAGAGTGCAAGGCTAACACAAATCTTACCGTAATTGTAAACCTTCAAACAATTGCAACAATGAAAATCTTTCACAAAATATGCTATGAGGACACCTGGGAGCCTTTGATTTGTGAAAAATCACATGTCCCCTTTAAGCATCCTGAAAAATCAAAGCACGCACAGCATTTATCATGCTTCAAGTTGAGGAACTCTCAAAAAGGTATCAGAGCTCAGGGATCATTACTAATTACGTCTTTCGCGGCGGTGCATTCATCGGCCTCTCAGGAGCTAAAACTGGGCAGCCCGGCTGACACAAAGGCCACCTCGGCCTTTATCTGTCGGGAGAAAATGAGGGACAAACAAAGACGGAGGATAGTAGGATGGAAATGAGCCGAAAATGGCTGGACGGCGGACGATGAGGGGGAAAAAAAGACAAGGCGATGAGCGAGTGGAGGACGCGAGTGACAAGAGGACAGATTGAGGTCAACGGGGGTAGAAAATATGAGGCGGAGTGAAATGGAGGGAAATGTGTCTGTCTCACGGAGTTTGAGGAATTGGAATTAAAAAACAAAGTACCTGTGAGAGTGTGCGTGGGTGTAAAGGGACAAGAACATGACGGGGCAAAATGACAAAGCAACTTGTTGATGTCCAATTTTGGCCGGCTAGTTTCGCATTTAAATATTAGCATGGATGTAAATGGACCAAGTATCTGAAAATCTACAACACTGAGCTAAAGAAAATATTTCATTATTTTACTTTTTACGTTTTATGCCCTTATTGTCCAAGGAATGAATTGTGTCAAGTTTCAAGTAAGCAGAGCCCCCTTCTCCATGCTAGTTCGTTAGCTACTACTTGGCTCAATAGTGTTGCTAGTTTAGAAGTAGCACACAACAGCAAACAAACATTTTGTGTAATTTTGCACACATATATCACTTAGTCACATTTTAAATTATGTTTTTTTTAACTTATTTTCCTTGCTAACATTAGCTCTTAAGCAAGAAGACTAGCAAAGCAACACTTGCCATCATTAGCATTGTTCCACTTCTGTCTAGAGGAGAACTGTGTGCCAATCTTCCCTACAATGCTGCTAAACTCTTTTCATGTAAGTATATGCCAAACCGGAATCTGTGGATGAATCTAAGAAGACTTGGAGTCTTTGATCGACGCCTGCAGTCTCGAACTATTCAATCATGAAAATTTAACGGACAGTGTTGAAATACTTAATGACATCACAGAAGTTCTACAACTCTTCAACTCCATCCAAATTCCAGAAAAAAAAAAAAAATCAAACGGAATGTAGCTCCCTCCACAACAAAAGTGACACAGGCGGTTCTTGGGAACGAGCGTCTATTGCTTTCGCATCCTCTGCCGTGGTCATGACTTGCACACTGCACGCGCCTTGTACACGCCATCACACGGCTTGCGCACGCCGTGAGAACTCGTTGGCCGCTTGCCGTGAAAAGAGGTGAATGTCCAGTAATCCACAAAGGAATTTCTTTTGTCTTCATTAGTGTCCTTTTGACGTAAGTTTAACTTCGTAGCACGAACAGTAGCATTGGCATGAACATGTGGACAGACATGCGCAGTTAATGTCCCTCACTCCAAACTTGCAGTGTAGCGACACAAGAAATAAAAGTTCCGGACATGAACACTTGACATTATCAACAGTAATTAACATGTTCCCTTTTTGTTACATCCAAGCAATACATTATATTTACTTAAAATTCTGTATTAATTCACAACAACGACAAAAATCACTGAATTTCTGACTCTACTGGCAAACTATGAATTATTTATTCTCAAATTCAAGAGTTGCAGAGCAACACTTACACGGAAGAAGATTTCGCAGAAATGTCATGTTGAACTCTGAGGGACAACATAACTCACATGCTAGGTGAAGAAGACAAGGAAACTTACCAAAAGTTGGAACGGCTCATCTGGTTAGCCATGAAGGACACCCTGAAGGTATTCATTACAACAGAGTTCACCATATTGGGAAGACCAAAGCTGAGAAACGGCACTCCCGTCACATTTTAACAAAGCTCACGTACTTCAAGATGCTACTTTCCATCACAAAAAAAGGCCGGCGAGCTAATAGGATCCAACTTCGCCATAGTGACCAGTTCTCATCTGAGATCCTGAGAAGATGCAGGCTACTGAACCCTATCATGAAAAAGTCATCCTTGAGTGTTCATAGACAAACTCTTTATTGATAGGAAATTACATAGAAACCTAGAGACAACATACTAACTGCAAAATGCTAACTGGTGAGCCAACGTCAGATAGGGTGTAAACATGTGTGCATGCTTGATACATCATGAAAAGCAACTGTTGCTATGGCAACATAACAATAGCCTTTGCCACAATGATGATTTGATTTGAATTTTGGAAATGTCTTTTTCAGAACATTTTGGCTATTAAGCATTGCAGCAAGGGAATGGTCGCAGTTGATTTTCCTTGTACTGTTCCTTTGAGTTTCTGTTGTTGTTGCTGCTTTGTTTGGTTTTTGTTATGTTTCGTGTTTAGTCCTAATTTAGGCTTCAATAAACCACTCGCTATGGCAAAACTTAAAACAAAACAATATCGCGATTATAAAATGGAACGAATGGGCATAAAATGGAATGACAAGGCTCATCCATACGCCTTTCAGTAGCTGTTGTAAAACTTTGAATGAGTTAACAGACTATAATATCCCCAGAAGCAACAATAAATGAAATAGTTTTTCGGAGGGAAAAAAACACCAGAATACCGACAAATTGAAAAAACTCCTCTTTACTACTTGTGTTAAGAACATTGTTAAAACGTTCAACTGCACCTCAATGAATTAAAGCACCATCACATCATTCAAGACCCGTGCGATGAAATTTTAGTGGCCTCATACCTGTCAAACCCGGGCTGCGCTGAATCTTACAAAAGTCGTAATTTGCCCGTACATTTCTGTATATAAACTTAAACAGTATTTATCGCTCAGCGGGAGAGGTGGGGGGGAACGGAACGGATATTTCTATATAGAATCGTAGACAATATTTATCGCTCAACGGGGGGGGCGGGGGGATTTTGCTTGTGAAAATCGGCCGAAGTTTGCAGTCGGAATCGTTAACAGACGCTCCGGATTAGAGCCGAAATGGGCAAGACGAGATCGGTCTAACAAAAAATGAGTTTTATGAAAATTAAAAAAAAGAATTCCCGTACAAAAATTGTTATACGGCGTACACAATTTGAAATGATCAAAAAGCGTACAAGTTGACATGTATGGTGGCCTACCTAAGCCAGAGGAAGATATTTCTTAGAAGGAAATATGGAAATAAAATTAAAGCAGCACCGCCATTGTACACAAAAGAAAATGAAGCAACTTAAGATTCTTAACAAATTGCATCACAGTGTAGCACAGCTCAATAAAATGGCCTTGCATGCATTAAATGCAGTGCTGTTGAAGGAACTGCGCTCCATTTTGTGGCGCTGTAATAAAATCAAAGATATCTGGTTGAGCATAACAAAGCAAGCAATGATTAGCATAATACGGCCAATCCACTCACACCACAAACATGTATCGCGGGAGACTTGCCTATCTGCGGTGCGTCTCCGAGGAGTAAAAACATCTTTCTCTCCTTATATATGGTCACACAAGAGGAACCCGTGAATAACCGGATTGCTGAAAAGACACCAACCATTAAAGCGGGCTGGGGAAGGTTGCCTTTCGAATGGGAAATAATGAGATTGGCTACGCTGAAACATGGGCGCCACTGAAAAAGTGCTTAATGTCACCATAATACTAATTTGTGTTCCTTTTTTCCAGCATTTTGGAATGAATTCTCGAAACCAGTGTTTCCCTACCACTGTGTTGCGGCACATTTGTGTGCTGTGAGTGATCATCAGGAGCGCTGCGGGAAATGATCCAATTTCACCTAATTGAAAGTGATTATTTAGTTACTAGAAAATCAAATAATGTATATTTGTTCATCTGTCCGTGCCAGCCGTATATAGAGACAGTTAAATACGCTACCACTTAATGGCAGAACCTGTTGCCATAATACTGGAACAGCTTTGTGTTCAATTTATTAAAGAGGGGGGAATCAACCCAAACATATTTTTTTCAAGAATATGTTCCCAGCAGGCCCGCTAGTTGAAACACGGCATTCTGATTAATATTGCGTTTGTGGAATTACAGTTAATCCACACGTTTTTAGCCATCTGAGGGGGCGGCCATTTTGTCACTTCTGTCGACTGAAAATGACATCACAACTACTCAGGGCTCAGGTAACGACCAATCACGGCTCAGCTTCAGAAAACGGGTCAGCCGTGATTGGTCCTTGTGAGCAGTTGTGATGTCATTTTCAGTCGACAGAAGTAACAAAATGGCCGCCCCCAGAGACGTCTTAAAACGAGTGGATTAACTCTTATTGCACAAACGCAATATTTATCTGAATGCCTTGTTTCAACTAGTGGGCCTGCATAGAACATATTCTTGAAAAAAATACGTTTGGGTTCACACTAAGTAGATTTGGGAGTAAATTAAGAATAGGTGATCATTATTTCACTCTACCTTTTGTAACGTTTTTCCTTGGTTGCTAAAGGTTGCCAAACGCTGCTCTAAACGGCATGAATTTTTCAAGGCTGAACATTGTATCAACACAGTCGGTCAAGCGGAGAAGCAAAATACAATCACTTCAGTTCACGCTGAGCTGGAAGTGAAGTCATAATTTCACGTGTGCTTTATTTCATAACAAACTTTTGATTTAATAACACGGAGCCTTTGTTTCTTTGCCAGAAATCGTTTGCGCTTTTCCCAGCAATTGAAGTGGACACGCACAGCCGTCTGCATGCCGACTGTTTTTGTTGTTGTTGATTCATTTATTTGTTTACACCAAAAAGCCAAGATAACCAAGTGAGTGTCATTCCAATTCCGGACCGCGCCATCAGCCTTATCCGTGATGGAATCCTGATGAGCCCCCATTGAGACCCTTTTATTGTCGTGATTGACTTTACAAAAAAATGACATCATCACGGTCCCACTCCACGTCGGGACACGACATCACAATGGATTTGACATTTTAATCCCAAGTAGTTGAAGCGGCGTTCCCTGGTGACCATCAAAGCAAAGTGTGTCAGGCTTACTTCGCTTCGAGAAGCTTTCCCCAAAAAAGCGGCGGCAACGCTCGCAACACTTTTAAGCTCTGCTTCGCTTAAGTTGCCAGGCAACCGTGACAGAACAGTGGCTTTTGTGTGTGCATTTGTCTTTCTGCAATCCCAAGCATTTGCTATTTTCATACTGCTTATCAGCACGTAAAGAGATGGGGGATCAGACGCGAGGGGGGGGGGGGGGGATCCTTATCATTAGTGCATGAACAGAGTCATAATAACGCCAGAGTGCCGGTAGTAGTGGTAACCAAAGGTGCGCCTTCTAATTAGCTTCACAAATTGTGTCCTTTTCACACGGGTGACACCCAGTCACACTCTAGTGCCTTCGCTGATTGCTTCTTTTAGGTTACTACCAGATTACAAACAGATGCCACGGGCGAAACCCATAAGGGGACATTCAAGAATGTTGAAGGAAGTTACATTTAAGACTTGAACATATTTTTTGAAGACCGCCTCAATCAAATTTAAGATCGGATACATCGATCTTTTTTTTTTTTCCCAATAGCGCTTGTTCTCACTCGGGTCACGGGGGACCTGGAGCCTGTCCTAGCTGACTTTGGGCGAGAGGTAGGCGACACTTCAGACTAGTCATCAACCCACCGCAGGACACGCAGACAAACGAGCAGAGGTGGGCATTTTGCTCAATTTTGCTGGTCCGTCATTCGTCTGTAATTTTTCGTGACGAGCTGTATTGTAATCGTCAGTCCGTCACTCAAGTCCGTCAGAGGTCCGTTGGTCCGTCAGTTGGTCACCCCCAAAAAACAGAAATACGGGCATTCACCAGTGACGGACTAATGGTCGTTTTTTTCAGACCCTCACTGACGGACGTGGTTAGTGACGATTACAATGACGGACGAAAACCCACTTCCATCATTCGTTAATCCGTCATTTTCAAAAGGTGTCCCGTCATTCGTCGATTGTCACTAAATTGACAATTTTGTGATAGAATAACGGTCTGTCAGTGACGGACGCAATTAGTGACAATCACAATGATGGACAAAAACCCATTCCCGTCATTCGTCAGTCTGTCATTTTCAAAAGGTGTCCCGTCATTCATCAATTAGCGGTAAAATGGTCTTCCGCCAGTGATGGACATGGTTAGTGATGATTACAATGACGGACAAAAACCCATTTCCGTCATTCGTCAGTCCGTCATTTTCAAAAGGTGTCCCATCATTCGTCAATTGTCTGCAAAACGGGCGTCCGACAGTGATGGACCGATGGACCGGTCCGTCAGTCTGACGGAATGCCCACCTCTGCAACTACGGACGGACATTTAAGAGTCTTCAATGAAGCTAACACCAGAGTCCGCGGAGAAAACCCACGCAAGACTGGAGCCAAGATTGTAAACCAGAACCTCAAAACGTTCAGCCGCTTGTACTGACCAACTATTCTAACTTTACATCTCATTTCAGTATATGTCTGTACTTTTCACACAATTATCCTTATTTCATTAAAGAAGCTTTCTAGGACATCAATGTTTAACTTTGGTTTTATCTACTCTCGCCGTTGTTCGATTACTGCCAACACCAAATGGATTTTTGTCCTCAGCTTTTTGGGTATTTCCGGTCAGTCTGAAAAGTAAAGCCCAGAGCAGAGTTCCCAAAGCGACACCAAGTTCAAAACCAGCCATCGTCTCCCTGCCTTTCAATTACGATTATGATTGTTGTGAGTCAGTGAGACTACGACGTTTACAAGCGCAGCAAACGATGAGCGCTTAAAGCCATTACAGACACATTTGCGCGTCTGCTTTTCAGCCCGGAGGCTGGAGTGCAAGGTGACAGATGCGATAAGGCGCGGGAGAGAGCCAAAAGGAATCATCCCATGATGACAAAATATACGGACGCAAAGAAGTGCCGACAGACACCTGGGATTTTCAATTCCCAGATGTTGTTTGAACTCGATTAAAGATGCGCACAATAACGTCAAGCAGCTGCCTGAGTGTCGCACTATAAAGAGCTGTTAAACTCTGCTCTCGCTACAAGTGGTGAGCAGGTAAACACTGACGCTCATTGTTATTCACGGGTATATCCCGGGAAAAAACGCACACATTCATCATCATCAATTCATCCATTTTGTAGGAGGTGTGTCGGAAAATGCCTAGCCCCGTCACAAAAGATACATTACAAACCCAAACTACTAGACTTCCCCTACAACGTGGTCCAGACAGTCGACCAGTACAATGAGTTCCTGCGGCGTTTGGTGCGCAAAAAGAGGAGATTGTGTTGAGTTGTGGCTGCACAAAAAGCCCTGAGCATCTGACAGTTCCTGGCCACGAGAAGAACGTCGCCGCGTTGGATGGGAAATTATTTGAATTTAGCGATCCGATTCCTTGTCGATTCTCGTACCGATTCTCATTGTGTGTGGAAATGTTTGATTGTTTGAAGTCGTTCATAACTTTAACTTTGGACTCAAGATATAGCATACCCAGTGTGCTCGCGGGGAAAAAAAATGAAGGGGACTTATTTCTCAAAGTATGTCAAGAGACCAAAAAGCTTGATGCAGTATTTGTATACCTTACAAGATTTCAAAATGGCTTTGGAAATTGCGAAGTTCCATTCTTATTGGTCCGGAGAAAATAGTGTCTGAGAACAGTCAAATATATGACACTTTGTCAACTAACATTGAGGAACTTGATCCAAAACCAAGTCAGACGTTTTAAAAAAAGATTTTTATCAATAAAAATGAAAAATTTCAAGCGGTTTACGGCGCAATTATAGGAACCCCCTTTTTAGGAACTGCCATCTCCAGAGAATCGGGGAAGCCTCCCTGAGAAGTGAGCCCCCCCCAACCCTTGTGACGGCTGGTTCTCAACACTTGAGAATTTTTTCTCCTCCTTGTACGTCCGTCATTCTCACCAGGACGTGAGCCCAATCCCAGCCGAGAATACGCCGCTTTGAGCCAACTCGCCAGCGGCCAAGCGCTCGTCAAAGTTGCAGTTCTCTTTTTTTTCCTGTCTCTTCCTATCGCTGCCTTCTTCCCCTGCACCGCATCGGCCAAATCAAATCGGAGAACAAGGTGCTTTAAGCAGCCTCACCAGCGACCGGGCCTTGATCAAAGCGCCGGTTCTTCAAAGTGGAATCAATGAACTGAATCGTCAGGCAGGCAAATCAATGATTGCTAGGAATCGAATTGCTCGAAATCAGTTCTCAAAAAGAACCGTTTTTTTTTTTTGTTTGTTTGTTTTTTTCACAACTTCCAGTCCTGGAACTTTTCGGACGAATTCGTCGAGTCTTCAATGAACAAGTTTTGGGGCATGCATACAATTATTACGTCGCCACGTTTCAAGTTAAAGCCGCACTTCAATTATAGCAGTCTGTCAGATTTGCTACCTTTGCAGAAGGTATGTCAAAGCAAAAAAAAATAATTGGGGACTTTGTAGTGAAAACCTGTCAAATCCAGCAGGTCTTCACCAATACTTGGAGCTGAATAAGAAAGTGCTCTGAGCATCAATGGCCGCATTGAATATGGAAGCCCGGCATAGAAACTGTCAATGTACATTGAGCACTCAGACTCTCCACTTGTACACACTCCGCTCTCCATTTCCCTCCCCGCTCTGCCCACTCACTTACTCCAGCTAGTAAAATGTGCACGAGGGCAAGCCGCCAGCCAGCTCCTCTAAAAGGCAACATGCATAATTCAGTATCAGCGGTATGACTGCAGACACCTTTGTCCATGGAATGTATTTGTTTTGTTCTGCGTGTAAATCCCAAAACTAGTACTACTCTTTAGCTTTCAAACTTTTTTTTTTTTTTTTGAAAGGCCGAGTAACAAGAACTAAAACACAAAGTGACATTGTAAATCGGTTCTTTGTACTTGTGGCGATGAAAGGGTTTAGCTTGGTCAAAGAGATTTGAGTCGCCTCTGATCGCAATGATTACGTATTTCATTTAGCCGTTTTCTATAGCACTTGTCTTCATTCGGCCGCGGGTGAGCTAAAGCCTATCCCAGATGACTTTGGGTAAGAGGCAGAGTACACCCTGGACAAGTTGCCAGTCAGTCGTAGGGCACGTATTGGACAAACACTTCTGGGCAATTTTGAACCTTCAATGAAGCTAACAGGCTTGTTTTTTGGAACATGCTAACGCCAGGACATCTGAAATGCTAAGCTGGTGTCTCCACATTGGAAACGGTCATACATACTTTAATACTGATTTACGAAATACGGTAGAGTGTGAACAATAGTGTCTGGGAAAAGAAATAGTATTGAGGGTTTTTTGGGTTTTTTATGATGGAAAATAGAAAAATCTATTTGAGGAAGGAACTTATTTTAGTGGATGACGCTCCCATGTACTAATTTGGGCATTATATCAGGGACAGCAACTATTTGAGGAACTATGGTCATCCGTTTCTAGGTCTAATCGTTGTCATGAAAGCTTTATGAACTGTAACATTTTAACTTAATGTTAGCTTTATAGTTGACCACTGATCATAGTTCCACGCGGCTTGGCATATTTTCACCCACATTTTGTTGAATTTTTAATTGCAGATTGCCGCCCTCTGCGTTTTACGATAAAAGGATTAGTCCAATCTAAGTGATTTTGAAGCATGCAAAAAACGATGATTCACTTGAAAAATCACGACTTTATTCTCAAATTTAAAATTTCTTAAATACTCATTTGTAGTTTTAGAGGTAAGCAATTACAGGTTAGTTACGACTGAAATCTTATCGCTAACTCCCTTGTGTACAAAATCTTACTTTATTATAATCACACTATAAAATGATTGTAAATGTACATTTTTCACATGCAAATTGTTTTGAAAATGGGCTATATTGCACACTTGTAGTCATTTGACAGGACAGGCTGATGTGATATTAAATTTATCAAGGCACACAGTTGTTGGAAAAAGTTTTCACTTTCTTGTCAGATCTGTGACGCTATCGACATCCCACTGTCCGTTTGTGACCGCCCAGCTATGAGAAGATCCCCGAGAGAGAAAGTCATCAATGGAGGAGCCATTCTGTCTTATCATCATCTTAAAAATATATATATTGAGCTGGAGTCTACCAGAAAGAAGAAGCACTAAGGAGCGACATTGAGAAAAAGACTCACATTTGATTCAACTCCAGATGCTGAGAGGAGATGCGCTAGATGTGCTAAATATCCTTTTTCAATAAAAAATATACACATTTTTTAAAATATGCGTCGCTTTTTCAAACAGCTTTTGTAGAAACTCCACCTTAAATTTGTCAAATAAGTTTGCTTGATTGTAAACGAATGAGGTTTTGAGCAATTTTTCGGAAAATTGCCTGCAAAATTAGGCATTTTCGACTGCCGGCGAAATCCTGGAGGGACTAGTTATTGTGAAAAATGGTGACGTATTTTTACGGCACTGTGCAAGCTACTTAATAGTAGCCTGGAAACCGCTAAATTATAAACGGAGGACCCCCTGTATGACAATTATGTTTACTGTTACAGTATAGAAAATTAAATTTAAGATCAAGGGTATATTGACGGAAGTATCACTTTAAATATTCCAAACCAAAAGGCAGCCTCATATTTGCCGAAAGTCGTTTTGTCCATTTGGGGAAACGTTCATTCACAAACAACAAATGAGCAAAAGTTTTCGCTACAGTGACTCGTTATAGTAGCTGTTTATGCCAACATGTCTGTGTGTTTACAATTCCTCCCTTTACTTAGTTTCAACTTGCCAGGCAAGCTCATTATTCCGCCCTTTTTTTCTGCGAGTCATTTGCCAAAATATTCCCCCAGCTGCAGCGATTGAACCCATCGTGTTCACTTTGCAAATGTTTGGCCCTAGCCCAGTCTTGCACTGTATTTATGCCATCCAAACAAATCCATAAATCTCTTTTCCCAGTGCTCTGGATTAAAATCCGCCAGGTTCACGCGTTACTGTTCGCACCGTCAGCTGAAACACTGTACGAGAGTACAGGTGTAAATTGGGTTCCGGGTCTATTATTTTGCATACTCTGTTGAATTTGATTATGTTTAATGGTGACTGCGAGGCATATTCTGGCTGTTTTATTGTCAATACAGTACTGGATTACTTATCGTCATTAGCCACCTGTCCCGGTTGTTTGTGGCTCGTATCTCCATGGAAACACTTTTGTGTTGAGTGATGGTCTGTCTTTCAAACAGGATCCATGTGGGCAAACAACATAATACAACAAAAGTTCATTATGGCGCGCCTCATCAAAGCGGCGAGCCAGCATCCCTTCTGGCTCGTCTAATGTCTCACGATGATTCATGCAAACTACCGGGGCAAACGGGGAGGCTGTGACGGAAAAAGATCATGCTTTTCTCGGGAGAATTTGGGGAGAAATTATACAAAAGGTTAGGCACTACAGGTATAGCTGGATTCATTTTCAACAGGTGATTTCCAAAAATGCATTGAAATAGAGCAAGACATTCCACGCACGTAGCCAACATCAAAACGCTACTTCCCAACTGAAATGTTCAATGTTGCCATTAAAACGCTCGATTTTGTAAGCAGTTAGGGTTTGTTAATTTTTGACAAAAACACAAAGCTTTCTCAAGCAATGCAAAAAATAAAAAATAAATACAAATGAAAAATGACAGCAGTGGTGAATTTTTTAATTTCTAAAATAAGAAAATAAAAAATTTGACGATAAAAAAAGTCAGCTTTAGTAAAAAAGTGCACTGCAAAATCCAACTAAGTTATCATGAGAAAATGGCCATAGCTTTTTCAAGCAATAGACAAGAAGAAAAAGAAAAACAATAGTTTCCTACCCGGTACGCTGCGTTATTCTTTTTTTTCTTGACATTTATAAAATAAAAAAAAAAAGAAATTGGCTTTGTCTGTAAACCTAAAAGCTGTCAGTTTTCTACCAATAACAACGCATGATTATTTTAAGACAGAAACTCACTTTTCCATGAGGCATATTTCTATTTGTAACATTTCTAAATAAAGGCAAGCTTTTCAAGGAAATGTCAGTCCTCTACTATTTATACTGCAAAATCCTGATAATTATAATAATAATAATAAATTGCATTAATTATCATTGATATCACTTTCGGAGCCCTCAACAACACTGTCCAAAAATAACAATAAAAATGCCGGCCAGACGGCAGGTATACTCTCTATGTTTTCATATAAAATCTCATAAAAGCACACTATACGTTTGGAAAAGACAATTTGTTCACCGTTACCTCGCGACACCATGCGTGGCAGCCATCCTCTCACACCGCCCGATAGCAAAACACTAACGATCAGCGAGGCGAGCGAGCGACACTTCATTTGCTGCGACAATGATGTACGACACGGAGCTGACACCATTTGACATCATCCGACGGACGACAGAGCAGGCGGCATGGATCAAAAAATGGACCGCCGGTAGCCTGTGGCCTGACACTGAAGCAGAGGCCTGGGACAGAAACGCACTTTGTTACCAGAGATGGGCATTTCACTAATATACATATACATATATATATATATATATATATATATATATACATATATATATATATATATATATATATATACATACAAAAATATATACATATATATATATACACATACATACACATATATACATATATACACATACATATACACACATATACATATATACACACTTGTACATATATACACACATATACATGTATATACACACATATATACGTATATACACACACATATACATATATACAGTATACACACATATAGACATATATACAGTATACACACACATATATACATATATACACATATATACATGTATACACACACACATATACACACATATATAAGTACATACACACATATATACATATATACACACGGTATAATGGAAGTTGACTTTTCAAAATGTTATTTCTGACCATGGAAATCAGCGACACAGCTGTAACCGTGCACTCTCATGTTTTCTGTACATGATTTCTTACAAACAAACAAACTAAAACATAAGCGAGTGAAAACTGTAAATCGACATAAACTCACTCAAAGGATCCCACCCCCCGCCCCCCAAAAAAAAGCAAAATGGCAGCCGAGTTGACACATTTCCAATGCGCTTCAAATCACAAAGTCCCTCCACAATTAAGTGTCGTGCAGATGTGTCTTTTTTCCCGTCATCGTGTATGTCGCCAATTCATCACATCTCGTGCGACACCCTCGGCTCATTGGAGGACCCAAAAGTGACGAGACAACCTCCAGGACGTTCATCTTCTTCCAGACACGATCAACCCTCATTACCAAAACACTATGGGGAAAAATAAATATAAATAAACACAATAGACACCGGATTTTGTTTTCCAGCTCAACATCTACAGGCGTATTGTTTCTACCATCACAGTACTCGCCATAAGCAAATGCGTTTTGTAATTATAGTCAAAGATACAATCCCTGATTTGCTTGGAGCCTCTCATCAGCGGTGGGCACTTTTTTGCATTTTATATGCACGATGACACATTAAATGGATCGCACCCCCCCCCCCGTGTGCGTGTCGCAGATAAGCGAGTGATGTCATTCTTGCCACACCATGGCAATGAAGTACACATAAAGTATCCGTGAAGTCAATGTTTACAAGTCTCGTTCGAGCATTTAGGAAGTTGTCGCTCGCGCTTCACTGCTTGGCTGTTTAATCCTCCGCTTTTGCCGTCACATGTCGCCTCTTGATATGGCAAGGGACCATATTAAAGGCAGGTCAACATTGACAAAGTAAATACAGTAAGCCCCGCCCCCCCCCCAATGTATCGTTGGGGGAAGCACTACCTGCGTATAAAGGAACATGTTTTATAACGAAGGACAAAAATGTTTGGCACATTTGTTATAAAAACGCTTCTTGGCAAAACATCTTAACCGTTGGAAAGTCTGTTTATGACTCTTTTGAATGGTGCCACATTTGTAAGGAACATTAATTTTTGGAATCGGTTGCTATAAAGTGCCTTTGGTGTCCTCATCGGAATCAGTCAGTCATCTGGAAAATGTACCAGAATCATGAAAACGGAGTTCTTATTATAAGAGGCCAAACATCTGCACAGTACATTGAGTAGTCTCTTAAAATGTGTTTATGTTGTTGTTGTTGTTTTTTTCCTCAATTAATGTGGGCATGTCCCACACACTGCTCTACGGTGTGTGTAAAAAGTGGTTAAATGATTCTGAATCCGTTTTTAACATTATTTTATTATCCAACAAGTTATGTCATATGTTATTTTACATATGTGATTATTCTTATTTTTATCCATCCATCCATCCATCCGTTTTTTGGATCCACTTATCCTCACAAGGGGTTATTTTGATATGATATATTTTCTGAATCTGTCTGCTTGTGCCTCGATCAAATGCACCAAAATCGCGTTACACCACCTGCGCCACAACTTAGACCTGCTCTGAGCTGGTCTAAAGTCGAGTTCTACTTTCAGTCACCAAATGGTCAAAATGCCATATTCCCAAACAGGGTAAAAACCACAACCGCCCTGGCCTGAAAATCAAGAAGCACCAGTTTTTACGTGGAATGAACATGCTTTCCAACTGTATATTATGTATTGCCCAAGTATCTTTGTTACAACAAAGCAACAAACTACCAAATGTTCTTACTTTAGCTAACCGTAGCTCTAACCCTGCCGCATGCTTTAAACACATGTAAACTTGTGAAAAGTCTTTTCAAAATAACCCTAAATGTCTCAATCTCTCGCTCCCACAGTTCTTCCAAAAAAAAAAGAGGCAAGCCTCAAGCTGTTTCTTTATCACTCCCAGTTGCACTGTAAAACTGACAAATAAAAACTAAGGAGAATTAAACATTAAACCCTCAACTACGTCTTGAATCAAACGTATTAGGCAACACATTGGAAAAAAAAACTTAAAAGGCACGCCATCACCTGCATGCTAAAAGAAAAGTTTTCAATGACGCTAAGAGAAATGCTTGGACTTTGTCCGATATGACTGATTCATATCCCTAATGTCATCCTGTTTTAAAGTCAAATTGACTTTGCCCTTCACCAAATGTTTTGGAACAAGGCCACCAATGACTGACGAGATTAGATGAGGAACAAAAGCAGCATTTAACATTCATGCTGTCATCACAATACTCGTTGTCTGCTCAGGTTCGCTTACGCAAGTACAGCATACGTGCCTGACATGCTGTTGGTATTTAAAAAAAAAAAAAAAAAAGTAGCTCAAATAGCTTTGTCTGATCCTCTTTTCCAATAGATCAGCTCAAAATACCGCCAGGACAAATCGAACCTCCAGGAAATGTGGGTGAGATGAAAAGATCAATATCGGCATTCTCCAAAGTCTGTCATTGACCTTTCAGTGTAATATCGTTTCACAAGACGCCGGCTTATTGCTTCTTGCTTTCCGCACACATTCTTGACACTTGAGCAAAGACTTTCCGCGCGGGTCGATTGTAAATCTTTAGTTGCAACATTAAGTCGGCATATAAGACGCTAAAGTGGACAAATTACGAACCGATAAACGGGGCGAATTTCAGCGAGCAGAGGCCCGGCTATCGGGCATCTCTGAATGATGATTCTTCGAGATTCCTGCAGGGTGCGGACGTCGCACGCCATCCCGCCAGACCCCGCCTCTTAAAGACACATGCACGTACACGGACCAGGGTTATCGTTAACGAAAACTAACACTGAAAAAACATTTTCGTTAACGAAATCAAATGTGGTTTCGTTTTTGTTTTTTTTAAACACTCTAGTTTTTATTTTATGTTTACAAAACTAAAACTGACCAAAAATGTAGCAAAAATGTCCTTCGTTTTTGTCTTTTGTCATTTGGAATGTATTTATAGCCGCTCGGCCAGTTTGACGACAGCTGTTTGCAGCCATACGGAATTTGGTTATCTGCTTTTTTAAAAAAAATTTTAAAATGATAACTTGTTGAGTTTTTATGACAATACTATGACCTTTTTTTTAATCTTGCGCTGTATTTAGAATAAAAACTAAAACTAATACTAAAACATACACAGAAGAAATAAAAGGTAACAAACCCGCTCTACAAACTAATCAAAACCAACTGAATTAAAAAAAAAAAAAATAAAAAAACTATAATGGAAAAACCCCAAATAAGTCTGAATTAGACACTACCATTTGTACAGTATTTTCTGGATATGTTATGCCTGCAATTCGTGAGCCTAAATGCATAAATGCCCAAGTTGAACTTGTTGTCATAATAGCAATAAAAAAAACAGATGTGCTTGCTTAAAATTGTGTTTTTTCTTGATGTCCGTGTGGATTCTCGGTCATCCAGGTTATGGATCCCGTATTGTTTTGCAAAAAATGTTTCTAAAAAAAAAAAAAAAATTGAAAAAATGTATATATATGTGTATATATGTATATGTATGTGTGTATATATATATATATATGTATATGTATGTGTATATATATATATATATATATATATATATATATATATATATATATATATATATATTATATATATATATATATATATATATATATATATATACCTGGGTGTTTTTAAATGTAATCCTACAATAAACAGTCGTTCCCTGTACATTTAACTGACCACATTTTTAGCAGTTAAAAAACACATAAATAAAATCGTGCCCATTCGTGGTCAGTAATGAATTATGATATTTAATGTGCCACTGATATTGCCGCAGTATATTCTGTGTGCTCATCCCTACAGTGATTCATAAAAAGATTTATTGGAGCACTTGATCATATTTTACCGTCGCAAAATATCTTTTCATAGATCCAAACAAAGTCTCTCTGCAGCAGTCTCTCAATTTATTATTTGACCAAAAAAAAAAAAAAAGACTTGCAATTTCCCTGCATTTTTCCGTGTGTGCTCATACCTTCCATGACGTACACCAGCGAGCCCACGTCGCCTTCCTTGATGATGCAACTGTCCTTTCCGTACTCCACGGGATACATGCAGTCCACGATCTCTTGGATCTGCGACAGCTCCAGATTCTTCATGAAGTCGTTGTCCAGGATGGCCTCTTTGATCAGATCCTTAGACCTTGGAGACGAACGGGCAGGAAACAGAAAGTGGCGTTGCCAGATCAGACATCAGACTTAGAAATGTCATGGTGGCGTACGTTAAGGGATCAAATGGAGTGCGAGAGTCACCCAGCGCAAATGTCAACTGATGATGAAGTTCTGCGGGGTTGGGTGTCGACCAGCAAAAGAATTCTTCAAACGCAAACATATTCTCTGTGTGTGTGTGTGTTCCAAAGTGCGCAGCCCACTTGAATAAATCGCCTCCCTTCTCACCATACCGGTAGAATAAAGACGGGTGGTGGCTGTAATCAACCACCCTATGACCTGATTCTACCATGTGCCGTAATGGCCGTCATTCACACACACAATAGCAGACGTGACATCTGTAAAGCTGAAAATTTTTAGGCGAAGCTTTCTAGAACATAAGCTGCAAAACATCTACATTCGTGCCCTATGCTTGAATAAACAGTCGTGCGTTGCAGAGGATAAAGAAAATATGCCCGCGAGTATTGCGATATTGTCAGTCTACGAATGTCGCTCCACCAGTTGTGTTCAAATACCCTTTTGCTAACACCAATGCTAGTTGTTTTACACTGTTTGTTAGCATTAAGCTAACCGCAATCCTTAGGGCGACTCGCTTGTGTGTATTTCTACTCGCTTGTGCTGAATGCGGCGCGCGGGAAAAACAAAGTCAATCAACGGCAATATATTGAATGCAACTTAATTGCTTCCATTCATGGGTGCAACTCTGAAGGCCAAACTGGCCTTCACGCATCGACGAAACGAGAGCATGCCGCCAGTGCGTAGCAAATAATTGATTGTCAGGCTAATGTGGCGTTGTCAAGGTGCGGCTGGGCGCGCAACGAAAGCGCTCAATGCCAAGATGGAATCGGACAGCATGAGGAGAGGGCCCGTCAACTCATTTGAGCGGCGCGCAGGGGCCACTTGATCTCGGCCAAACAAGAAGGGAAGAAGTTTGACCACATCCCGGATAGTCGTCAAAGGCGCTCATTCGACGGAGCGTGTCGCCTTTGTTTCTGAGGGATGGACCAGGTTAATGAAATGCATCGAGGTTAATCCAGCGGCAAAAACAAAACAAAACAAAAAAAGGGAGTCCTTTTCCGCTAAGAAGCGAGCGTTTTCTACATTTATTCATGACCTGCCTCCAACTTGTGCTCATTGGCCTTTAGACCAGCACATTTCTCTGCGCATTGTGAACGTGGCTCACCTGGGGCGCTTGAATACAACAGCAGAAATGGATTTGTAAAAAAAAAAAAAAAAAAAAAAAAAGACTGTATATACAAACGCCTCTGCTTAAGTACAGCCTGTAGCGCTCTGACACAAACTTTCTCACTATACCAATTTAAAAATACCAAACATTTATTTTTTTCAAGAATACGTTCTTTGCAGGCCCACTAGTTCAAACAAAGCAATAGGATTAATATGAAATAGGAGTTAAACAGGAAAATCCACCCGCTTTAAGCTAGCTCAGGGGGCGGCCATTTTGTCACTTCTGTCGACTGAAAATGACATCACGGACCTTCAGGGCTCAGGTAACGACCAATCATGAAAACAAGTGAGCTGTGATTGGTCGTTACCTGAGCCCTGAGCAGCTGTGATGTCATTTTCAGTCGACAGAAGTGACAAAATGGCCGCCCCCCTGAGCTAGCTAAAAACGGGTGGATTTTGCTGCTTAACTCATATTCCACAAACACAACATTAATCAGATTGCTGTGTTTCAACTAGTGGGCCTGCATAGAACATATTCTTAAAAAAAGTATGTTTGGCGTTGACTTCCGCTTTAAATGATAACTTACCAAGATAATGTTTTACATGGCTGATGATGCGAAGTCTTAACTGTACTCTTCTCACTCCAAATGCAAATGTTTTAATGTAAATGTACACTTGAGGATTAAGCTACTGTTCCCTGCCTATAGATGTCAACGAATCGTGGCAGAGTACTTCTTTTATCTAGATAAAGCTCCTCAACTCACTTCAACATAGTGGCGTGGCAGCAAGATGTCACAAGATGGCACGAAAGCACAACTTTTGTCTGACTGAAGATGCTCAACTCACTTTAGCATAGTTCCTTGGCAACAAGGGGCTCCAAGGTGGTGACAAAGTGCTACTTTTATCCAAATAAAGCTCCTCAACTAACATTATTATCATAATGTTGGCACCAATATGCCACAAGATGGAGGCAAAGGCACTACTTTTGTCCAAACTAAGCTCCTAACTCACTTCAACCTCAACTAATCTCAACTCATTTGATTTTACTACATAAATTACGATAAAATAAGACGGGATGTTAATTTACCTCATCTTTCCTCATCTCAGTTTTTCTTTTTACATGAGGTTAACTGAGATGAGACCATGTTATCGACTGTATTTTATTTTATTTTTTGAATGTCAGGACATTTAATCCTCCCTCATGGCCTACTCGACCACATCTCAAGCCATCTCAAAAGATAAAAAGAAATGAGATGAGATCACATGTATCTATTTTATTTCCTACCCTAAGTCGAGAATCGCTTGACACCAACGACTCCGTTTCAGGGCTCGGCCCCATCTTGCGGCATCCTGCAGACTTCTAGAAATTGCACATTCTCATCTAAGATGTCATCTCACCCCTCTCCTCCAACCGTGTGTCTTTTATCTTTCCTAAAGTCCAATACAGCAATACCTCCTTTCCCTTATCTTATCCGATTTCATTTGACCCTCTGTTAGATGATCTCGTGTCATTTTCCGTCCCCTCCGCTCATCTCATTTTTTGTTTTGTTTTTGTTTCATCTCATCTCATTTCACTCGATCTTATCTCAGGTGTGCATCCGTTTCGCGAGGCGTATCCGTCTATATATCGCGTTTGGCACATTGTCACCTGCAAAAAAGCTTTTGATCCCCCCACCCACTCTCTAAAAGCTGACTCGTGTCTTTGTGGTGGGCGTTTAAAGCTCCTGAGAACGACGCCGAAGATCGTCCTCGGAGATTTCTGCTGATGCGGGCGTCGCTTCTATTTTTATTTTACAGTGTCTTTTTTTTTTTTTTTAATTCCTCAGCAGGGCATGGGGACTCATTGAAGGGATTTGATGCTGACGACCTTGTTAAAGGGGACATGGTGAGTGAGGTAAGGCAGAATGTGAAAGATAAAGTGGCAAAACATTGGAAATCTATTATTTTCTGCTTCAAGAGCCTGTGGAAATGCGCCTCATTACCCTTGTTACACTCGGGAGGTTTGTCGCCTCTTCACATTTATATGTTTGGCCTCTTGGGGCAACACTGAGCAGACGCCAATAAAAAGGGAAGAAAAAAGCAGCCTTCCTCTTTTTTTGTTGAGGGTGATGTATTGGACTGCATGGCAATGTTTAAGCCGTGCAAGTCGGGCTTTCCTTAAAAGGACAAACTATGCTATTTTAAAAGCGGGGGACATTAGAGGGGTGGTGTTAAAAGTGGGGGAGGCTCCGGGGGATAAAGTGGAAGGGAGAAGAGGACGGATGCTTGCGGAGCTCGCGTCTCTGTGGGTCTCGTAACAAAGATGGAGTGGGTGTGAGGCAACTAAAAGGAAAACAGGCACACTCAGCCAAACGCAACAGGCATGATCAAAGGACATCACAATGCTAAAGGTTTTTATGATGATACTGGGGGGGGGACATGGACGAAGATAAATTGAATGCCATTTAGTGAATAAGAGCATGTTTATGCAAATAGCAACCCCCCCCCACCCCAATGAGGAAATATATTATACATATATTCTTTATCATATGCGAAGAATGACCAATATTGTTGCAGCTATTTTTATTTAAACAAATCAATAATTGTTTAATTTAAAAGCATCGATGGTATGTTTTTTTTAATAAATATAAATTTGCCATTTTTTTAAAAATACAAAATGATCAATCCTGTATTTTTAATTTATTTTATTTTTTTTTTAATTTTGAAAAATCAAAAACCAAACAAACCTTTCAAACCATCACCACGTCATTTGATGTCAGCAAATCTCGTGAGACTTCAACTCAGTCTCAAGGATCAGCCCCACATTTGCTTTTTCATCCTTTTTTGGGGGGAGCGGCATGACATTTTACCTGTAGAATATTTAAATGATTTGATGAACATCTCTCACCTAGGATGGACTATGTTGTTTATGGGAAATTAAAAATGACATATCAGAGCATTGCACTTTGTTTGATTCTATCTAATTGTTTTTGCTGATTAGCTGGGAGAAAGTCAATGCTTATCATGATCGTCAGCCATTTTCCACTCAAGTTACCAAATATGGTTACTGGCCTTAAAAGGCTACCAAAGGAAGCTGCTCAAAGTAAACTGTTGATCCAGCCCTCAAAAACTAAGCCCGAATTTAGAAGAGAGGGGGAATCATTTACCGGCGTTATAATAAAGAGAAATATGCCATCAGGATGTCACTAAAAGCCCGAGTGGGCCGTCTCTTAATGGTAAAGGCACACATGATAAAAGGTTTAGTGCGCAAATGATTATTGTAATGAAATTTTCATTCGAGCGAGTTGTCCTTATCTCACATTCCAGGGCCGCGTCCAGACTCTTGCATTTATTTATGAAAGTTTAAAGCCAAATAAAGCGCTCAAGATAAACGGGAGGGGGAAACAGTTCCAACGCAGACTCAGTAGTGACCTTTAAGATGCTCCAAACAATAATGAACTTTGCTGTTAATGACATTCTACAAGCTTTGTTTACTTTTTTTTTTTTTGACAGTTGGCATGTTTTTAGATGAGGCATCTCCTCCTAGTGTTTGTGTTCTCTTCGCTTTCTCTGTGCAGACGTATCAGTGAGCTGCTTTGTTGTTGTTCTTTTCTGTAAGCTGCGTTAAAAAAAAAAAAAAAAAAATACCTGGAGAGAAAAACGTTCCATTTTTGTGAGTACAGCAGATCTATTTTACATTTGCATTCACTTATTTCAAAAATAAATAAATAAATCAAACCTCTGCAAGGATGTGTCTCTTAGCGACCATCCTGCTATCAATGCACTGGCAGGATTAACAGTGGAGAGAGGTTGTGTAAGATCTCCCATGTTAAGTCTCTATGGAAAAAAACTAATAATATATATATATATACATTTTTTTTTTTTTTTTAAACATGAACTTCCTGTTCAACTCACTTCTTTAAACAGAAACTCTTTCGACATCCTTCAACTCCTTTCGGAATTCACTGAGTGAATCAACACTCACTCCAACTTGGACCACCAACCAACTCATTAACTATAACCACACAGCAACCAAACTATCAACCAGAAAACTAACCAACAACTGATTAACGAGAAGCACCCAATTAATTACTTCCTCAACTAACTAAGAATTAAATAAGTGAACTAACTAAAAGAACAAATACCGGTAATAACTAATCCATCAACCAACAAACTAAGCAGAGAGTGGACCTATTAACCACTCACACAACAAACCAATCAATCAAGTAACCAAATAACTAGGCGACTAATAAGCAAAACAATCAACGAATATATTAACCAGGCAACAACTCAATCAATTCATTGACCGCCCAACTAGCCAACCAATAACTGAACCAATTAATTCTAAATTACAAATCTTCCCACAAAAAATGTAAGAACTAACCACAAAATAAAATAAACAAACAAAACAACATATTAGCCAATGGCTAACAGCCAACCAATTAACTAAACAAGCAACCAGGTAACCAAGCAATTAACTAAACAGTACGCAAAACAACTAACAAACTAATTAGCCGGACAACCAAGCGATTAACTACTTGGACCAGCAATGATAGCAACCAATAAATAAACCAATTAACAAACAAAATATCTAAATTGTTAATCTGCCAAACAACTAACTAAGCAGAAAGCAAACCAATTAATAATTAATGAGGAAAGACTTCCGGCGCCGCGCGAGTGGCAGCCCGCTACAGTAGCTCCGGCTCATCGGTGAGCCTTTTCGTGTGTTTTTGTTCTTTAATATTACTCTACCTCATACCTTTTTCGTATAATTGATAGTCGTAACTTGCGTAGCAATGGACACCCAAACTGCGGTATTCTTGCTGCTGCTGATGGCTATTTTTTGCGCGATCGTGTCCGGCGACTTGGCTCGGAGCCGAGCCCCCATTGTTTACAGCCGGAATCAGCTGTTAGCACTCCGTGCTAACCATGCGCCGGCTCCCGGGGCGAGACCCGATATCCCCCGTGAGCTGAGGAGGAAGAGACGGGGATCTCGTGCGGGGGTTAAACGCAGGGAAAGGAGGAGACGATACCATCCCGTCCTCCCGTCTGTTATCATGGGGAATGTTAGATCGCTCCCCAACAAGATGGACGAGCTAGCGGCGCTTACCCGGCACGAGAGGGACTTCCGGGAGGCTAGCCTGATGCTATTCACGGAGTCGTGGCTAACAACGCTAACACCGAACGCGGTCGTAGAATTGGACGGCTTCCAAATCATACGCGCGGACAGGACGCTGGAGAGTGGAAAGAGGAAAGGAGGAGGGCTGGCTGTGTTTGTGAACGATAGATGGTGTAATCCTGGGCACATCACGATTAAGGAGCAGCTTTGCAGCAGGGATATTGAGCTGCTAGCTGTTGGCATGAGGCCATTCTACATCCCGCGAGAGTTTAGTCACGTGATCGCGGTGACTGTCTACGTCCCACCAGCTGCCAGCAGCGACACAGCCTGTGATGTCTTGACTGCAGCAGTGAGCAGGCTACAAACACAGCACCCAAATGCCCTGGTACTCATCTCCGGTGACTTCAATCATGCCTCCCCTTCCTCCTCTCTGCCTTCATTCACACAGTATGTCACCTGCCACACCAGAGACAATAAAACACTGGACCTTTTCTATGCCAACACCAAGGAGGCATACACATCACTGCCCCTCCCCCCGCTGGGCAAAGCTGATCACAACCTGGTGGCTCTCCAGTCTGTGTACAAACCTCTGGTCCGCAGGCAGCCAGCTGTGACCCGCACGGTTCAGAGATGGTCTGGAGAGGCCGAGGAGGCCTTAAAGGACTGCTTCAGCACAACTGTGTGGGAAGTATTCAGCGATGCTCACGGGGAAGACATTAGTAGTCTAACGGACACTGTTACAGACTATATAAATTTCTGCATGGAGAACACCATACCCACCAGGACAGTAAGGTGTTTCTCCAACAACAAACCCTGGATCACACCAGACATAAAAGCTCTCCTGAAGGAGAAGAGGAGGGCTTTTGCGTCAGGCAACATAGAGGAGCGGAGGACTGTGCAGCGCCAGCTGAGGAGGAGGATCAGAGAGGGGAAAAGGTCCTACAGGAAGAGGATGGAGGAGCAGCTGCTGCAGAATAACGCCAGGGGAGTCTGGAGGGGCCTGAAGACCATCTCAGGCCACGGACAACCCAAGACCCGGACTGGGGGGGACCTGCAGTGGGCAAATGAGCTAAATCTCTTTTTCAATAGGTTCGATCAGATGCCTGCCTCCACTCCGTCTCTCCTGCTGCAGTCTCCACCTACTCCTCCTGCTGGGCGTGTCACCCCCTCCCCTCTTTTCTCCACAGTCTCCAGCTCCCAGCTACACCAGATAGCCACCACTCCTTCCTGTCCAGCCTTGGCCTTCACAACATCTCAGGTGAGGAACCAGCTGAAGAAGATGAAGGCGAGGAAGGCAGCGGGTCCAGATGGCATCAGCCCCCAGCTCCTCAAATCCTGCGCAGACCAGCTGTGTGGAATTGTCCAGCACATGTTCAACCTGAGCCTGAAGCTGGGCAGGGTCCCCCAGCTATGGAAAACATCCTGCCTGGTCCCGGTGCCAAAGACCCCCCACCCGAAGGAGCTCAACAGCTTCAGACCGGTGGCGCTGACGTCTCACCTGATGAAGACCCTGGAGAGACTGGTCCTTGTCCACCTGCGCCCCCTGGTGAGCTCCTCAATGGACCCACTCCAGTTCGCATACCAGCCTGGCATCAGTGTGGATGATGCCATCATCTACCTCCTCCACACTTCACTCTCCCACCTGGAGAAGGCGGGGAGCACTGTGAGGATCATGTTCTTTGATTTCTCCAGTGCTTTCAACACCATCCAGCCCACCCTACTGGGAGACAAGCTGGAGCGGGCGGGGGTGGCGCACCACCTCACCACATGGATCCAGGACTACCTCACAAACCGGCCACAGTATGTGAGGACACAGGACTGTGTGTCTGACGTACTCCTCTGCAGCACGGGGGCCCCACAGGGAACTGTCTTGGCTCCCTTCCTGTTCACCCTCTACACCTCGGACTTCAACTACAACACCCCTACCTGTCACCTGCAGAAGTTCTCTGACGACTCTGCGATTGTCGGCCTCATCACAGGCGGAGATGATCGGGAGTACAGAGAACTTACTCAGGGTTTTGTGGACTGGTGCCAGCAGAACCGCCTCCTGATCAATGCGGGGAAATCCAAAGAAATGGTGGTGGATTTCGGTAGGCGCCAGCACTCTTCACCTGCACCAGTGAACATCCGGGGAACAGATGTTGAGAGAGTCTCAACTTACAAGTACCTGGGTGTTCATCTGAACAATAAACTGGACTGGTGCGACAACACAGACGCCCTCTATAGGAAGAGTCAGAGCAGACTCTTCCTACTCAGGAGACTGAGGTCTTTTGGGGTTCAGGGGACACTCCTCAGGAACTTTTATGACTCGGTGGTTGCATCGGTCATCTTCCAGGGAGTGGTCACCTGGGCAGGCGGCGTCTCGGCCCGGGACAAGAAGCGGCTGGACAAACTGGTCAAGAGGGCCGGCTCTGTCCTGGGCTGCTCCCTGGACTCTGTGGACTCGGTGGGGGACAGGAGGATGTTGGCCAAGCTGTCATCAATGCTGGGCAACCCGGACCACCCCCTCCAGGGCACCCTAACAGCACTCCACAGCACCTTCAGTGACAGACTGTTACACCCTCGCTGTGCAAAGGAGAGATTCCGCCGTTCCTTCTTGCCTGCTGCTGTCAGACTCTTTAACAAGAACATTGTGTAGTCTCTACAAACTGGCGGTCATTAGTGCAATTGTGCAGTCCTGCACCTGAGCTCGTATCGTGCAATACCCAATATTCCCCACTACTGTAATACCGTGCAATACTCAACATTCCCCACTACTGTTAGTCTAGTTTTATTTTTATCCAATGCTGTTCCTTACATTTCACTACAGCACTGCAGCACTGTCACTTAGAGTATTTTTTCCTCTGTACTATGTACAGGCCGAAATGAGTGTTCCTCATATTTTTTATGTAGATGTAGGTTGGTGTGTATACACATGTGTATATACACATGTTACTGCGTATATCTACATAGGTTTGATTCTAAATGTTTGCCGTCAATGTTATACATTAATGGCCACATTATGCCGCCGCCCCTGTGTGACCTATATCTTTGCTACTGTAACAATGAAAATTTCCCCACTGTGGGATCAATAAAGGCATTCTTATTCTTATTCTTATTATTCAGCAACAAACCAGCATATGGACCAACCAGTTAACTAATGAGCAAACTTCCTACCTTACCAAACAAACCTGAAAATAACCATACAACCAACCTAATAGCCACCGAGCCACCGACCAAGAAATCAATCAATAAACTAAAAATCTAAAATCATAATAACTAACCACACAACCATCCAACCACGCAATTAACTAACTATCAACAAAGCACCCAACAAACTCAAGAATTAACATGAGCACCAATTATTTAACTACTTGATCAACCAACTACCCAATCAATTGACAAACCAATTAACAGAAAAGTGGACAGAGAACCCGTTAACTCAGCAACTAATTAATGAAATTAACAAATTGTTACGGTTATTTGTAACAAATTGCAAATTGAGTGGGCTCACATCATTATTTTTTTTTTTTTAATTGAAAAATCAGAAATGTTATAATCAGGCCGCAGTAGATCAGCGCAAGGCAAACCGGAACCTTTTGTCAGCTCGGCTGACGCAAGGGGCCAAACGGAGAGAGCGTGAAAGAAGGAGGGAGTCTTAAAGGAGGAGAGATAGTCAAACCTTCAGGTAAACACGCAGCGGGGGCCTGCGAGAACTCTTCGTCAGCATACTGGCAGTTTGTTTAAAATACGCTTTGGCACACTTCAACCCTTCCAAAAAAGCCCTCCACTAAATCTGCTGCCAGCATGTGGAAAATTCTCCCGCGCTGAATCAGACTGCTTTTGTCCGCTTCCCGTAAGATCCCTCGTTCGCCTTTCACCTTCCGCCGCGACCGAAACAGGCAGTTTGGGCACAGATGTGGATGAGTGGTCAATTATGTGACCTGTCACCCACAGATCCCTGGTTCGATTCCTTTTAATGACCCTTGAACGACTTGCCTGACTGACCATATTCTTCTCCGCACAATGCGCCAATGTCAGACGGACAGACTAATCCAGTTTCTCAACCTTGATTGTGAAAAGGCACATCGGAAAAAAAATTCACTTAGCAAAACGATTCGCAAAAAAGGGAATATCATCGCTGTCCTGTGAAAAACACATATGTCCATTTTTTTTTTTTCAATTTTCTTATTCTTACATGAATGGTGTTTCCGCGTTACAGACATCGCATTAACGTGATTTTTTTTTTTTCTCCCAAAACTGGACATGTGTTTTTCACTGGACAGCGATGATATTCACTTTTTTGTGAACCGTTTTGCTAAGTGGTGCGCGGTGAATTTTTTTTTCCGATGTGCCTTTTCTCAATAAAGGAAAAGTATAAAATGCATGGTTTGTCTTCTAAAAGTGCAACATCCATGATTTGTCTTCCTTTTAGGAAAGAGCAACATCTGTGATGTGTCTTTTTTTAGGAAAGGAGAGCATTTCTGTTTTGTCTTCTCTTTAGGCAGGTACAACATGTCTCGTTTGTCTTCTTTAAAGGAAAGTGGAACATCCATGGTCTGTCTTCTTGTTACAAAGTAGGAGAGTGCAACGCGCTTGCTTGTCAACTTTTCATTGAAAGAACAACACTTGTGGTTTGTCTTCTTTTTCGGAAAGGGCAACATGTTTGGTTTGTCTTCTTTTTTATAAAAGTACAACCTCCATGGTGTGCAACATACATGATTTGTCTTCTATTCAGGAAAGAACAACATCTGTGATGCGTCTTCCTTTTAGGAAAGGAGAGCATTTCTGCTTTGTCTTCTTTCTATGAAAATGCAACATCCATGGTTTGCCTTCTTTTTCGGAAAGAACACCATCCGTGGTTTGTGTTCTTTTCAAGACAGGACAATATTTCCGGTTTGTCTTCTTTTTAGGAAAGTGCAGTGGCCATGGTTTTCTTTTGAATGTGCAACATTCATTATTTGCCAACTTTTTAGGAAAATGCAATTTTCTTCTTTTTAGGAGATTACGGCGATGACGTTTTTCTGCTTTGTTACTTCCCACAGATGTTGTAGTGGCGCATTCACCTGACTGGTGCAGACAGAGTGTGTTCAGTTCCCGCTCAGTGACAGTGAATACGATTGTGACTGGCTGTCCGTCTCTCTGTGTGCCCTAGGATTGACTGGCGACAAGTCCGGCTTTGTCCGCCATTTGCCCTAAAAGTGGGCATAGGCTCCGGCTCAACTGCAACCCTGAAAGGGATAAGCGGTGTAGAAAATGTATGGATACATTCCATCACAGCCTACACACTCAATCAAATCATTCACCAAAACGTAGCCTACCGAACCATGCGACGATGAATTGTGCCTTAATTACCCATGACGGCCTCAAACAATGAGACGCCTTACTAAGAAGACGCGATATGAAATCACATTGTTCTAAAATAATCATCTTTGAGTCAAAGGCGACTTTTAACGCAAGCTCGTCCTACAGGTGCTCCACCTGCTGCGCCACCCGCAGCATTACGCACCACCAAGCTCGAGTGCAACAGCCAGCTCAGTCAGACGACGGGTCGTGGAAGGGGAGGGGGGGGGATGAGCGGCGGGGGGGGGGGATCACCTACTGTGGGCTTTTGGGGTAGAAAGGCAGCGTGACGTGGCTGAGATCGTGGATGTCGAAGGCGGTGGGCTCGGCCGAGATGGCCTGCCTCTTGGTGCGCTGCTGCTCCGAGTGCAGCTCGCTCTGCTTCTGGACCTGCTGCGTGGCCGGCTTGATGACCGAGCGGTACTTGTCCAGCTCGTTCTGCAGCCTCTGGATCAGCTCGTCCTTCTGGTCGAGCTCCAGCTCCAGCTCGTCGATGAGCGCGTCGCGCTGGCGCAGCTCCTCGATCTTCTCCTGGAGCGCGTACTGCAGATCGCGCAGGGTGCCCATGTCGGCGTCAAGTTTCCACTCGCGTTGGTGTCCTCGCTCCTCTGCTCTGCCGCGCCGCGCGCAAACTTTATCCGGCATCAACAGCCTGCGCCTCCTTTCCCTCTTTCCTTTTCTTTTCTTTTTTCTTTTTTGGGAACACCCCTCCAAGTCCGTTTACGCGGTGCTACGCGCGCAGGATCCCGCGGCTGACATGCCGGGCTTGGTCCCAACCGCGCAAAGTTTGCACCGGGGTCTCTCTCGGTTTCGCTCCCTCTCCCTCTGCCTTCCTCTCGTTCTCTTCCTCTCCCTCCTCCTCCGCCTCCTCGTTGCCTTCGGTGCACTTCAGGCAAGGGAGCCGCATGCAGAGAAGGGCGCCTACAGGAACCCGAGGGGCGGTGCAGCATCGGCTCGTCGTTGCGAATGAATGCAAATTAAGACGGTGATGATTGCAATTACAACGTCGGGGTTCCGTCGCAGAATTCACCTGATCGCAAGCCAATGGAAACCAATACAAGCGATTCATCCATCCATACATTTCATTTTCGAGAGCACGTATCACGGCGGAAAGTAAATCAATCAAACAACACATTTAGCAAGCAACTCGGCGAGGAATACACTTCCTAGTCATCAATAAACAAACGAACCGAGCAGGCAACAAACCAGACAGCACGAGGCAAACAGCTAATTAATGAAACAACTAACAAAAGTATCCAACCTACGAACTAATCAGACCATCAACCAGCATGTTCACCAACAAATTAACTTTCCAACAATCTAACAAAACACAAACACATTAATCAATGAAGTAATTGAACCAAACAATTAATTATACCAAACTTAATAATCCCTCAAACAACAACAAACCAAGCAATTAGCAACAAAATGAACGACCTAACAGCAAACTTGATGATCAGACAATCAGCCACTTAAATAGTTAACCCACCAAAAAAACCTTAAACTAGCTATGGCGACAACCAACGAATGATTAAATCCGTTATCAAAGTAACCAACCAACCAGCTAACTACTGTAACAACACTGACAAATGAACCAAGAAATGAATGATTCAACTTACCAAGTAATCAACCAAACAACTAACTGATTGGACATCTTGTTTATTAATTAACCAAGCAATAAACCCACTAAATGACTTCAGCGACAACCAACCAATCAACAACCTGAGCCACATATTCATACACGGCTCACAGGAATGGTATTTTCAAAACACTAACAGTTCAAAAATAGTCATAAGAATAATAAGAGTTATTTCATGCTCATAATATCTAATAATAAATCTGTATCCATAAGTGTCATTTGGAGATGTACAGTGAGCTTGTGGCTTGCATGTCAGCCTCAGTTCTGAGGTTCTGAGTTTCAATCATGGCTCCAACCTTCCTATGTGGAGTTTGTTCGTTCTGCCCGTTTGTGCGAGTTTTCTCCAGGTACTTTGGCCAAATGCCAACTTTTTGTGATATAAAAAAAAAAATGAGACCAAGATAAAACCTTTCGAAACTTTCAACTGCATTGGAAAAAAAAAATATCTTCAAATGGGAAAGTAGAAATCAACAACTTAGAATGTTTTCTGTTTGTATTTCAAACCGTTCAAGAAACTACAGCCAAAAAGCTCAACCTTTGTCTCATCAGACCAAAATAAAATCTAACGTGGGAAAATGTGTATGGAAGTTTATTTTTACATCCCCTCGCGAGAAGTAAAAAAGAAGAAAAAAAAAACATTCAGTTGGGTTGTAGAGGTTATAGGTCTGGTTCATGTAAGAAAATGTTTTGAGATTGTGACATGATTTTTCTTGGTCTCATTTTTTATGACACAAAACGTGGCATTTGAACAGGGGTGTGTAGACTTTTTATTTCCACTGTACATATGGGCCCTCGATTGACTGGCAGCCAGTCTAGAGTGTACCCAAAGTCAGCTGGTATAAATTTTAGCTTAGCCGTGACCCTAATGAGCCAAAGGGTTGAAAAAAACACATGGGTGAATGAATACCTCAAAAGTGAGCATTACCTTTATCTTCTATCGTTAAAATCGAAGAATTTGCATCGATTTGAATGTATTTATAAAGGTAACAACTTCGTACCTGGGCCTTTCAAATTCAACAACAATCGTCGGAGGCAGCGGTAAAACATCCCCTGGTCTCATCTTGAGCCTCATGTGCACATCTCCAAAGTCATCTCCCGTGCAAATTCAGCAGAGGAATAAAGTGTCAAGGCCAATCAGACGAGATGGAGACTTAGTGGGCTTTAAAATAAAATCGCAATTACAAAGGCGAGAATGGGTGGCAACATGCCGGCGAGGAGGATAAACTGCTTTGTTTGTTTGTTTGTTTGTTTGTTTTGGTTGCTAAAAGGGAAAAGCGGGGGGGGGGGGTAACATGTCCTAAGACAAGATGAGCTATTAAGACGGGGCTAAATGAAGAGCACAGCTGCCCTCTAGTGTTGGATTAAAGTATTAAAAAAAAAAAAAAAAAGTAGAGGCTCAGGCGACCGACAACAAGAGGAGATGGCATGCCTCTTGTCATGCAATCACCACGTGATGGCTTACGAGGACAATTTGGCAAGTGGGTTGTGTGAGCAAACACAAAAGATGCAAAAAGCGAGAGGGATTTGATCTGAGCAAAAATGAAAAAAAAAAAAAAAAAAAAAAAACAGACCTCATTTGCACAAAAGCAACTGGAATGCACTATTTTCCAACAGAGTCCTTGAGTATGAATTCATTTGCAACACAATTGGGGAAACTTTTCCCTTAGCAACCATTAGAAAAAAACACACACACACACTTTAAGTGTATACATTTTCCAGGTTTGCTTGAGTATATACTCAATCTATTGACACAAGTATCTGTACTTAGTACTTTGACTTCAAAACAGAGTGTAAGTACATTTTCCACCTCGTACAGCGTAAGGTAGTATAGTACACTCTCAAAAGTAATAAATATGCGTACCTGGGGAATGTTCCGATGGAAGCCCAACGGGGGCACAAGCGTGCTAATTGCGCATCACGCAAAACTGGATTAAGGTACAATACAGTTAGCTATATCGTATGTGACCACCACCAAATAAACATAATTAACTTGAAGCATTTATCTTCATATTTGAAATGTGTTTGTAGGCCATTTAGATGAGTCAAATTGACATGATGAACTTCATCTATCGTGCTTCTTGTTTCAAACATTTTTTTTTTTTCATTTGTTCTTTTTTGTTTTTCATTCAATGGACATTTATGGTGTCCGATGGTCACAAAGATGATAAGGGATGGACTGGGACCACGTGGGTCGGAAATACCGCCCAGAAGTTATAGATGGATATACGATGCTAGCTCACCTAGCATATGATATCAATTGACAAAGACAAAAACAACGGACATTTTCGCTATAATTAGTTAGCTTAACAACGCAAGATGTCGTTTCAGTTCGTTTTTTGTTTTTCCTACGCATTTGTATTTTTTTTTATTTTATTTCATTAATGAACGTGTTTTTTCAATTTCAGTTTTCCTTCCGGTCCCCACTGAAGGCCCCGGTACCGCTGACAGTTGAGCAACGTATATTTGAACGTCTATATGATCCCGTATATCATTTTGACCGTGGATAAGGCATGAAAAAAAAAAAATCCGTGAAATACTACACTACCAATGACCAAGCAGTTATTTTGAACCGGAGCACTTTCTAACAGAGGACAGGGCAACGATTCAACAAAGTTGAACTCAGCAGGTACCCAGAGACTCCAGCTGTGACCCCACTACCCTCAGCACACATCCTGGCACCATGAAAAAAAAAAAGCCCACTCACTGTCCTTCAAAGCACCTCTGGGCTTTAAATTTCACCTCCCCATCCATTCAAGCTCAGCCCTTTTCCTATCCAGATCAATAGGAACAGGATCCGTCGCTCCACCGGGCGGTAATCCGATAACGGCTGGTGCCGCGGCCTGCTCCGAGGCCGGGATATAGGAAGGGTGGCTCGGGGGTTGGTGTGTGTGTGTGTGTGTGTGTGTGTGTGTGTGTGTGTGTGAGGGCATCACATCATGTCAGACATGTATGACACAGGTGCCCGCAGTGAGAAAACACGTTACGTCACCAGCGCTTGTTTCTTGCTTGACGGCATATGGACGCGCAGGATTACACGCGGGGGCCTCATGTTGTAACGTTTCCCAGCCTCGCAAAAGACATTTTGTCCTGTACGTTCGTATGCCTCCACAAGCCTCCGGGGAGTTTCCCTTGCTGCCGCTCGCAGTCCAAGCGTCAATTAAAGTTTGCAAATGAGGACCTGCCCCGCGCGTCCTTTTGCCTTGATTGAAATTCATTCATCGGACACATTGGAGCCGCACCGCCCGCCAGTTAGCGGTGGTTCCTTTGCTGAGGCACGCTCACTGGTCGCAATATTAGGTACACCTTGCGCAATCTAATGGACATGCAAGAGCTGGATCGAACAGAAGGGATAATAAAGCATTATTAATCTTATACACATATATATTTTTTTTTTACTGACCATATCAAGAGAGGTACTTGTTTAGCTACCACAGTCTAGCATTCCCTGACAAGTTTAATAATTGTATATGCGATTAATTCGTTCCTGCACCCCCCCCAAAAATTTTTTTTTTAAATTTACAAAAAATAAATTGTAATGTAATACTACTTTACATTATTGTACTTTATAAAAACTAACATTAATAACATAAATAACATATATAATATAATATAATATAATATATTTGTGCGTCATGATAATTCAATGGGCACTGTGCTCCTCGGCCACCAGGGGCAGCATATTTTTTGTTTGTTGTGTTTCACACAAACAGTGTCAAACTCTGTCATTGGTATATGTATTCTATTCTGTATTGTAAGTGAATACAATATTGCGATTGAACGACGTAATATTACTGAGTAACTCACAAAACAATATCTAGCTCATAATATCATTAGGGATGGGCAAGTACCGATACCAGGTATCTGTATTGGGCCGATACGACCTTATTTCAAAGTATCGAGTAGTAAGGAGGGTGCCAATACCAGCCACTGATACTCAAGGCAAAAACAAAAACAAAAACAAAAAAAAACAAAAAATATATATATATATATATATATATATATATATATATATATATATATATATATATATATATATATATGACATCATGTAAGTTCTCGGCAGTAGTTGGCGCCATACTAGCTTCACACATTAGCAAATCATCATGTGCATCAGAAAGGTATTTATTTACAATTTGTTATCGTGCTAAATGAAATTTTATATATCAACACTGTACTATTATCTAAAACAATAGGATAAATTGCGGTGATGATATTTTGCCATTTCAACTTTTGAATTAAAGAAATATATTCATTTACTATACATGTCTTTGTTCAGCTATCTATGCTAGTGACGTCGCGCGACAAGCAAAACAACGACATGCTCTTCCACTAGATGGCAGAGTGTACACGATTAAAAACTGCGCAGCAACTTTTCATGACATTCTTATTTAGTAACGTGCCATAACATTTTTTTTAACATGTAAAAAAAATGCGTGCCTGGGCTCAATGGGGGGCGGGGGGAACTGCACAGGATTGTGGGGGTGTACCTAATGATTTGAACCGAACGTAATGCACTGCAAATCCTGCACTATGTCTATTTAAAGCCCATTTCTGATGCTTAGTGGGTGATAAGTGACAAGTCAAGGCACCCATGGGGGGCCAAACAAGCCGTAAGGCGACATGAAAGGAGGGCGGGGGGTCTGGGCAGTATGGAATGTCCTTTGAGCGCTCGTGCGTTCAGATACGTGCACTAGTACACGCTCTGTCCTCACTTCTAAGACAATTAGTTGCTAGTAGAACGACTGTCATTTCGCCTTCCACTATGATACGGCGTTTTTGCACAGTAGTAGCACAACTTTGGAATTTTTTAGGTTTTAGTATACTCTGTCCGCACTAGTAGCACAATTCACTGCTAGTAATGTATTTTCACTACTAGGCCCACTTTTTACTGACTAGTTTACAATTATAACTACCTGGTAAACTACTGTGCTGCACTAGAAACTTATAGCCATCTACTAGTATTCCAAAGTTGTCCTACAAATGTGCAGAAATGTTAAACAGTAGTGGGTAAAATGTGCTACTAGTACTGAATTGTCTTACTAGTGAGGACTAAGCGCATACTAGTGCTTGGACCTTCAGCTATGACCAGAGACCGGATACAACCGGCTTTTCATAGTTGTACTAGTAGGCCAATAGTGACACTGGTATTGTGGCAAAAATGTTTCTAGTAAGACAGTTGTTCTACTAGTAACTTGAATTGTCTCACAAGTAGAAACAGCATATTAGTAAATGGAGCTAAAGATGGATATCAAGAATATATATTTTTTTAAATGCTTAAACAGCTTTCCATAAGTAGTAAGACACCGTCATTCTATTAGTGTTCTCATTTTACTAGTGCGCTGAAATGTCTTACTAGTGAGTACAAAGAGCACATTAGTACATGGACCTTAAACCGGATATACTGTATATGACTTTCTATAGTTGTACTAGTAGGCCAAAAGTGGAACGACTAGAGGACATAACATTACTAGTAAGACACTGTCGTTCGATTCGTGTGCCCTAATCATTCTACTAGTGCGCTGATTTGTCTTTTGGACAAAGAGTGCACTAGTATGGACCTTTAACTGGCTTTCAATTGTCACACTACATTAGAGGAAACAACGTTACTATGAAGAGAACTATTCTGCTAGTGTGCTTAACCGTCAGGACAAAGAGTGTACTAGTACACGCACCTTAAACTGCATCTCAAGGATAACACATAAATGCTCACACAACTTTTTAAGTCTATTCAACATGATTGATTTCCAGCTTAATGTTGCAATAGTAGGCCAAAAGTGACACCAGTAGCGAAACAAATATGACTAGTATGACTCAGTTGTTGTTGTAGTTGACTGAACAGAGCGCACTAGAGCACATGGACCTTTAAACTGGATATGAGGACTGGAAGAAACGCTCAAGCGCGCTTTCCCAATAGGACAGGAAGCATATGGTCCGGCACGGTGCGCCGTCGTCTTCTTCTAATGGAGTATTAAATATCCTCAGACATGCACTTGGGCTACTAAAAGCCAATAATGCATCACACTTCCTCCGGACGCCCCCCGGGGGAGCGTGCGTGATGGATCTGATCAATTAGGAGCCCTTTTACAGGGGCTGCGTCATCCCAATCACCCCCCCCACCCCCCATCCCCCCACCCCTAACCCACTCAGCGCCCCATTCATGAGAAAGTTGAAGGTGGCGATGCTCACCAGTCGGTTTTGGCGTATTTGCGGAAGGTGTGCTTGGACACGTCCTGGTGGGTCTGCGGCTCGGCCGAGATGCCCTGAGCGCGCCGGGTCCTCGGGCCCAGAAGTTGCGCGCTGGGCAGCACCGACTGGCACTTGTGCAGCTTCCTCTTGAGCTCCTGCACCTCTTCCTCGCGGTCCAGCAGACGCCTCTCCAGCTCGCGGATCCTCTCCTCTTTGAGCAGCAGGATCTTGGCAAAGTCCTCGTCCAGGTCGCTCATGCTTGCGGCGACAAGTTTCCCAGCACACCACCTGGAAGAAGAAAAAAAAAAAAAAAAAGAAAAAAAGTCGACTCCACGGGAAGGGGGAGAAAAAAAAAACCCGTCCGTCCGTCCGTCCGTCCTCGAGTCCTCGCCCCCCACCCCCGGCTCCAATTGTTGGGATGAGCCGAGTAAAGCGTGGCGTTAAGCGGCCGGATGGAGCGACGTTAGCCCGCCGAAGCCTCCCTTCGCTCGGCTTCTCTTCTTTTCTTGGGAGGGAGGGGGCTGATGTCTCATTGAGAAAACCAATGACAGCAGCTCTTCGTGGGCTCGCGGCCACGCACTCGTCCACCCTCCTTCCCCCCCCCCCCCCCACCCCCTCCCTCCCTGCTCTTCCTCATTCGCCCAGCAAAAAAAAAAAAAAAAAAAAAAAAGGACGTAAATAAATATTTGTGCTTCTTTTAACAGCACTCGCACGCGCGGAGAACACGTCGCACTTGAATGGCGTGCATTCAGAAGTCGGTTTTGCTTGCTTTGCACGGTTAGAAGTGTTTCTAGATGCTGAACACTCTGTCAAAACAAGAATGGTCTGACATCATGATCAAATGTGTGAGGTGCAGCTCCACTCGAATCATTTGTCAAATCGGGGGGGAACCACCAAAAATACATAAAACATATTTAGGGACGCCCGAATTTTATACAAATTACAAATAATTCAAATAACATTAAATAAAGTATGGGGTAAATATTTGGATAAACTAAAAATAGTGTACAAACAGTATTAAAAAAAAGAGTAAGAAGTAAAAATGTGTTGATCCATCCGACATACTGTATGACCATGTGGCGTACTGTACATCCTGTATAACGTCAATGCACAGACGATATCATTTATGATTCAGTGTCATCCACCAGAGCGCCACGCTAACGAGCCAACAGATTTGCACTGTTTTATCTGGCTGATTAGCATAAGCAGTAATTATATAGTTTGCCAAGCATCACTCGCATCGGCGCTCAGAGTTCGCTACCGACCACGTCTCACTCGTCTCAATGGCGCTGATTAATCTCCACAGAGAAAGTCATTTCTGGGCTTCATTTTTTTTTTTTTTTTTTTTTTTTTCACTTCACTGTTTAAATCTGTTTGAGGGGTGATGGCGGAGTGTGTGGAAATGGAGGGGAGGTGGGTTGTTCATTAAGATTCTGGGTTAAAAATAGAATGCACGTTTTCCTGTTAGCTGCTGTAATTCATTGTGTCTCGCCCTGGCATTTGCTACTTGGTAATCAACATACCTGTCAAGTAGGAACGCTAATTCTGCATCGCTTCGGAATCCTCTCAGCTGCCTGAGGTCCCTTGGCTCCACTGGCGGAGATAGGATTTTTTTTTTTCCCCCTTGCGGGGACCATGGGAGGGCCAAGGATATCTCCTTGGGGGTCCGCACAACAAAAACATTTTTTATTTTCAAACCCCAAAAGATTATTCGGAAAATGCTTATAAAAAAAAATCATTATAAAGGGACGGGGGAGAAATCTGGGGGACAAAAATCACAGAAAAAAAAAAAGGGAAAATATACAAAAGTCAATTATCTAATCTGGCACCTGGGGGGCAGTGCCCCTGCGGCCCCCCCCCCCTCTAGCTCCGCCAGTGCTTGACTCTGCTTCCCGTCTCATGCTGCCGCAGACAAGGGATGGGCATTTTCATTTTTTCCCCAAAACTGGATATTCCACCATAGTTTCAGCAAAACTCCTGAAGCCCAAGGTAACGGGGTCAGCGGGCGCGCAAGATGATTTTTTATTTTTTTTCCACCGCCAAGTCATACTGACATTTTGAACAAATATGACAGACAGAATTCTATGAACTATATCCCCACTCTCTCTCTCTCTCTCTCTCTCGTGCAATACTGCTTAAGAGCTTTGCAGATAATCGCCAAGAGAGTCATCGGGCAGTCCGAGTCTTCCGCGTCTCCCGGTGACCGCCGCAATTCAATGACGAGTCAGCGCAGTGGAAAAAAAAAAAACAAAAAAAAAACAAACAAGTAATCGATTAATTATGCATGCGTTGGTGCTCCTAATGACGGTGGTAAATTATGAGTCACCTTGCTTGACCCCTGAATCTATCCACCACCGGGGTGGGGGTGGGGGGGGGGGGCGGGTGCTGGCGGGATAAGAAGCCACTATCCTATTCAAGAAAAGGCCATTCATTAACGCATGGGGACAAAAAGACAAGTCTGTCTTTGATGCGGTGTTACTGACCATATCAATGTCCGTGAAGTGATTTATTTGCATGTGCGCACGAGGCTAGAAATGCTGCACCACCAGTTTGAGCGTGGCAAAACACAGCAAAGGGAGCTGACCTCATCGGCTCTCACCGTACCCGCGGGGGTCACGGAGGTCACGCCCAAGGACCGCTCGCCGTGCCCTCCCGTCGTCCTCAAGTGGGGGGGGGGGGGGATCATCTTACGGAAGGCGAGAGGGCAGACATGAAGTCACCGTTTTCCTGTAAAGAAACAAGGTGGGGGTGGGGGGGGTGCTTGGGGGTCATCAATATTGGAAGCAATCATAAAGGCAATTCGGTTGGCTCATGCTTCATTGTTGAATAAATAATACAACATTTTTATATTTTATTTCATACATTCAATTTTTATTTTTTTAAGTCTAAAAATTAAAAAAAAAAAGAAATCAATTTAATCAAGGAACATTTGCACAATATTCACGAAATTAAAATGTTAGATATTTGGTAGTATTTGTTTTATTTTTATTGGACAAAAAAAAAAATACAAATACAATGCAAGAATATTTTATTTATTTATATTTATGTTCATATATTAACACAAAATGATTGTAAAACAATGTACAAGACCGAAATTAAATGTATTGGGCACACCTGTGCTATTCAAAAAATAGAAATAAAATTGTGCATTTGTTTTTTAAATTTTTTTAATCAAATTTTAAAAATGGATTTTACGTTAAAAAATACAAAATCAATCCAAAAACATACACAAAATGCATTCGGGCAGTTTTGATTTTTACACATAAATTGAACATTTTCACACAAATTACTTGGAAACTAAAATAGATTCAAAATATTGACAAAATATAACACGTCGTGCAAGCAGCATGTAGAAATGGGAATTTTGCGGAAGGGAGGAATGAAAACGAATGGAATCTACTTCCGAGCAAGTGTGCCCTCATATTCGTGCAATTCATAGTACACCGTTTGTAAACTCAAAACGCCGTCTGTCGGGAGCCTTGTCAACCGAGGACCCAATGTGCAAAGTACCGTGGAGTAAAATGTGCTCTTTTTGCATTTAATGCATCTCCGAGGAGCAGTGGGCGAGGAGTTTAGTCAATGAAATGATTCTAACAGGCGTTTTTTTTTTTTTCTCTCCATTTTTTTTTTTTTTATGGTAGGTGAAACTGGAGTACCCGGGCCCCACCCGGGATTCAAACCGAAGATCTTTCGAGGCAACGCTTTCAACCGGTGAGTCACTCTGCTGCATTGGTGGGAAGTAACAAAGTAGAAAAACCTCATAAATCTACTAAAGTCCATTTTTCAGTTATCTCTACTTTACTTGAGCATTTTTTTTTTTTCCAGTAGGCTCGTTCCTTTTTCCAGCCTTCGCGGATGAAGACAGAACATTAAAAAAAAAAAAAAAAAGACATAAATAGAGAGTACGCCTCACCCGCATGTTCCAGTTTTGTCTCATCTGCTTTCTGGGAGAAATGAGAACCGGAAATTTTGGCAATGCACACCAGCTCAACGTTCACCAACACAAAACTGAAGCATATCAAAAAATTTTTTAAAAAAGAACACTGTCCCTACAGTGAAGTCTCTGTTATGTTCTGGGGCTGCTTCACTACATCTGGCACTGGATGTCTTGAATCTGCACTGGATGCGATGAAATCTCAAGACTGTCGGGGTATTCTAGAAAGAAACGAGTGTCAGGAAGCTTGAAAAAAAAACAGCAACAACCGGATCGTGACCTAGACGATGGCCAGGCAAAAACTCCCTTTTGGAAAGTTCCATCTTCATGTTATTTTCTTCCATTTCCACGTCCGTGTGCCCCGATTACATATGGTGCGTCTTTTTCACTTCTCCCAGCTGGTCCCGCTGAGACCGCACCAGCTGGCTGCCTGTCTGGACCTGCCATCCCAGGAGAGGTGAGATTGAAACATGGGAGACATCTTTACGGAGACGCCGGGAACTTTTTCTTCTTTTCTCCTCAGATTTGTTTTTTTTTTTTTTTTTTTTTGAGTTTCCGAGCCGCGGGAAGGGTCGGTAAGGAAACTCAACACGAGCGGGTCTCACGCCGTAACATGATATCACATCGCGCGGCCTGCTGATTGATCGGCTGCGTGGCACCGGAGACGGATTGAAGCGGAGCGCAGGAAATTGACTTAGCAAATGCAGTAATGATACTTCCTCCCGGCGCGGCTCGAATGGATGTCGCCGACTTTGCTCGGTTTTTTGGGGGGGGGGATAATAATTGTTTTTTTGTTATTAAATCGGCCCCCGGGCGCCAACAGCAGATGAAGTGAAGAGGTCAAAGTTCAACATCCGGAATGCACTGTTCCCATCATATTCCAGGTGTGGGGGGGGGGCTAGCTGAGAGGTGCGTTATCTTCTCGAGGCCTTGGAACGTTCATCGGAACCACTCGGCTACTTTGAAAATCTGAATTTTAATATTTGTTTCATGGAATTGTGTAAAATTATTTCCAACAGTCTATTCTCTTCGTTTCATAGTCTTTGGTTTGGCTGAGCATCTCTGGCGAGTCATATTTATGTAAAAAAAAAGAAAAATGTTTTAAATGTCATGTTAATCAATAGTTGTGTTTTAAGTGCGTTTTGCGTACTGTTGGTTTCTACATTAGCGACGTGATTTTAGCTAGAGATAGGCCGATATGCTTTTTTCAGCGCCGATACCGATACCGATTATTAGTAGTTAATGCGGCCGATAACCGATATTTGGAGCCGATATTAATTTTTCGTTCCAAAAAAAATATATTGGCATCAAAATCTAAAAAAAAATAAAATAAGAAAAGAAAATTCTTAACTCTGTTGAAACGTCTTTAAGCATATCTTTATTGAATAATTTTTCAGATTTGCATAATGCAGTTTTTTTTGTATTATTGTTACGATAATTTTTTTTTACAATATACATCTTTATCAAATTCAAACAAAAAGTTCAGGGAGAACGCGATGTCGTCAGCATGTCTTAAAAAAGTGAAATGAACACACTTAAAAAATAAAATAAAATAGCTCCGTATAGTTTTCAACGATAAATGAAGTTCTCCAAAAATGTCCAAATGACAGAAAATTAAACTTTCACATATCTTTGTTTTTATTTCAACACAGTTTTAAATTGATTTATTAATCGGCCATCAGATTTTTTTTAAAAAGGCCGATGCCGATATTCGTCAAAACGCACAATATCGGCGCCGATAGTCGGCCCGGCCGATAATTGGTCCGTCCCTAATTTTAGCGGTACTAAGAGGTGGGAGTCAGGACTGAGGGCCCACAGCTTGCCACTGTCTGAGGACAAGTGGGTGTGAACATCTGATATTGACATTCACCTCAGACAGCATGCGCCCAGGAAGCGAGTAGGCAGACTCTCTGTGCATGGTTCGGTTCTTAATATTTCATACCGTGACCACCCCGCAGTGCCTTTGTGATTTAAACAGCCCTTCGGAAAAAGGCGTCAGCAAGGGCAGTCGTAAGCAACCGTCTGCTCGAGGGCTTTCGATTTGTCCAAATTATGAAAGGGGAAAAGTTGAAATACTATGAGAAAAGTTCAAACATTGACAGAAAAAAAAAAAAAAATTGACAGCACTCCAAGAAGAAATTTTCAATAATAGCCCTTAAAAAATGTCAGAATATTGCAAAAATAATTTTAAAGAAAAAAAAATAATAATCTACAAAGATTACGTTAAAAAAGTAAGACTTGTACAAGAATAATTTTCATTAGATTGGGAAAAGTTATTAAATGAGTAAAAAGTCCTGATTTTCCAAAAATTTGAAAAGTTTTTTTTTTTTTATATGAGAATAAGGATCAGGTTCACCTAATGGTGTGGTTTGTCGAAGGAATACAAAACCAGAAAATCCTTAACAAAGAAATATAAGTGCATCCTCACCGTCTGGATCTGCCTGTAATAACGGAAACAGATGAGTTCGTCCCGGGGGGGGGGGGGTCAAGATAAGTGTTTCTCATCTCACCTGTCCCAAAAAGCAAGAAAAGAAAGAAACAGTTGAGTGATGTTCTCATTAAACAAGAATATTCTGCTGACCGTCTTTTTTTTTTTTTTTTTTTTTTTTTTTGGGCCCCGTGTTTATGTTAAACCAAAGTGGGGGCCGTGATGATGCTTGTCACATTGTGAGGAGTCAAAACAGACGTCAGAGGCCGTTTTACTGATGCATACACACATCTGTGGCGCAGCTTTATGGGTGTGTGGCTAATTATAATCACGATCGTTTTGCACTTCCAGTCGCCACTGATTTATAACGGAATTTTTACCGTCAATTTGTCTACGGTCTATTTTTGCCAAAGTAAGTGGAGAATACAGATACCCGTTTTCAAGTGGCGGGAGTGCATGAGATAAATATCACAGATATTAATAAATCTACTGAGGTACAATACTTCATTACTTGCCACCGCTGCATCGGATTAGCGAATGGACAAGAATAATGTCATTAGAAAGAGGGCAAAAAGTTATCACTGAGAATAAAATCAGAAAACGTGAGTGAGTGAGTGCGTGTACTAGGGTTTGTGTGTGAGAGTGCGATTGTGCGTGTGTGTGTGTGTGTGTGTGTGAATGTAAAAGTGAGCGCGTGTGAGATTGAGTTGAGCGCGCATGTGAGCAGGTGTGAGTTAAAAGTGAGAGCGTGTCGGCGTAAGCGAGGGTGAGAGTACGCGCGAGCGAGGCCTTGTGCGTTGAAGAGTGTGAGCCTGTGTATGTGTGAGAGTGCATCTCCCTTCGGGCCCGTAGGCGGGGTGACATCTGTTGCAAAAACATGTCAAGCTCTGTCCTCACGTAAGGGTAACAACGATGTAAACACGCGTACGTGTCGGGACGGGAAACAACGGGTGGCGAGTCAGGCCTCTACGGCGGAGCTGTCCCTTTTCCCCTCCCCCCCTTGACATCGTAAAGCGTACCATATGGAGGCCATGCGCAAGAATTTCAGTGCTATGGTGGCAGGAAACGAGGGGTACGCTGGCTAACTCCCCAAACAGGGGCGCCTTCCAAAAAGTGGCAGTTGAGCTTTTACAAGACACGATTCAGCTTGTGGGCTGACTGTTATGAGAAGGGGAAAGTATGCCAAAAGTAAACAAAGGAGGGAAGGCCGCTGGAGTTTGTGGTCGACTACAAATGAGCACAATAAAGCACATTCCATTGGATTCGGTGCGGAATAATTGTGGAAGAAATTTGAATTGAACACCTAGCGGGCCAACGCAGACTTATTGGTGAGCACTCATCGTTTTTTTTTTTTTATGTCGATGTCGAATTATGATGGCCTTGAGAAAGAAACTCCAAATACATTGGTTTTAAGTGGATCACAAATTGCACCTTTGCAGAAGGGATTAGAAAGTAATGATTGAATTTGTCAATCCTCTCCCATCCTGCGTTTTATGCCGACGGAAAGCAACGGATGTAGGTTCATTGTATAAATGGACATATCGATCAAATGCTGTAAGAACACATCCAGACACGTATTATATTCTTCTTAATCTTTGAAAAACTAGTCATACTAGTAAACTCAATCGCTACTTTCTTATCTTAATATAAATGTGTACTCCATGCATGCATGGCACCACACTGGTGCAACAGTTGATATGATTATTATTTCTTTCCATAATCACCCAGCACAAATGTACTTCTTTGAGCATGATTATCGATGTATATTGTGAGATGACAAGTTAAAGGGAAAGGACCAATCACGGCTCACCTGTTTTCTGAAGCTGAGCCGTGATTGGTCGTTACCCGAGCCCCGAGCAGTTGTGATGTCATTTTCGGTCGACAGAAGTGACAAAATGGCCGCCCCCATGAGATGGCAAAAAAGGGATGGATTTTGCTGCTTGACTCATATTCCACAAACGCAATATTAATCGGAATGACGTGTTTCAACTAGCGGGCCCGCCGGGAACATTTTCTTGCTTTGATTTCCGCTTTAAATACCAAGCTTTGTTATTATTGGAGAATAAACCAAACTAAACGTGTGGCCTTGGCGGAGGGGGCTAAAGGCTAAATTCGGGGGGGAAAATGCTCTTTCTCGGTATATCAAAAGTTTCTCAATGTGCTTGTATGTGTTTTTACACACTGGAAACCTTTCACGGCCACCCGACTAATCGGCGAAAGAGAATCCTCAAATAGCTTTTTATGACAAGTGATCCTGATCATTGCATCATCAGCTAACTGCATTGTTTGGGTTATGTGGCGCGGCAGCTGCTGTTCTGCTTTAAAAAAAAAAAAAAAAAAAACACACACACACCAAAAAAAAACAGGGCCCTGAATTCCTTTGGCACATACCTATCTCAGCAGGTGAGCACGCAGCGAGCCGGCAGAGCCGAGGGGAAGGCCCGACTGTCGGCAGCAGCTCTGATAACGGCGGCACAGCGCGAGCTTGGCTTCTAGCGCCACATTCAAAAGCCCTCGCGGCTAAAGATAGACACGGGCGGCGCGAGAGGGACCCCGGGGTTGCGACTAGAAAGCCCTGGCCCGCTGTCATTAAGCCGATCGTCCACGTGGAACGCCGACCCGGCCCCTGTCATTATAAAAATGCGGCTATTTGTTACCAAACAATGACTGCACGTTTTTTTTTTTGTTTTTTTTTTGCTTATCTTTGCTAAAAATAGAAGCCTCCCTGTCGCATTCCTGCCCGGGCTGGACGTTCAACAGGTCACCACTTGCAAACAGCCGCTACGCACGGTCAACGCTACAAAACCCCCACATGCTCCGTGTGAAAGCAGTTCCCGTCACTCCAGCTGGAAGTGCTAGTAAAAGTGCCCCAGAGGACGACTTTAATACTGGACGGCCACAGATCAAATCAGAACGCGTCACACGGGACAGCGTGTCCCGAGTTTAACCACACCGGCCGGCAAGGGTCGGATAACAGTGGCCAGTCTGTAGGCCTGCTGGTAATGCCCGAAAATAAAAATACGGAAATAAAAAATGATGTAAAAATCCATACAACTTTTTCAGTGCCCTTTTTTTTTTTTTTTTCAGATCCACCATTGATGTGACCTATAACCTGTGCAGTTGAAAGAGGGGAAAATAGGAAAAAAAAACCCGAAAAAAAAAAAGTACTGTTGTTGCAAAAGTGGGCACACCCTCTTATAACTGGGATTAACCAATCACATTCAATCTCATGTTAAACGCACATGCCGCCATTTGTTGATTTATTCCAAATAGATTTCAGTTGTTTCAATTAGTAAGCTTTTCCTGATTTTTTTTTTTATTTGATTTTTTTTCCAATTTGGCAGAAACCTAAATTTGAATTGAAAATTTGAAAACACTGAATTTTTCAGATGACATTGGCAGTCTGCAGGCCTATTCTTGATGCCCAAAAAATAAAAATAAATAAATAAAATTGGTTCTCATTCATAGGAAAGTGTCTCAATGTAGATACCGAAAGTCTACATACCCCTGTTTGATGCCATTTTTGTGGAGGAAAAAAAAAAAACTCTGGAAAAACAAAAGCTGACCAAAATGACCCCCCAAAAAAAAAAAAAAAAAAAAAAAAAAAAAATCACCATTGATGTTACCTATACAACAGTATTGAAAGACAGGAAGTAGAAATGAACAACTGAAATAATGTAGTTGCAAAAGTGGGCACACCCTCCTATAAAAGGGATTGACCAATCACATTCAAATTCATGTTAAACTGACACCATTTATTAAGTTATCCCAAATTAATTTCAGTTCTAGTAGACTTTTCCCTGACTTTTTTTTTTTTTTTGCTTTGCACTTTATGAACTGTTCATTACTTTCTCCCCCTTTACAAAGTAGGTCCAGTCCCAGCTAAAGAAAATAGCCCTATACTTCACTCTAGCTACTGCCTGGTGTTCTATATGCGCCAAACACACCTTTTAGACAACAAACAAACAACAACAAAAAAGTTCATCAGGATATACACTTTCCCACGTGTGTTTGGGAGATTTTGCTAAGGTGAAAGGTGCAAATAATTGACTAGGTTAAAATCAGGCTTCTGAATGCTAATAAAAAAAAAATAAAAACATTAAATCTAATCTATTAATGCAAACAGTTCAAATGTGTTTACTTCTAGGACAATAATGCCTGAAGGTTTACAGCATCTTAAACGAGAAATAAGAGATGAAAGTTTATGAGCAGTGTAATAATAATAATACCAAAGTTTGCTTTGGAACAGTGGGACGAAAAAGTATTTAGTTGAAGCGCTGAAAGAGCCACAAAAAAAATTGGACTACCTACCTACACGTGCCCACTGGTTTGAAAAAGAGTGAGAAATGAGACGTCGCAAGGGTTTCGTGTTAAAATGAACAAAGGCATGATGGGTTGACAACTCCAAATGAGTGTTTTGCCACTTTGAAAAGATCATGCGGAAAGAAAAAAAAACAACACAGACGACACAGTGGAAGGCTGCCATCCCTGATTGACGTTTATTCGTGCTGGGGTGTCCTCCTAACCGCGGGGGGTATTTTGCTCTGTCTTGTCTCAGCTGTCAAGTCTGAACTTGTCAGTGTTGGGACATCAGGTTCTGTGCTAGCGGTAAGTATTGACCTACATTTACAATTGAAAGTCTAATATTTGTTCCATTAAATTGGAGTCATTTATTCCCGACACTGTTTCCAGTACGCGTTCGATTTTTTTTTTTTTTTTCTTTCTTCCAATCAAGCTCAGCCTCTTTACGTTGCCATGTCAATCTCATCTGCCCAAGGCCTTCAGAATCGGTTAAATTGTCCCAAGGAACTTAATTAGCAACGGAACATTTTGGGTTAACCAATCATATTTCAAATTCATCCAGAGTGCTGGCTCAAAATAACGTTCAAATTTGTCCATTCGTCAGAGCAAAACTGTTCAATTAGCAACACATCTGTACTGATCTGCACACATTATACATTCAATAGTCAGCATCCCTGATGACTATGATATATTAAATTTCGATTTTGGCAATGTTATTCAATCAATATGAATTCTGTGTTCTTATATTGTGATTTTGTTTAGTATCACTATCAATACTATGCACTTTCTTTAACTTGATTGACAAATGTACGGCCTGCTACTGGAATTTGAGATGGTTGGGGAAAAAAATAATTAAAAATAGGGCCTGACCAAATAATCAGCCAGCTGATTAGATCAGCCAATATAAATGCAAATTATAAAATGCAATTATGAAATATAAAATGCATTTTTTTAAACACATTATAACATTAGGCAAAAACAATGACATTCAAACATTACGCCACACCGCCCCCCCAAAAAAAAATTGGCAGATTTTTTTTTGTTGCTTTTTATCATACACAAAAGTACAAAGTATTGTAAAACAGTCAAATGTTCTGCCTGTGATTCACATCTTTATTATTGTAAGCGTTAAGGGATCAAAAAAAGGGTTTTTTTTGCATGGTATATTTGTTTTTAAATAATTGGCCGATTAATCGGTGATCAGAACATCATTCTGCCAAATATCGGGAATCGGCAGAAAAAAAGTCCGCATTTATCCAGTTGGGCCCTAAAAAAGACCGAGCACACAACATCTCAGCTTCACGTTCACGCGCCTGTTCCATTGTTGCTCTTATTTGTGTTTCGTCCCCTTGAGTATACGCCATTAAGACTTTTGTCCTCTGATGGATTCATTACCGTCCTTTAAGTGCTGCTGCGCCTTTGATGTTTCATTCAAGAAAAAAAAGCATCCTTCAGCCAAGTAGTTCGTGACACGCGAATGCAATTTTCCACATTTGCATGACAAAGGCGACGGCGGACGATATTGCGAGTTGTCATCATCGCCGGCTCCGATTTTTGCATCGCCGCCGCTATATTATAACGGGATGCAGTTGCCTGGTAGCCAACGACGCGTTCTTCGCTTCTAATCTGCCGGAGGGGCTCCGAGGGAATAAGACTGTACTCCAGAGGGCAAGAGCTCACTGATGCAATATCACGGACGGGTCTTCATGATGGAGCGTGAGAGACTGCAATATTACATCCATAATAAATCTGCTGTGCAATACATTAGGTACACTTGCACAAACGAGAGCAGTGCACTAAATGTAGTAGGCGCTGGGCTACGTTGCATCAGAGGTGTTTCGACTATTTTGCTTGATTTTTTTAACATGATGCAATACAATTGCAGCTATAAATGTGTTCGGACTGAAAAATAATAGAAATGTGTTTTTTTTTCCCCCCCTCGATATTGGGATTACGGTTCAAAATGTGATTATTTTTTCAAGGTATGTATTCTTTAAGAAACACAAGCCATGTTAATCTGTATTACAATAAACAATACGTATCAGCTTTATGTCATATAAATATTAGAGCTGTCAAAGTTAAAGCGTTAACTATGGAGATTAATTTAAATTTCATAACGCACTAATTAACTCAGTTAACTTTTATTCACTTCCTGTAGAAGCTGACCTCAGTCAAACTTAGAGGAGAGTCACCGACGCAAAGACTGACTTTGACGTAGTTTTACTTTAAAAAGTTGCTTGACGGCTCATTGGAGAAATCCAAAATAATTTGCACACTTTGCACAGCCGAATTCAAATACCATATTAGTTGTACGTCTTTGGTGTAACGTTCAACTGTTGTGTTTTACAGGAAAAGAATCGTATTCAAGGATTAAAGAAAGCTATTAGAACAGTCTTAGAATTGAAATATACTTGTATTTTTTTTCCACATTAATTCCAAGAGTTTACTCAAGGAAATATCTGTTCCAAGCTTTGAAAAAAAATTGTAGTTGAAAAATACGATTAATCGCGATCAATTATGGAAAATTTTGCGATTAATTTGTTTTAAAAATGTAATCGCTTGACAGCACTAATAAATATACACTTTGGGCTTAAGGTCAAATAAAGGCAAATAAACCATGAGTTAACCTGGACGACAGCGTATGTAGTTGTTAACTTACTAAACATGTTGACTTGTTGGGTTCACAACAACAACTTCACAAAATTCTACCAACCGAGTGTTGCGTGAACATAAATCAAGAGTAAGTCAGAAATCAGATTAAAACAATAATACAAACGAGTCTGTAGATAGAAACTGACCTGTTTTTACGGCTAGCAAATCTAGAAAAAAAATCATTTTGAAATGTAAGAAGATTAAGTTGAAAAAAAAAAAAGAAAAAACTCATATTTAACACGGCCTGTGTTAAATACATTGCCCGCATTTAGCCACGGCTGCATCAACGCAGTGGAAACGTAGCCATATTTTTTCGTATGTGCTGAACATATAAAACTGTCCAACTGGTGCATGAATCAGCCTCGGGGAACGCTCGCAGATATTTGGAAGCAAAGTCCGGCACGGCTGCTGGGAAACAGTCCAGCGAGTGTTGCGTGCTGGCGGCGTGATCGCTCTTGATTTGGCTTGCGGCGCACTAAATCAGCCGTGCGAGCCTACATTATGAGAACACTCTGACCCTCTCCGACAACAAGCAATCACGTCGCAGCTATTGTAGAACGGGACAGGAGAAATTAGCGTCTCCAGTTTGGCAGTTGAGCCAATTTGTGATATTATGGTGTGTGTGTGTGTGTGTGATGCTCGGAGGTGTCGTTATGCACGCTTGGTGGCCGCCTACACTTGCTATATGACTACATGAGCTCTCGAGTCTCCTCTGGCCATTCCTTGACCATAACATTGTCTTATTTACTGTATGTAAGGACGCATGCACTTGGACACTGTAATGTGGTCCGATATAGTGGTAACGCTTAAATAAAATACCGAGTACTCCAAGCAGTACCAACGTTAAATTTCAATAGTATAGTAGGCCTAAGTGTTCATCAAAAAACGGCACATCATCACAACACATGATTTACATATTTGTAAGCCACGTAACATTTTGCGAGTTTTGAGTTAACGCTGTGATTTTAAAAAAATTAAATAAAATAGAAATTTCAAAAAGTGTACTTAGCTCTTTGTGCGCAGTTGACTTGAAATGTCGTCAACGGGAACCCTAACGAAGTCGTCAACTACATTTTTTTTTATGGGAATGGGCGGAGAAGAGTCTTTGAGCAGCTCTGGTTGGATCATAAGGCTGGAAAAGTAGAAGAAGAAAACAAAAAAATATTAACTATGGACAGCAGATGGCAGCATTGGGTCTCTTTTGGATGAGATCACCATACAACAAAGGAATATGGATGGATGGATGAACATGGCAAATCTTTGGAAATATGATGGTTACGAGCGGCTTGTGAGTAATGAAAGTGTTTGTCATGTTAAATCTACTACGAAGAATGTCACGAAAGAGAAAAAGACATTTATGTAACACTGTATTTCAAAGGGAAAAAAAAGATGTTGAATAATGTATTTAATATGTATTTCAATTTAGCAGTAGACAATGACGTAACGTCCACATACATGTATGGCATGTACACACGCACACACACTACAAAATACTACTACGACTAAATAGCGTGCATGTAGTTTGTAGTTTGTAAAATGTCAAATTGACAAACTGGTGATTATTGTAATTACATTATTTTGCCATTTTCATTCTTTTTGTTGGAATTTTATAGATAAGGACTGTTCAGATGTTTGAGGCATCACTATTTCAACCTAACAAAAAAAAATAGTTAACTACTGTGCTGCACTAGTAACATTACTAGTCCCAATTAGGAGGCATGTGTCACGCATTAGTAGCCATCAAGGATATCAAATACAATCCTTCCCATCAAGCTATTTGAACATTTTTTGGCATCCTTGATATCCATCTTGATGTACTAGTTTGTTCTTTGACCTCACGCCTAGGACAGCGACGTTAGTAGTGAGACAAAACTGTGCACTAGTTGACATCCTTGCACTACAAGCGAAGCATTAGACATTTGTTGCCACGACGACTACAGCAGCGCCGTGACTTGTTGAGCCACCGAGCAACTAAGCCCTCACCCAGACTTGAAGCATTGAGTCCATTTTCCCTCGTGGATGCAGCACTTCATCACCAAGCCAATTAGGTTTCGGGCCAGCAGTGGAGGCCTTGCTGGCCTCGGTTTTCACAATAAACGGACGCCAAAGGTTTTCCCACGTGTCCTCTCCTCATGAGCATCACTCCTCACCATCTTTTAGTCTGGCGAGAAGGGGGGAGGGGGGGGGGGGTTTGGGGGGCGCAGTGTCACGTTGGCTGTTGACACGCGATGAGTGAGGCACCTCGGCGGCGGCGGCGGCGCCAAATGGACCAAAACTGCGCTCTCATCGTAAGCGGTCAGAGAGGCTGCAGGCGAGTGTTGAGCGAGTTAGTGTGCGTGGGCAAACTCATTTCATGGTCCCTTGAGATACGCGCGTGTGTGTGTGTGTGTGTGTGTATGAACTGAGAGGATGACACAACATTTTTCGCAATAATGGCATGCGTGAGTGTCCAGGGCGGCGGTAAGACACTTTTCATTGCACGTAAGGTCATCTCTAGACACTCGGAATGAAATCCCAGAGTGTACGTGACCCGACCCCATTACAACATAGCACAGCCTCGCAATTGCTTTTTACGTAGTAAAAATAATACATTTAAGCTTTTGATTGCACGTACTGTGCATTTTCCGAGTCAAAATGTGCTTGCTGTGTACCAGGGGGTGACAAACTCTTCTAAAATTCATCACAAGACACATTATGGTTTGCCTCAGTGATCCATTATGACTGTGATAAACCATCACAAATGATTTAAATCAGTTTTATATTTAGACATTTTAACACATCTAAGGTAAAATCTGAATTCACAGAAAACAATTTAGTGATCGTATCATACTGCGAATAGTGAAAATACGCAAGTAATTGACACTTCTACTAAAAGGGGTTGTAATTGTGTATGGATGTCACAAGGTGGCGCCAAAGCACTTAAAGCCAAGAGGATCATAAAGCATCAACACCATACATCTAGCATGTACACAAACATGAAGCCATGGTACATGAATGACTAGTATTGAATGGTTACTTCATTCAAAACAAACAAAGCACCTTAACATGAGGCTCATCAATAGTAGTAGCTAGCATACTAGCCTAAATAGCATGCTAGCACAAACTCATGGGCAAACGAAAATGCGCACTAGCACATCGCACAAACGGTTTAAGTCGGTGAACCCGCCGCACTTTTTGGCATTTACACACTATAATACATGTTGCGCAATAGAGGCGAATTGTAACTGCAATTATCGATGACTAAAATAATGCTGAAAGCATTTTTTTTTTCTTCATTATGCTACACATTATCACGAGGCAAGAAATACTGATACCGTTTATTTTGGCTTTCATTAGACTGAACAAAGTGTATGGGGAGTATGTTATTATATTCAGACCACTTGGGGATTTCATATTTAAAAACACATGCTCCATGAAAGAAAAAGAGTGTGGAAGGAATCGAGCCCAAAAAAAATAGAATAAAAATTATTTGATTACATTGGCACCCCGTCGGATTTGGCCCCATCTGTCGCGGCTGTTTTTTCCACAACGGACCGGTCATAACTCCTCACCGACTTGCTTTCAACTAACATCTGAAGTCCAATTAAGTCTGTGATACGGTTCTGTGTTACAACAGCAATGTGATGGGCGATAGCAGAAAAATCCCAAAGTGTGGGTTCAATCACTTGTTCCATATCTCTTCCCATCAGCTTTTTCTCGCTATTGCCTATAAATCAAAGCGGAGGGAGTGAGAGTGCAGCAATGTACAGTAAAAGTGTCTTTGCAGACGTCAAACAACTGCATACACATAAGCGGGACTGTGCGTGCGTGTATACGATGTGGCTGTTTTATTGCCAAATCACCCCCCCCCACTCTATTTTCCTGAGCCATCCATTAAAAGACAAGTCCATTTGCTCTGCAACAACAATATTATCTCCACGGACTAAGTATGGTATTACAGCGAGAGGCCGCGGTGCCGCTGAGAATAGAATTTGCTTGTGAACCCATGAATCAAGACTGTTGTTTGTCTTGGCCCGGCATCCTTGAGGAGGGGGGCAAGGGGTGGGGAAATACTCTATTAGTGTAAGTGTGTAGGTGTGAAAAGAAAGTGTGTCATGTTCTTTGTAAATGTGGTGCTGACAGGTACCGACAGACATAGAGCGAGACCTGTGTGGATGTGCGTGTGCAACATGGAAGTCATTTTGTGGCGGTACCTCAGAGGTTGCTGTGCTTGAGGAGCAGTACTTCACTAGATCCACCAGATGGCACTGTGGTGGAAAAAAAGCGTCTTCATCGTCAAGGTATTGAAGAATTCGAAATACTTGTACATGTAACATGTTTCCCCAAATACAGGGGTGCCTTGACTTAAAAGTTTAATTCATTTCATGGCCAAGCTTGTAACTAAATTTACCGGTACACCGTACCAGAGTAAACCTGCAGATTCACAAATGGGTTTTTTTTTGTTAATATTAAATAAATAAATAAATATCCAACCCGTGTTATTCATGACAAAACCTTTTGGAGGTTTATCATCCCTTAAGAATGTTTCGGTATTTTTTTTCCCCTTATGCATTTATAATGAGTTTCAATTACTCCGGTCAATCAGAGATGCAAGTAATCTATTCCAGATTCCTTTTTTTTGCATTTTACATATATTTTTTTAAGTGACCAAGTGGTAGCTCGGAAGTTGAAAAGCTCTTGCGTAAAGGTATAAAAGGAAAAAAATACTGTTTATGTAAGGTATGGTGCTGGATAAATTCCTCATTAGGAAATACGTTGCTTGGAGGCAAATTCAACCTAACAACAAGTGACCAGGAAAAAGAATTTGTGGGCGCTTACTTGATAACTATTTTATTTTTGTTCCCACATTTTATATTGCATGACAGACTATTTGTTGTCTGTGTGATCTTGCACGTTGATTAAAATTCAAATTGAATCCTCAACTGTCTCTTATGTAATATTTCACCCGCTTCTTAACCTTGTGTGAAGGCAAACTATCAAGGTAAGAATTTAATCGAGCGCTTTTCACCACGCACATGACAATAAACGACACTGTTAGTTGGCTGGAGCTTTGAATGACAAAGCCAGACAGGAAGCGCCCCCCCCCCCCCCCCCCCTGAAAAATTAATCCTGCCAAAGCATCATAATAGAAGCAGACAAGCTGGGAAATGAGAGCGTCCCTCAGCATTATGTGATGAAGTCAGCTCCAAAAGTCAAGGAAGAGGAGGAAGGAGGACGCGGAGGCCCTTCTATGTATGCAGTAATGTGTGGGAGGGTAGCAGCACTCAGGCTTTTTTGGGGAGGGAGTTGCAAATTCTCCAGCGGGGTAAGGGCAAAAAGGAGGTAGCACTGCATAAATAACCCCCCTTTTCAATCCGTGGCCAGAGATACGTCCATTTATCATCAGCTGAGGTCATGAGCAGATTTCGTCTTGGTCAAATCATTCTTGCCTCTCTCCTTCGAGGGGCCACTGTGGGAATAATCCACAGTGACTGCTGACGGATGAGATTTTATAACGATGCGGAACATTTCGTTTTTACTAAAGGTTACTTATACATGGAGGCAGCTGAGGTTCTCGGGTCGAATCTCGGCTCCGGCCTTCCTGTGTGGTTTGCATGTTTCCCCCTGTGCTCGCTTGGCTTTTCACCCACGTTCCAAGAATATTATCACACATGTGAGGTCCGTGAAGACTAAATTGTCCATTGGTGCGAATTGGAGTGGCAACCAGTCAAGGTTGTATCTCAATCCTAAATTACATATACTTAGTATCAATTTAGGTTAACAAAAGTAGCAAAACGTAGCTAAAAATGCTGAATAATCCTGCCAGATTTTTTTTATTCTCCATGAGTGACAGGTTATGCATTTGGCAACTGTGTCTATAATGTACACTCTGAGAGCTAAATCATATACACGGTACAAAACTTAAATTTACCATAGTATACAGTGGATGCAATCCATCTGTAGTTAGGTGGACCTCCCTTATTCACCAGCCACTTCATTAGGAACACCAGCTCATCTAATCTGCCTCAAACAAAAAAAAAAAAAAGAAGAAAATGAGCGAAATCACAACAGTAGTTAAAAATGTCATCAAGTTGCTGAGGTGGTTTGCTCCTGTTGCTAAGCCACTGCCTTTGGCACACGCACTTTCTATTTTACCATACAAACATGGCTCCTTAATTAAAAAAAATAAAAATAAAGTGTGGGGGCTTCAGATGAATTACCAGAGCAACATCTCAAGTGTACAATTTGGATAACTCGAAATCAATACAGAAAACAAAAAGTACTTTACCTGAACTGATGCAACTCAATGTGTCCACTTGCTGGCTACTTGTGGAACTGCCATGACGTCATTCTTTGAGCTCCAAGACCAGAATGACTCCACTGAGAATCCAGTGCTATATAGTAAAACCTTTTTATTCAAGGGCATCCCATATAGATTCCTTTATCATATCTTACAAACAAATGGTGCATACACAAAACGAGACAGACCGTGTGTACAGATGAACATACAAACAGGATAATTAAAAACAAAAAGAAAAAAAAGACAGCTTGATTGGCAAACCAAAGAGGCAAATGTCTTCTCCGCCTTTCATCAAACATTATTACAGTCCAATTTGGACAATTAGTTCAACCTAATCACTACATGGCTGCACATGAGGAACATGTTGTGCTCTTGTGGAAAACAAAGAGATGATTGGACAACGCCTGTAGAAACATTGCCAAGCTTTTTGAACTGTGTGCAAAGTCACAAAAACCAAAAGTCGCTAACCTTCTCCCTTTGAAACGCTCGACAGAAGAGGAAGAAAAAAAAAAAAAAAAACATTTGTAGTTTAGCTGAAACCTATAACAAGGGTTTTGAACTTGATATTAACTTGTCAGGTTTTCAGCCTTTGACCGTCAAGGGATCATGAAACCAGGACAGTGCTCACATTCAAGGAAAAATGACGCCATTCCCACTTCACACCTCCATCTGGTTGCCCCTTTTCGAGACATCTCACGCAAGAATTGTTTTGTCAGTATGTTTGGAAGACCTGTGAAGTAAAAATACACCGTCTCCAAATTGAAATGTGAAGAACAGGCATGGGGAACCAAAATAATATAAATAAATAAATAAATACACTGCTCACCCCCCCAAAAAAAAAAAAAAAAAAAAAAAAAAAAAAAAATCTGGGATATTTTTCTGTTGGGTGAAATTCCAGAATGAACCTAAAAAGCCCAATATCCCTAATTTTTGTGAGTAACATAGGACCAAACACGTTTTGGAGAGCTGTTTTCCAGAGCTGGGCGTCGCCAAAGCGCCACAGGGTTACCGTCTCCATATTTGAACGACTCACGTGGTCCCGGTGCGTCCCTCGTCGGCGTCGAGAACGTAATCACGTCACACGCGGGCGCTGCGCGAGCAGACGCGCCGCCAAACAAAGAAAAAAGATCAAACAAAAACAACTGACACACAAACACACGCGCAGCGTGGTGATCGGTGGAATAAAAAAAAAAAATGGGGCACGTGTCATTGCGTCTTTGGGACCGCAAGGGTACACATCGTTGCTCTATATTTTTTTTTTCCTTACTCGGCCGCTTGTCGGGAAGGCGGCACCTGCGTGTGACGTTGTACAGGTTAACAGTTTGGCTGCCTCGGACCGACTGGGAGCACGTGGGTCGTTTCAAATATGCAGACGGGAACTCGATGACAGTTCGGCCAAGGCCAAATCTGGTGTTTTCTAACAGTTCCTCTGAGGTAGGTTCCCCAGCCCTGTACTGTGGTTGAAGCACATTCACAACCATTTCAGTCACGCCTTTAGCTCGTGTAAACTATTTGAACACTTGACTAGAACCTTCAATGAACATTCTCGAAGCAGGAAGTGATGCTTAAGAAGGGGTACACGCAGACCGATTTTTAAGGCCGAATTTGAGCAAGGGCAAGTAAGTCAACAATGGAAAGATTATTTTAGTGATTATCCTGTGGTGTGGGCTGCTAGGAGTGATTTCTAATCCTAATGTCTTACCAGAAAAGTCTTTCACACTACTAGTGCCGCTTTTGGCCTACTAGTACGACCTTTCACCATTTGAAAATGAATTCAATATTTCTGATATCCGACTTAAGGTCCTTGTTCTAGTACGCTCTTTGTCTTCACTTGTACAACAACTACAGTATTTTTATTCTTTAGGCAAAATACACGAGTAGACAACTAGGTGCTACTAGTGTCATTTTAAATTTCTATTAGTTGTTAGTAAAGCCCGTCACACACTGAGCGATGCCAACCAAGAGACATAACTGGACAATCTGGAAAAAATTATTTCGGTGACTGTAGGTTTTCTTATCGGGGAGCAATGTTTTGAGGCTCCACAAGTAGGGTACTGTACTGTTTATTTGACGTTTTTTTCCCCCGTTGAACCACAACCAGCATGGCGCGATTGTCGAGGGATGCTGTAGCTGTGGTAATACCAAGAGAAGAAACGGGTAAGGTATAAAAGGAGAGTGTGGATATTTCAGAGGCTAAGTCATTGACTACTCACAACACAGACTCTCCACGCTTCACTTTCTTATCCACAGGTATGTTTTCAAATATAAAGGTAGTCAGGTATTATTGTAAACTAAAATAAAGTAAAAATAAATGTGGTACTACACTTTACCGGTATTGTTTTGCAATGGTAGCAGTCAAGCGAATCTCACTTTTGGTTACGAAAGCATTTTTGATTGGCCGTTACATCTTCGACCTGGCGTTTCCTAAAATTTTGAATCGCAGTGTAACTAGTGGATGATGTGTGACAAGAGCAGTGCAAAAACTGTTCCTTTTCATGTGAGGGGTCTCTCACATTTAAAAAACAAAAAAAAATGTTTAAGATGTTCAAAAGCGGTACACGTGTACCCCACTTTAGCGCTGGTATTGTTTTAATACTTAACTCAATGAATGAAATGAGATGGACATAAAAAAAAAAAAAATTGTCGCAATTCTGGTTATCCACGCATGAAAGGACATCATAAAGCATCAATAAATACACAGGCGGGACAAGTTTCACACTCTAATTTGGGGAAGACCAATCTTTGCAGTAAGGCTGGCATTTGTTTTTGTTTTTTTTGGGGTGGGGGTTTTACATTCATGGGGACGAAACCGGACCCGTTGCGACTGCAAGGTCGCCCAAGGGACAAAAGACACACGGTACTTGAAGTTGTTTCACAATCAAGCAAGAAAAGGCACTGTGATATTTCGTTATAGATCCTTACAATTTCTTGAAAAAGGTAAAAATATTTAAAAAAAAAAAAAAAAAAAATCTTTTGGCGGGTTTTTTTTTTCTTGAAAAATAAACATGCTTAGAAAAAATAGTTATTTGCACCTTTGACTCATTTGAGTAAGTTTAGATTACAAAGACGTAAATTATTTTACTACTTAATAAAACGCAGGTGACATTTTTAACTTAAATATGCTAGCTGTCCAACAAAAAAATACTATCACATTTGATGATCTAAAACAAAATGTTTCTTTGTATTGGGGATGTCAAAAAACAAACCAAAAAATAAAAAAAATAAAAAAATTGATGTATGCTTTTTATTGGACAGCTATGACTGGGAGAGGGAAAAGCGTGAAGACTTGAAATATGTTTTTGTGCTAAGTGCAAGGGGGGGAAAAAAAACGCTCGTTAGATACATTAATATTACTGAGGATATTTTTTTGAAATGCTCGAAACTCTGAAGGTACGCACAAAGATGATATATCAAAACGAATAAAAAGAAATATTAGATACTACCTGCAGAGAAAAAGAACTAAAATACAAACAGGTAAAGGATGGGATAGGAGAGATAACAGAAGGATCACCTGCTTTTAGAGGGAGGAGGGGAAGGACTGCGCTACATCAAAACAGTATGTTCCTCCTTAAAAAGATAAAAGAAAAAACCCAAAAAAACAGCACTTTTGGAATTCACAGTCCTGCCTGCGTGACGTCCCGGCGGGGGGGGGGGTCACTGGACGTCCAGCCGGCTGTACATGACGCCGCGGTTCCACTGCAAAGTTCGTACCCACGGCGGCAGCTGGTAGGAGCGGGGCACGATGCCGCTGACGTTCTCCTCCAAGTACTGGAAGGGCCGGTACCACCACACCCGCGAGAAAAGGTTACTCTGCGACGTCTCTTTCAGCAACTGGCAATCACAAAACACGCCAGACATGTTGGGAGTGAGCATACAGGTAGAGTTGGAAGGGTATGATAACGTCACATCAAACTCAATCACGATTACCGATATCATTAATGTGCTGCTAAAAGATAAAAGAAATTCAAACTAACATTTTAAATTGAAAATGTGCTTATCTATAAATGTGCTTTCTAATCTTCTGAGACAACTCACGATTTCATATCCAAAGGTCCATGTTCAGTGTGGTACACGCCATGTAACCAAACAGCACAGTGACTACATTTCACCCTTTAAATAGGCCAACTGACTGATTACAAGTTTGGGAAAATAAATAAATAAAAACATTTTAAAGGGCACTGTAATTTTTGTCCAGGATTTCATTGTTGAACCACAATTCAAAAGCAGTCTTCTTTTTTTATTTTTTTCGATCCAAGTTATTTATGTGACCACTGTGGGCTTTTCTTTCATTACCGAATATTTCGTTGAGGTATAACCCTAGTGAGAGTAAGCGGTATAGAGAATAGATGGATTTCAAGCCGATTTGATATGAGCTGACAACATACAACTTTCCACCCGGGTGTTAGTTGTTCTTGCCCAAGGCTCCGAGGCGGATTTGTCTGCTACTCCAAGACTCAAGTCAGGAATGCCTGCACGTCAGGGCTGAAGTCTTGCATGATACGCAAATGTCTAGCGATTGGAGGTATTTTGGGGTCATAATGGAAATTGTACAATTTAAGGGATCTTCTTTGACAGAGATATTCCACTTTTAAGGCAGGAACAAGCATAATATTGGAGTCTTAATTGCCTCAGGGCTTTTTTTCCCCTCATTAAAAGAGAAATCCTGCTGCACGCCGCACTCACCAGCTGGTTGGCCATTGTATGGTACCACCAGAAGAGGCGTGTAGTGATAAAGTAGGCCACCACCACATCCACAGTGTAGTGGTCGTGCGCCAGAAGGATGCAGAAGACTCCCACGGCGCTCAAGGTCCAGCAGAACCAGTGGTACCACCAGAACCGTCTGGGGGAATCTGCCCAATAAACATGTTGGCAATGAGATTTGTTAAAGGGGACATATTTAAAAAAACAAAAACAAAAAAAGACTTTTTATTTGTTTGCATTCAAATAGTTGGGTCTCTAGAGCATCTGCCCACCCATGAAGTGTGAAATTAAACCTTTTATTAGCTCCCTATTTCCGAAAATGTGCCTGTGAACGAGCTGTTCCGCTTTTCCGCCCCTCATAACAGAAAACAAGCCACTAATTTATAAAGTAACTTCCCCCCAAACAGTTTCTCTACCGACGACAAAATCAGCTAGAGTGGGCGAAGGTGCAGAGCAAGTCGCCCACCACCACGCCCCTTAAAGACAAACATCCAACACATGATACCCACAGTAATTACATTTTATAAAGCCAGTTTAGTAGCACTGAACGAATGTATTCTTTAAAATCCAGGAGTTATTTTCTCCACCAGAGGTCGCTATTGCATCAGTCAGGCAACCTCACTCAACTGGACAGGAAGATAAAAACATCAGCTCATAAAAACTTGCACAAGACGACCTTGTTGCTCTCAAAATGCCTGCTGACAGTAACATTCCAAGTCAAAAACAGCCAAGCGTGCTGAGGAACAGAAAACGGTGTCACGCAACCGCCCAGTCTTAGCATGAAACTAACATGCGGCATGTTAGCGGTTAGTCAAATGTGTGCAGTCAGTTTCCTGTGTGACTCATTTTATGGCAAACTTTAGAGAAGTGTTACTTTTTGGCCATTTGACTCCCGCATTTCATAACTGACATTTTGAGCTTGAGCATCTTGACTTACACTCCTTGATGAAGAGGTATGTTAGCGTTAGCATGACCGTGTGGCCGCTGTACAGGTAATCTCCGCACATGGTGTGGGAGCCCGTGATGGAGAGGCCCCCGCCGGCAATCATCTTCATCACTCTCCTCATCTGCGCTTCCCAGTCGCCCAGAAGCTGAAAGCAGCACGACACGCACACTTAAATCATAGCAACAGATATTTACGCATGATTTTGCAGACAGACTCACAGGCTTTGTTAACTAACCCCTCGAGGTAAATTAAGGATGTATGTAGTGTGTATCGTACCTTCGGAGAGCATTTGAAGTGCATGCCGGGGACAGGCAGAGTGGTGATGTACATGGTAATACACCGATACAAATACAGTGTGCCCACAATGAAAAAGAAGCGCCTGCCTATGATTGACCTGGCAAAAAACAACAAAGTTACATGATTAAAAAAAATATGTACAGTATAGCGGTGATTGTCAAACATTTTAAACAAAGCACCACCTATAAAAAAAAGCAACACCATAATGATCAACACTACAAAACATAGTAGGCTTGGTATTCAGAGGCAGAGGTTCCTAAAAGTTGATTTAATATTAGTGTAATCCGCACACAGTAACATTGTGCTTACTTTGAACATTAACACTGTGCTTAAGGAAAGGAAAATGAACCCCTACTGGCAGGTGTGGTGGTACCCGCCTTTCCTGTTATATAAAAAAAAAAAATCTATGCAAATGTATTGAATTTAAATGTAACTGAACTGTATTTAATAAATGCACTGTACTGGATTTGAAAAAAGGAGTCTAAAAATTAAATGATTTTTTTTTTTTTTTTTTTTTAAGTCAAGAGAATCACTGCCATAAACCACAAATGTTAAACTAAAAGATCCACGGGTCAGACTATGGAACTTTCTATTAAATTTGCCAAAATGTATCCTTCAGAAATTACAATAATCAAAAGCAAGTGCCTCATATCACATATTAGGTAAGCGACAAAGAAATGCAACTGCCCCACATTAATCACAGTGCAATGCTTCTGAGCTGGAAGATTTAATTTTAATTTCAAAAATAGCACCTGTTTTGTTTCATTAGGTTCCCTTACTTAACTAGACTACGACCTTAAAAGCATACCATTACACCCGTAGCAATTCACATTTAGGAGTTTGATATTCCTGCTCTATACAGTATTTGCACAAATAGTTGATTATTAGTCCCCACTAGTGGGAGGGACTCATTTCTTGGAGTTTCAAACCCAACATAACTTAAGAAAAATGTAGCAAGAACCAAGGCAGACTGGACGGGAAAAAAATACGTTGAATCGCACCATGGAATATAAACAGACACTGGAACAATCATGTCTGAGTGCACTGGAACAATAACGTCACCACAGTGTTTGGCAGAGGGGGGCATTTTTCTATACTTTGCTAGTCTGTCATTCGTTGCTGTCGACTGAAAATGACATCACAGTTGCTCAGGGCTGGATTTTGCTGCTGAACTCACATTCCACAAACGCAACCCTGTCGAACAGGGTTCGGTCGAATAACAGTCAAACTAGTACCTGTGCTTGAGAACGGCCCACTGTATGAGCCACAGCGCCACCAGCAGCATGCCGTTAATCTCGCAGATGGAGAAGGCCCATTCGACCCTGTTGAACAGGTCGAAAAACTTGTCGGGCAGCGGCGGCGTGTGCTCTTTCGGCGGCACCCTCTCGTGGACCACCGATATCACGATGGTGGTGGTGACGAAGCACACCACCGCGTAGACGAACGCCGCGCCCGTCTTGCCCCACTCGGGCGGGAAGGAGGTGCGCGAGGCCTCCATGGGAGGGATGGGAATGTGCACCATCCCGGCCGTCCGCAACACGCCATTCCTCTGGGGTTTAACCGTCCCGTTGGGCAGACCGCCGGCGTGGCCGTTGGCGTGGCCGTTCTTGTGCGCCTCGATGTGGGTCTCGATCCGCAGCGTCTCCAGGCGCTCCAGCAGCTGCTGCCCGCCGTCCGACGACACCAGCAGGAGCGGCGGCGCGCGGAAGTCGGCCCGCGTGAGCCGCAGCAAGGCGGCGCCGTCCGTCTGGCGGAGGGCGTCGATGTACTCCGGCATGCCCTCTTTGCTCAGCCAGTCGGCGACGTCCTCGGAGGACCACGCCGCTAACTTCGGCATCTCGGCCGGTGGGCGCGTGCTCGGATGGCAGGTGAGGGGAGGGGAGAGGTTTGGCGCTCTTAAAGGGCAGTATTAAGTCCACACCAGCTCCGGTGCATGATGTTTACGGAGCATCGAATGGAAGGTGGTGGGGAGTGGGGCACCCGGAGGGACCCCTCGTTGTCAAGGTCAACGGGTAGAAGTCCAGGTTGTTTTTCTCGCCGCGCACCTGTCAAGGCAAATAAATGCTCTCACTATATCACATAGCACAAAGCACTTTGATCCTAACTGAAAGCATTCATGCCTCAAAGTATCCTTTTATCCAAAAGCAATCCTTGGATATCCTCTTTGAACTGCGTTTATTTTGAATCTCTTCCTTTGATCACTGGCACGCGACTACTATAAAATATGTGACTTCATTCACAAAAGGTGACTTTAGACAACTCCAGACCACAAATCTACAATCTTTGCAAAATGAGGATATTTCCAAGTCTACAGCACATGTATTGCTCACTGAACCCGGCAAGTCCTAAGTTCTGCTATTTGACCTTTTTTTTCTTTTTTTTTTTTTTAAACATGTGACTCATTATGAAACTTTGGGTTTTTTCTTTTTTCTTTTTCTTTTTTTGCATATCCACGCGACCAAGTGTAACCATGAAGAAAAACAAATATGCACAGCAGTGGACATATTGTATTAAAGTAGAGAATTGTCAGCTGATGCGAGGTTAACTACAGGCCAGAGATGTTATGGGAAGAGGAAAACATGTACAGTGGAACAGCTCATTTCGAAGGTCCCTGGGAGACACAATTTAGGGGAAATGATGACGCTAAACACTTGGCGTAAATAGCATCATGGAAGTAATTCCACCTTTTGCTTTTTTGCCATTTTATGGACACAGCAATGGATGTGCAATGCAATGTGCATCAGAAGCTATGGCTGCAGAGTCACAGGGAGTTCATCATTTATACAGTAAAAAAAGTAAAAAGTAAAAAGTGACATCACCAAAGTGATGTAAAAAGTAACTCTTTCCCCTTCTATTTCCACTGTTTATTATGGGGTAAACAAAAAAAAAAAAACAAAAAAAAAAAAGTATTCCACTGTACAAAAAAACATGCAGGACATCTCGAGTATTTCCAAACCGCCGGAAACATTCTTTTTTCTCCCAAAAATGACTTTTTCCCCATTGTAAATCTGCTTGTAAAACACCGTGGGCAACAGAGTGTACCGCGCGAGGAATGTAACCTTGACATCCATGGTTTGCATTTTCATGATATCAAGCCTTTGTTTACACAGCGTCACATCCGTGATGGACACCGGGAGGTTCTGCTAGAGGCCCCGGGGGTGGGTAGAGGTGGAGGTCGGTCAGACAGGAGGGAAATGAGACCATGGGGAGGGGACAGGGAGGAACCCATAAATCAAAGAGAAGGTCGACGCTGAGGCAGCCCCACCCTAAAGGCTGCTTTTGCTCAGCCCAGAGCAGACAGCGGCCACTGAGCGATCAGTACCTCGCCGCATCCTCTGTGGCTGCAGGGCTGAACAAACGACAGGTGGAAGGGGCCCACCTGTCATCGCACTTACTCCAACCAAGATCCAGAAAACAACTAAGGCTAAGCGTGTGACTCTGCTTAAAGGGAGGCGGGTCTAAAAACAAACATATGAATCGCATGCAAACGGCTTGGCCGTGTGACAAGCCAGCTGCGTAGCAGCGGTGTGAGGCTCTGCGGGAGAACATTAGTTTGCAGAGATAACGAGCAGGAGACAAAGAGCACTTAGACCAATCCGAGATTAGCTGTCAATGACTCAGCGGTGTGCCGAGGACCTTTGGTCTGTGAATCGGCTTACAGCTAGCGAGCTGAGGAAATAAGCTCACCTCAACTGTACCGGCGAAAGGAAATGCACGATAATCCCTGAAGGGGAGTATGGACCAGAAATCTGGAACATGTTTGTGCAGTCACATCAAGCATTACTGTGAAAGGGCAGTCATTTTGTTGGTTGCAGAACCTTAACGCACAGAACACATAGCGGGCACGTTTGACCGTACTTTTGCAGTGACAATAAGTAATGGGAATAAAAACACTCAAGTGGGAAACAAACACACCATTAGTAGAGTCACTTAATGACCGGCATTATGGTACTGATTTATCCAGGCCTGTGCCACGTTGCAAGATTCCAAAAAGCCCAACAAGAACCTCACTAAAGCTGAACATCAATGGGCGGACTCAGAAACAAAGGCTAAAAAAACTAGAGATGTCTGGACAGTACTTGTACTCGTAAAAAAAAGCACTGATACCACTTAACCAGCCTGACGTATACCTTCGAGCGAAGGAACCACATCAGCCGTGTGCAGATACTTTTTAAAGGGGAAGTCAACCCAAATATTTTCTTTACAATAATACTGTCTGTTCTATGCGCCTCCACTAGTCTAAATACAGCATTTTGATTAATATTGCATTTGTGGAATATGAGTTGAGCCGCAAAATCCACCCGTTTTCCGGTGTCTATTGTATATAGTATTTTGTGTTTTAATTTATTGCTTTCGCTTGTTATATTATTGCTATTTTGTTATTGTAATGTAAAATGCTTTGTTACAGCTGTAGCTGTTATGAAATGTGCTATATAAATAAAGTTGGATTGTGCGGTATTGTATAGGTGGCATCAAATTAAACGGCACTAATAAACTAACCACGAGAGGGTTCTGGAACTCCACAAATGCAAAACAACTTGGGCTTTTGAACAGATTTGCTGCTATTAATATTGTGACATGACAACGACGATATATCGCGGCAATTTTAATACCGCGATATCGTTGATATTGTGACATCCCTACTCGTTACCTGAGCAACTGTGATGTCATTTTCAGCTGACAAAACGGCCGCCCCCTGAGATGGACAAAAACGGGTGGATTTTACTACTTAACTCTTATACCGCAAACACAATATTGTAAAGAAAAATTTGGAGTTGACATCTCCATTAAGTTAAACCGTCCGTTAAGCACCGAGTTTCGTTGCCCGCTCAGCTCAAATAATGTCAGCGACACCCGGATTCTGATAAAAATACTGACAATATCAACTCAGATGCCAAATCAAATAATGTTCGATTGCAAAGAACAACCAAAAACCAAGAAATGTTCAGCCCTAACACAAAACGTATACAAAAACAGTAGATTGAACATTCAAGGTCACCCACCACCTGAATAAACAATCATCTTTGAGATGAATTCGAAAAATATGACTTTTTGTCTTGGTGGTGTGTTAACTGACCAGGAAGTCCCAGTCGTACTATTCATGCAGTTGTGTTTACTCAAGGCAAACAACCCACCCAAACACTGACAACATTCAGTCACCTAGAGTGAAAAGTGACCAGAGGAAGTATTCAGCCTGTTTGGTCTTATTTTTATTATTATTAATATTTTTGGCCACAAAGCACTGAACCAGTGCCAACCAGCGTTTTGCAGAGCAACAGTCACGCTGTGAACTTTGAGTCGTAATAGCGCTCACAGAGCAGCACGTCGTTATCGGCAACTGGAGATGATAAAAGGAAACGAGATACAAAACCTAATTTGACAAGGTTTACCTGCTCCTTATTTTATAAACCTACATTTATTTCGAAGGTTTTAACCCATTTTCATTCATCATCTGTTTTCTTGCTGGACTGACCACATCACAATAGTTGTAATAGTGACTGAAGCAAAAACATAAACAGCAAGTTTACTTTGGATCCCTTTTCTCTCACCAAAGGTTTCTAACATTCAAAGTATTGGCTAATTTCTAAACCCACATGTCTGCACTGCTCAAGTTAAATGCGCCATCAGTTTTTCCAAAACACGTAGCAAACACCAGCTCTGGTATTTGCTGAACATCTGCGACTCCAACGAAACCAAAAAGAGCACTTGCCCCGCATGTGTTACATTTTTCCCACTATGAAAATTCAGTGGGGCCCGAGTTGAGAGAGGCTGGCGGGGGAATCACAGGGCAGCGCACGTGACGCGACCAGAAAAGATCCCACCCAGGAGGACAATACGTCAAGCTGACACAAACATAAACACGCCATCCGCGGCTCGTCTTTATGAAGCCCGGAGTGGAAGCAAATGAGTCATTTGGGGGATGCTTTGAAAAGGTCTTGGCATGGGAGAGGAAACTCGAGATTGCCTTTTGTGTCATGGAACTGAAATACGGCGGCGAGTCGAAACGCACACCAAGCATCTTCTGCGCTCTGTCCTAAAGAAATCAGTTTAGCTCTAATTAAGTATGCTGCTGACAAATATTGTACTGCGGATACGCTAGGTAATGACGTGCCCTGCTTTTGATCTATTTACTGATGGATCCATTTCCGTTGGTGAGTCTGCGAAGTGATTGGTCGAAATGCGTCATTATTTTGCTATCAAAAGGCGGTGAGGGTAAAGCATACTAACATTGCAATTTAATAAGAACCTTTAGAAGCCAAAGTCAAACATCTTTGGAAAAAGAAAGCCTGAAAGTCACCGTCGCTCTGCCAATTTTCTTTGTCTGGAACAGCGAGCAATGACATCCCAGTTCTGAGAGCATAAAGGAATTAACTGCATGCGTTTTGCTTTTTCTTTGGCTTTGTTTGGATATTCAAAAAGGATGACCAGGCTGGCTTGTGAAGACAAGTAGCATCATCGGAAGTTGTTTGAGGCACCTTCGCGTTACTTTGTCATTAAAGTTAAAGGGGCTTAAATGACCTTTTATTGTTTAAATTTTAATAGCAGTTGACTCCAAACTGCACTTGTATGACAGTTAATAATGTTAAAAAGTTACTTAAAACAGTGCCTGTGAAATTTATGACCCAGTAAATCAGTGATTCTCAAAGTACGGTACGTGTAAAATGGCAAACTGTGCCTAAAGCTCCCGTTCACCCATTCTCTCTCACAAACACACACACACACACACACACACACACACACACGCACACACACACGCACACACACATTCATAGACTTAAGAGCGGTTGTTGCTCTGCAAGGCGCTACCAGGCCAACTGGGAGCAAAATTAGCGGTCAGTGTATTGTCCAAGGACACTTTGACAGCGGACAACTGATATACAGCCGCCCACTGAGAATCATTGCCTTTTAGTACATTTGCGATTAATCATTAAGAAATGTTTGATCATTAGCTACAATTTTTATTTACTTTTTCTGAGCAAAAACTTTTAATTGAAGTACAAGTACAGTTTACTGATTATCCAGTGTAAGCTGTGCATGTTATAGTGGCTTAAGTATATTACCTTTATAACCTTCTCATTTTTTATGAAGCTACGACTTGCACTACTGTGTTTTAACGTTGAGCATGGCAGCAGTACGTGGAGAGCTACCAGTAAGTAATTCATAAGGCGGTAAATATTTCAGGACCCACTTCAGGAAATATAACTAATAATTTCCATTAGTTCCCCCGGGAGAATTGTTCTGAAAACTGAACAAAACATCCTAGTTCGACATGACATTCTTTTGAAAACAACTCCTTTCAACCTCTCTGCTTTCGACAGCTGAACGGGATTGGCCTCGCAGGACTTGACAACTGTGTCACACACTTGTCAACGCTTTCTTTTCTTGCCTTTTTCCGCCTTTTTCTTCTGTCTCCTCCTTCTAGTCCGTGTGATCAGTAGCCAGCGCCAAGGCCTGGAGCCGCTCCCGCTTCTACTTTGGGGCTCAACAGTTGCTTCCCGTCGCACGTCGCCCTCAGTTTTGTTTTTCTTCCTGTTCTCCAAAAAAAAAAAAAAAAAAAAAGTTGCATTCTGTGATATGGGAGCTGGTTTTGACAGTTAAATGGTGTCCAAACTTTAGTGTATAGTGCTTCAAGATGTTTCTCAAATTAGTTAATTATGTCACATAAAACAAGAATGATGTCAATGGGCAGCAAGGAGAAAGAAAATTGTGAATAAATTACTTTTCTTTACCGAAACATCTCTGAATGTTTGTACAGAAAAGTAGTTATAGCAAGCACTACAAATCGCTTTCAAAAAAAAAAAAAAAAAGATAAAAAATTGCCCCTGAGCCCACTTTAAAAAGGGAGTGTTTTGTTATTCATTGTACAAACAGGTGCGGATCTTTGATTGGGACATTTTTTTTCCCCCCTAAACAATGGTATCCTGTTACAGACTATTTACTTTGTGGGATAAAGGTTGACTAAATACTCTCACCTGTATCCCTTTACACTTGGCACACAAATACTCGACTGGTTCCATCTCACACAAAGGCAACTACACTCGGTAAAAGGCAACTGTGTGTGTAACCTTTGGGGATTTGATTTTTAAGCTATTAAGAAACAAAAAAATGCCGACACACTCGTTCATTTTTAAACTTCCCTTGACGACTTTGGGTTGATTGTCAAATTAGACATAATTGCATGTATTGGGAGCAAGACGGATAATACAGATAATAAAAAGTGTGACAGAAAAAGTGGGCAGAGATTTAGTAGATCATGTGATGTTGCTGACAACGTTGCCCTCAACCCCGCTGTTAAAAGAGGACAAGGTGCTCTCCTGGATGCTATATTTACCCACACGAGGCCCTTTCTATTGATCCTTGTGGGCAAATGACTGCTCAAACTCGATAAAGAAAATAAGCGATCATTGCCGCCTGATTAAAGTCCACAGAAATCTTTAAGATCTTTAAGCGCTTGGGGTGAAGAGTCGTGACTCGCGTCCTGCTGTCTGGATTCTAAACACACTGAACACAGCATATGTTGCAATGTCCTTGCCTCATGGTGGACAGATCAATAACTGGGCATGATTTATGTGCGGTTTAGCAAAACATGGCGACATCATTTGTTAATAAAAGCAGCAACCTAACCACTTATGTTTCCAGTGCAAAGAAGTCCCACACTGTCATCGTTTGTTTTTTTTAACGGCTTTATACAGTACACAGGCAAGGGAATTTATAGTTGCGCACATTCAGTGCTGTATCACGTTGTGCGAAGAAGAATAAAAGAGTCAAAAGGTCCCCAACTAAATTCCCAGAAGAACTGTTCCCACAGAGAATAGATGCCTGGAGTATTTCACTTGGTGTGCGTTACTACTCCGTGCGTGAGGTAAGCGGTTGTTTTGAATAGCAATGGGACAAATGTTCCCCTAAAAATGACAGTCATCAAAATGCTCAGTATGGCTAGAGTGGCCACTGCAATCTGTGTACAACGCATCAGGAATTTTGAACAACGGACAATTTGTTCAGGAGAAACTGAGCATTTTGTGTCCAAAAATTGTTTTCTTTTTCTGGGGTATCGCTTGTGGAATATCAAGTCAGAAAACGCCTTCAAATTACAGTCAAAAATGGAACCTTATTCATCAGAGCAGTGTGGGCATCATTGATTTTCTGTCAATGTATTTGTTACAGAGGATTTTAGAGGCGTTTAGAAGTGCTGATTGCTTTATTTGTTATTCTACAATGACGATAACCACTTTCTCACGTTGGTTTGAACGTTTAGCGCACTTTCATTAGAACGGTTTTCATTTTTCTGTGTGAATATGCAGTGTTTGAATCCTCGTTTGTGTGTCACAGTGTTTGCATAAATGATAATGAGTTTAAATATGTTTAAAGCTTGTGGGATGTGGGAACCACAGGTGTATCTGGAACTGGTATGCAGTAAACTGGGATTCACCGTTATCATATCACTATGTACAATGGCGACTACCTAAAACCGGGAAGCTGAACTTATTGCCTCTGATTATTTGCCAACAAGACCTGGGTCCAATCATCCTGAATAAATAAGCAAATACACGTCATCCTCCAGAGCTCAGCAACCACACTATGAGGGCAACAACTTGAATGAAAAAGCCATAAAGCGACAGAGACTCCTTCGGAAGCCTCGGGGGAGCAGAGAGCAACCGGCGCTAGTTGCTATCTGCTAATGAGAGAGCCTCCTGTGGTTTTATAAGCCCCTGATTAGGATGTCAGGCCCGTATGGCCTTGGGGGAACAGCACAAGTTGCAGATTGTCTCCGTTCGATTGCATGTCCTGCACACACCACACCGGGACTCGTCAACAGGAAGCCATTAGAGTGCATTTAGCTCATCTTTGTATTTACACGGGGAATGTCGGTGTGGCGGCTTCAAAGTAGGCAATTACTACGCTTATTATCAACACTTTACACTCTTGAATTATTAATAGTGACAGTGAAATACAATGTTGATAGCCTCTCATATAACGAACACAAAGTTCCCGTCTGCATATTTAGACGATCCACGTGGTCCCAGTTGGTCCGAGGCAGCCAAACGGCGTCGGGAACGGACTTAACCGGTACCACATCACACGGAGGTGCTGCACACCTGACATGCAGCCAAATAAATAAAAAAATACAACAGTGTTGTATACCTTTCTGGACCTAAAGACGCAATGACATTGTTGTTTTTTCACCGATCACCACGCTGCGCGCGTCTGTTGTTTTTATTTGATATTTTTCCTTTATTTGGCGGCCTGTCTGCTTGTGCGGCGCCTGCGTACGACGTGTACATTAAGTTCTCAACGCCGATTGGCTGTTGCCAAAGAGGAATGGACTGGAACTACGTGGGTCGGCTAAATATGCAGACGGGAACTTCGTGACGGTTAGGCGATGCCCAGCTCTGATAATGAACATCAGAAAAGGCCTACCTTTTCATGTCTATTGAAATCGAACCACCATTATGCCTCGTGCATTTCTATGTTGAAGTTTGCATGACTAAAGTAACAGTCCATGTGGAAAAATTATCACTGCGAAGGACAAATTTGGGGTTCGCTCAACCATGTTTTGATTTGATTTGTTGTACTAAAATGACATATCCACACAACAAGTCTTTAGATTCGTCCATGAGGTCGGTGGGAAAAAATGAGCACCAAACAACCACCACCTCTGGTGCTCATTTGAGAACCACACCAAAAATGTTATGCGCACCTCTGACTGTAAATATATGTAGAACTTGAGTGTATTGTAATTTTATGTACATTTCGTTGACGAAATGGCAATACAGTTACAGTACATGTTGTGCAACTTTGAATCCCGTGAAGAAACCCGATTTGTAGTTTGTGAAACTCAGCCTGATAAGCCGACAGCACTTAAGGGAAAACTAGAGTCTTTTAAGGTAGCCCATAAAATGAAACCTGATCACATTTTATGGATGTGGCCGACAAATGGTCCGATGTCGATTTTAGAAAGTGACGATGTTTTTGTGTGTGTGTGTGTGTGTGTGTGTGTGTGGAAAAAGTATAAACAACTTGCATCAAGTTGTTCTTGGGCCAACATGTAACAGATTGGGACACCCTATATTGTTGAGAAAACAGAACACCAATATGATTTTCATCTACTCACATTTAGCATTGTTTTCAATTTTGGGATTGTATTCCATTTCAAAAGTAGGACAATGTGAGAAAGGTGGTGATAAAGCACTGCTTAGCTATTTAGGCTTTAGGCAAACAGTAATTACGGCCTGACAACATTTCAGCAGAACCCAAATGAACTGTGAGAAATTTGAGCCACGTTGGAATGCAGGGCTGGCAGGAGGGGAAAAAAAAAAAAAAAAGACACTACCGTAAACATACGACAAGTCGCAACAGGAGGATCCCTCAGCTCAGGAAGGCAGTGCTGTTTACAATTTCTTTCGTGAAATCCATTTCGGCGGCCAGGTCGTCATGTGTTTGTTACTCCGATGTAAAAACACTGACCTTATTGCATTGTGGTCTTGTGTTTTTCCTCAAGTACACAAACGTAGGCTCAAGCTAGCAGCACTAACCCAGCATTCCAAAATGTAGTTGTAGGCCACAGGAAACTGGGACATCATGTGAGTGGGAGTAAAACTTCACGTGTTTCTAATTATGGCACGATAAAAAAAAAAAGAAAGCTAGTTTGTGTTGTGTTTTTTGGGGGGGGGAAACTATGATGGAAACCAAATGATCAATCTCTAACAGAAGGCTCTAAGGAGTAAACATTTAGTGTGACCAAAGAATGGCCAAAAGCTATCTTGTTAACAGGAATCTGCCCAGGCCGCATTTGGTGTCTTTCTGCTAACAACGTGACGGAGTAAAGAAGATAGAAGCATACAATGTATTACAAGTTGAGGCTGGAATGTTTTTGCACTGGGTTTTTTTTCATTGGGTATTCAAATACACTTGTGAAAATATTGTGCAAAGGTTCAACTAGTCACATGCGGGCAGGCTTTAGGCATTAAATGAATTTGTTTGAACAGAAAAATGTCAGCGTGTTGTACTAATTGCTACATCTTAATAATTGTGATCAACACCGAGATGTGGTGGTGTCAACTTTGCCGCCATTTTTTGTCTAAAGCTGTCAGTCAGAAGATAAACAATACCCCGCAAAAGGAAAGGGGAAGCTTCAACCGTTCTCAAATAAGGGCTATTCATAGTGAGTTGAGTTGTACACCAATGTCAAAGAGATCAAATGACCAACACTATACAAACAGACAAATAGAGTCAACTGAATTGCCGTGAATTTGGAAATCTAAGAAGTAGCAGAGTATCAAAAGCCCCACAATTTGAAAAAAAGAACAGAAATACTATCAATCCGCCGTCATTACCTGCGCCACTTCTGCCACCGTCCCTAGACTTTAGCCAATATCACAACCTTGGTCCATCAAAAGACTATTTTTGATGAAAACAAACAAACCAAAAGTCGACCAGAGTCCCAGAATGACTTGTGTTCGACTGAAGAAATTCCAATTTTCATTCCTTCTCCTCACCACATAAAATTTCTGAAACAATATAACGACTCCTCTTATTAGACATTTTTCTCTTACGACAGTTGAGTCAAATGCAACCAGCCTAGAAGGAATCAGATCGACAAGCAGTTGATGATGAGAGGACTCTGCAGTAGAGATCTGCCTGCTCGGTGGTAGGTTCAAGAAACAAATGCGATAGACAAGACTGATGTTGACTACTTGAGCGTTGCTCGTGCCTTTGAGCACAGCACTGAGCATTATTAGGAAGCAATACATCTCTCTAAGACGGATCATTTTCTCCCATGCCAAACGGTGTTGATGAAATACGGCAATGACTGTTTGCCATTGATGTAAAATGAGATGAGTGTTTTCCCACTGCTGAATCATCATATATCCCGACAGAAAAGTCATTGTTTCCACCAGGGAGGGGAGGAAACCGTGCGCCTTCCCTGCTTGTGGACAGTCGGATAGTCTTTGCTTTGGCACTGACACATCATGGCAACAATAAACCCCTTTGACTCAACGACATTTTGTCTCCGAACTTAACACTGACTACAGTGCACTGTTAGCACTGCGCCTGAGAAGAGTTGCTTTCTCACCATAAAAAAATTAATAGGAAAAAAAAAAAAAAAGTCCCCATGACCATTTGTTTGAGCACATACACTGTCATGCCAACAGTATTTGCTCACTTGCCTTGACTTGTACCTGATTGTCATCTAGGGCTGCCATGATTTGTCGACTAATCACGACGACGTCGACGATCAAAATCGTCGACAATTCATTGTAATCGTCGACGCGTCGTTTATTTATAAAGTATATTTATTTATTTGGCACATTATTTTTCTTTCGAGACTGCCGCGTCTCGCTCTTCTCCCGCTGGCTGTTTTACTATCTGCAACGCACATGCGCAGTGGTGGTAATCCGGGTAAAGTAGTGTAAGCCTTACACTGTAAGGGCTAATTCGTGTTGGCAACAGAGTTCGAAAGTTACGGCGCATTTCACCAAATATACTCAATACAATGCTAACCTGCCTTTCATGGCAGCACGATGGGCATGCCCAATCATTTGAAAAAAGGAAGCAAGTTATGCCTGATTTCATATCTGACATAGGCAGTTGTGTCTAGAAGCTAGCTGCAGTTAGCATACACACATTACGGTGTGTTTGATGTAACGCTCCTATTTGGTATGCTAACACGTCGTAGCATCTTCTATGGATTAAGCAGCCATTATTCAGTAAACTCGCGTTGATTAACAACCAAAACTCTGTGTGTTTATGCCCGTGGTGCACATCGAAGCAGGAAGCGCACGCTTGCTCTCTCTCCCACTGGCGAACGGAGTGATGCGTTCATGAACTGGCAATAATGAGTCCGCTAAAAGATAAAGTGGTCCTAAGGCGGGTGGTCAACGATGATGTATGCACTGTAAGAGAGTATTCGTTCACTTACATTGGATGAACATTGAATGAAGGCTAATATCTGTCAACAACTGCTTTGGGGTAGACCTAATGCAAATAAGCATTTACAATGCGCTGATGGAGGACAAACTGCACATTACACTACATAACGATGTACAAAAAACAGTTAACTGTAAGTTAAAGAAAAGGTTTAAAACAAAATCAATAATTATCAATATTGACTGGTATGAAATAGTTTGTGACAGTTTTTCAAACATTTCTCAGCCCTTCTAAGCACATTATCTTTACAATTGAGTTTATTTAATCTTTATATTGACCAGTTTATTTCACTCTTTCATAGTTACATTGACCTCTTATTAAAGCTTAAGTATTATGTTAAAATAAAATAACCTAAATGTATTTTTCTTTGGGTCATTATTTTCAATACCGGTAGTATAAAAAAAGAAAAAAAAATCAATATATATCGATATCGACCAATATGAAACACTTATATTGTGACATGCTTTTCAGTCATATCGCCTAGCCCTACCCATTACTATGCAAATTAAAGTTTAAGCATGTTTATGAAGTTTATATTAACGCTTAGAGAGCATTATTAGTGTGTATTTAACATTTGCTCCCTCAATTTGGGTGGTATGATGATTTTCTCCATTACAGTATTTTATGTATTTACATTTTTCTCACCCACTGAGAAAAATAGAATGCAATTATTATTCAGTACATGTTACATCTGTTTACGAAATTAATTGGTTCTGGAAGAAATTTCTTAAGTAGAAAATTTTGTAAGTAGAGACATGTTTTCCATGTAAATGCCCTAATCTGTTCCAAGCCCCCCAATATTCAGACATAAATGTTTTACAAAGCATAAAAAGGCATCAAAACATGTAACACATACATGTTATAATTGCACAATAAATGAGAGTTGTGCATAATGTAAAAAACAAAGAATAGAGTAGAGAATAAAAATGATGGTTGTTTACCTTTTAATTGCTGTCCTCATCACTTTTTGCCCTCTTTGGTTTCATGTTCCCTCTCAGAAGTGGTTTTTGCCTGGCGTTTTGTAAAGAACTGATTTAATAACGTGGCGACTGTCGATTCTTTGGCGAGATCAACCAAACGCATCCCTTTTTCATACTTTTCAATTATCTCCTTTTTTTCTTTTCCTCGTTTCTAATTCACGAAAATCTATCGGAACACCTCATGGCCCAAGGGACGACTGACGAGGACGCTGCATAGACATATCTATCACGTATATATCTATCTACCTATCTAGTAACACACATAGACACATACGGAGGTCCCTCTTAGCCAATGGGATGCCAGGAAGATGCTAGATAATAGCCAATGGCAGAGCAGCTATGAGTATGTTGCGTTCAGGAAACCCCGGAGCTGCGACTAGCAACTCATACTTTATTTTTACCTTTCTTATCCTGAATTTTTTTTTGTAACAAGAGGCAATATTTTCCTGTTGAGGCGTTTCGTAACTTGAACATTTCGTATGAAGAGACGTTCGTAAGTAGAGGGACCACTGTACATTAATGTTCTATTTTTCCTGAATGCACAACAGGCAACGGAGAGCTTTTACTCATTTGTGTGCATTATACAGAGTGCTATACTCACTTATTGCCAACTTCATGTCTTGCTAAACAGTTGAACCTGAATTACCGTACACTTGAATTTATTTTGAACAGACTCAAACTCAAGGAGTGTTTCATTTTGCACATTTGTCTGAATCCTACATTCTGAGTTGTTTGTGTTTTATTTTTTACTTAAAATTCTCAGAGTGCAGTGAGATGTTCTTCCTTTTTTCAGAACTAAACAATATCTTTCGTTAAAATTGCCTGTCAGTGGTTTAAAACAAATATCTGTTTCAGTTGCTTGATATGGGTGAGTACTCGAGAGTTAAGTACTCGTACTGATCAGTCTGTTGGATCTAATATTTATCATCGCTGGAATCACCTTTAAAAGATCTGACATAGCTAGTCTCGTGTAAGTCAATATTTTTTGGGGAAATTTTACAAATATACCTTAATATTGTCAATCCATTGTCGATAATCACGTTTGACCAATTTAAATAAAAAAGCGAAACGTATCAATACAACTCAGTGGGGAGGAAACGTTCCCTTAGTCCCGCCCTGTTCCACCAGTCCAGTACTAGTTTGAGCCTAACAACCCTCTAAGCAGGATTGTGTTACTATTACTACTTGAAGTTAAAATTTACCAAGGGTCGAGCCTCGGTGTGGGTGATTCACTGCCCCTCTGAAACGTTAGCCGACACACCTGTGACTTAGACATTCGTCCATACGGTAGGTTAATTTAAACATGCTAAAAAAGACACACAGCCCGCATGTACACGAAGGATTGGAGCCGACGGCGATAATGTGTTGTGAGGCTTAAGGAGCTTAAGAGGCTGGAAAAACCTAAAATAGCCGACGGCTATTTTAGCTAGCTTCACAGGGTTAGCCAAAAACACACGAGACACTCGGCTCGGAACCGTTAGCTGGCTCGACGCCGTACCAGACGACATTGGCGAAAGTGCTAAACTACCAGCTAAAACACTAAGCAGTGATGTATTTCCACGCTTGAATTACATAACAGAATACGACAAGAGTCACTCAAACTCGGCGTCCCCGTTAGTACACGGCGCGACGTCATTCTCGTCATAACAACAATATTCGGTTCCTTCGCAAGGCCAGGAGAACAACATAAATTAGCCGCATTAGGACCGTCCCGTTGTCGAGCGTGTGGATGACAACATGAACGACAGGGGCGCAGAATCTGAGTCTGCGTGGGGAAACTGTTACATCGGAACCAGATTGGCTCGGTGTTGACCGACCGACGAGTTAACACATGGGTGAGACGATTTCGCCACGACTGTTTTCGACGCTTGAAAACGTCGTAATTCAACATAAAAATCGTGTGGTTACCTTGCCGTGTACTCTTTAAACTAGTCCTCTTCAGGGTGTCGTGGTCACCACTGTAACGTGCAACCTGTCACTCTGTTAAATCCGACTGGCGCCCTCCTGAGTGAGTAGGCGCTTAACAACAGTAGAGAGAAGTAGGGAGTCCTTACGTTTCGTCACCCATGCTGCATTCGCTTGCTCTCGGAGAGTGTGTATACTCAATACGCCCCTCGAGGAATAACATCGTAGTCTGCTATTTCAAGGGGTCTATATACGCCTAACTTCACAAATGGCAAGTGCAATATAATTTGGTGTTTGTTTTGATAAAATTAGCAGCGCTACAAGGCATTGCGCACAGTAGTACTCACATATCGGATCCCGTGAGACGTAAGTGAACACCGCAACAGTGCAAAACCACGCAGAGAATGCAGAGCTGGAGTTGGATCAGCTTCGAGGGTTCTTGCAGCCATCTGTTGGCCAAAATGTATCTTACATTAGATTAGAGTCACACAAAAAATGAAGCTTTTTAACTTGAACAAAATAACAAAAATGTACGTTATCTAACACTCTTTTTTTTAAACACATTCAATCACAACTCGGAATTATAATTTAGTTTCACACTGTATAATTAAAAACTAGTTCATGTTAATTTGGATTTTTGAATCGCATCAGATTGGATTTCTTATGTTTATATTGCATTTTGCTTAGGGAAATCCTGTTTGGTCCTTTTTCGTTTTGCTATTGATTACATTAGACTCACAAAAAAATGTTATTTAAAGAAAACAACAACATAAAATGTGCGTTATGTAGCACAATTATTGATTTATGGAGATGTTTAATGCAAGGAAATCTAAAAAAAAACATTTCAATGACAACTTGAATAAATTAATAATTTAATGATTTTTTTAAAAATAATTAAATTAAATAATTTAGCTTCACGCTGTGTAATTAAAAACTAATTAATGTAAATGTGGACTATTTTAATTGCACCAATTTCATGTGATTGTATCCCAGATAAAAAAATGTATCATTAACAAAACAGATGATTTTACGGAGTGGAAAAAAGAACCACACAGGATTTCTCTAAACAAAATGCAATATAAACATATGAAAACAAACACAGCTGCATGCTGTACCATCATCAGCCATTTAGTTCTTGCTGCACGGGAAATTGGAACCAGTCACGTCAGTCCTATCTAGAACATGGGCCAAAAACATGTGTTTTACATTCTGAACATGCTACAAAAAGATGTTGTGATATGGCACTCACATCAACTTTACACTGGTTACCAGCAGGATTTAGAGGATAGACAAGGCCACTGGTATCATTTATTACAAGTTGAACGGCATTCTTGTCCAGTTAACTGATCTTGGTGACCACATTTTAAATGCCTCATAAGGTTACTTGACATACTATGTTTTCCTTTCCAGATTAAACATATTGAATTGACCACTGGAACACGTCACATGACAGAGTATTTGCAGCACAGATAAAGTCCATGTCACTTGTGCCAAAGTTCAGGATATTGTGAAACCCTCCTCAGGGAAACTCATTTTTCGTCTTTTAAACAAACTCTTGACCAGGGCAGCACTGTTTTTGGACGAGGTTGAATCATGCAGTTCAACATTCGGAGAATCCTCATTGTTTGCTTAGTCAGCACTCTTGGCTATTCCAGCTGTTTTCTCAACAAAGCCAGCCCAAGTATTCCGAGGATTGCCAAATACTTTGGCACAAAAGGGCGATATGAAGAAGTGAACCCCCATCTTTTAGAGGACATCTTGGCTGTCAACACATCCATCCTGCGGCCTCCATCGCCACAATGCCGTCCCATTCACCTGACTGCCATTATACGACACGGCACGAGATACCCAACGAGCGAGATCTTCAAGCACATGCAAAAGATGTACAAGCTGGTAAAAAGTGCCACGCCCGGCAATGAGAGCTGGGCATGCGAGATCCAGAGCCGGTGGAGGATGTGGTATCCTGATGACATGAACGGTCGGTTAGCCCGGAAAGGCGTGGATGATCACAAACATCTGGCCGTCAGGCTGTCCAAGCTGTTCCCCACGCTGCTTTCTGAGGAGAACCTTCGAGGAGGCTTTGTGAAGTTTATAAGCAGCTCCAAGCACAGGTGCATCAACAGCACTCTGTCCTTCATGGCCGGACTGACAGAGCTGTGGAATATTCAAGGTACGCAACTCACAAAACGGCTTTATTTCTAAGGCACTTTAGCAACAACCGTAGCTGTAGCAAAGTGCTGTACAGAAAATAAAATATAAATAATAACACTGGGGGAATGTTTGAAAAACATTTATGTTGTGTTCGAAAACTAAAACGGGCATGCTGATTCCAAAATTGCAGTCAGTTTTTTTTCTAGCACGTCAAGTTTTTTTCTCCACAGCTTTCCCTCCAGATAAGCAAAATTCCACTGATTAGATGACGTGACTAACTGCCGTTAGAAGAGCTGATTACGAATGGACTCATCTACAGCTATGTGGCAAACTTGTTTGTGTAGTCACAATTGAGACAGTGCGGCGAGAGGTGTGGATTCCACTCTCAAATATTACTTAAAAATTAGTTAAATAAAGCTGTCGGTAGTAATGGGAAAATGACGCTTCAAGATGTTTCATGAACCAGTTGTGTTTATTGAGCCTTCTCGATGGCACTCTTTGTTCAACATACGGCTGAAAGCACACTGACTTGCCGTTTCTTAAACTCCTTCCTTTAAACCAACAGTGCCATCTAGAGGAGTAAAAAAATAATACAACTGGTTCATGAAGCATCTTGAAGCTTAATTTTCCATACCATAGCCTTTTTGATGTTACATCTTTGAGCGTTCCTCTTTACGTACAAATTTGAGTTATACTACCACCATAGGAATGGAAGTCTCGTAAATGTACGGACATACAGTACAACCACCGAAAATACAAGACATAAGAAATGAAAAACAAGATAATAAAAGAAAACTATCAATATTTATAACATCCGTTTTCCCCGTAGGATATAATGGAAATCAATTATTTTAAATAAACAACGAATAAGCTAAAGTAAATATTGAAATGCAAAATTTAAAAGTCAAACAGATTTAGAGGTCAGCTCCTTCATTCGATTTTTTTCATAAACTCTTTTATTGGATCCCTTCAGACGCAATGACCCGTTTATGCTGACACAGTCACTGCTCTCTTTCCCGTCACCAACCTAGATCAGACATTTGACTACGAGGTGAACGACGCACTCATGAAGTATTTTGCCCACTGCACCAAGTTTGTGGAGGACGTTGTCAGGAACCCCTTAGCCTTGTCGGAGGTCGCCAAGTTCAAAGAGGGACCAGAGATGAGGAGGGTCCGGGAGAAGATGGCCGACCAACTCGGAGTCCCCTACAATAACATCACAGCCGGTCAGTGGTTCGATTTCATTTACAAGATGTTCTGAGTTCTCGCACTCTCACGTTTCTATTTAAAACAATGATCACAATGTCGTAAAAGTATGCAGACTCCGCGCTTTTTTTTTTTTTTACATCACAGATCAGTTCCCTTTGAGAGAAATGCAAAATTACATTTTAATGATACCTGAGGCTAGGGAGAGGCACAGTATATTCACACATTTAGTACTCGAAAAGCACAATTTAGTGGTGCTGGCCAGATGGGGATAATGTAATCAAGCACTAAGCCAGCGCCTGTGAATTTTTACAAACCAATCTAATCATTTATTTCACAAAATGTTTTCTGCACACTCATCAGGGGCGGAGCCATGAGTGTGCACAGGCCCACCCAGATTGACAGACTGCCCACCCAGTGAGATTCATGACAAAATATATATTTTTACATTTTTAGTCAATTCCCAAAAATATATATTTTTTAAATTCATGTTTCATTTTGTTTTTTATTTCATTAAGAATGGCGTATTTGTGGTTTTCTAAGGAAGATCTAAACTTGATATTATTCAGTTCGTCATTTTATTTGAATATACGGTTATGTCGGGACAGGAGGATTGTGCGAAGTGAGAGAAATATTCAGGCCCACCCATTAGCCACCTTCTGGCTCCGCCCCTGACGCTCATGTTATTTCTCTACAGACATGGCTGACGCTGCAATGAACCTTTGTGCCTACGAGTTTGCCATCAAGACCGTCAACTCTCCCTGGTGTCAGAGCTTGGATGAGGTTGACGCTAAGGTACAGGGCCGCAATTATATCTTACTGTAGGTCTTATCACAAAAGGTAATTCAGAATCAGTACATATGGGCTATTCCAAAGTGTATCTTTGGTAAGTCTGCAAGAAAACAGGTAGGCTAACGCGCAAAACACTGTATGTTATCATGTCACTATCAGTCTTCAACACTATCAGTGTGCCAAAAATGTTGCAATTTGAGCAAGAAGCAAGACAGTGTCGATAGGGTGATTTGTGATTGGCTAACAGTTGCACCATTTTGGAAATTGAAGGGTGGGCTCCTATAATACAAGGTTAGCATATTTTTGGCGGGAACTAACGTAAATAAATAATCCAGTCAAGGGCCAAACTGGCGCCATCATGAAACATTTATTAACCGTACAAGCAGTGACAAGTAAGTTTTTAACATTCGGTTAACCATTCTTGAGTCATCTTTTGACATATTTGAAGAGAATTGTGATAGTGTTACATCTTTTCACCATTTCGGTTGTCCTGATTTTGGAGGGCATGGCTAAAACACTCCAGTGACACCCTTGGGCATCTGGCAGACGCTCCCCCTCCCACACTACATATCGCTTGCACGTGAAGTCACTTCTGCTTTGTATTTTCTTTTTTTTTTTTTTGCTCAACATCTTGGGTAGGTTTGCATTTTCATTGCATAACACGCTTCTCAGTTGCTCTTAAAAACAGTGCACTCTTGTTGCATCATTGGGTGTTCTAACAATGCCAAGAGAGAAATAGATCAATTTTTCTTTCGGATTCCGAAGATAATCATGTGCCAAAAACAAGGCAAGCGAAGTGTCTGAGTAACATCTCCCGTGCAAACCTGCGTAGCCAATCCATAGTTTGGCTTCATGTGTGCCGCAATCACTTTGTGATCTTAAGTTTGTTTACCTTTGTAATCGTAGCGATAGGTGATTATTTTTATAAACCACGATAAAAAAAATGTCATTAAATAATACTAAACTACAAGCTGCTTATGTTTTGGATTCATGAGCATGCTAGCTAGCTAGTACAAGGTAGCTAGTAGATGAGTCCAACGTTAGCCAAAAGCGAGCATCTTGAGGTAAATTCATATAAGCGATAATAGCAAATTGTTTGGTGCTAAAGTGGGATCAAATAAAGCTGTCGTTGAATAAGAAATACGATGTTCCGTTGATTTGTCTGTCGTTCACTGTAAATGTTATAACGCGTTGACAATGTGCTCACGACAACTTTATTCATCGTAAAATAACAAATGCTCACTGCACTGTGGTTATGTGCCCATCATTACTAGTAGCTGTACAAAAACAATGCTCGATATATTGTATTTGTGCTGCTCAAACATGTTGGAATGTATAGGCATAAAAATCATGTGAGACAAAGTAACATTCATTTTGCAGCGGGGCGAGGAGGATGGAGGTCTTCTCAGTTTGAGCTCCCAATTGTTCGACCTAATGGGCATTTGACTGTACACAGTTAAGTCATTGGCCCACTAAACCCACAATGCATTTCATTCTCAGCTTTGTCACAGTGGTTAGTCCTTGACAAACTGCATTATTCTCATCACAAAAGACGTTTTGTGTCCGAGCAGACCTCCAGCTCACGTAGCCTGAAACGTTACCTAGCATAGTAGTGGACTTCAGGTGAAAACCACATTGCTTTACATATTTTTCTGGGGTCAACAGATAGTGGAGTATGCGAATGACTTGAGGCAATTCTGGAAGAGAGGCTACGGTCACGATATTAACAGAAAGTCCAGCTGTATTCTTTTCCATGATGTCTTCAGTCGTCTGGACAAAGCAGCCAACGAAAACAAGTGAGTAAAATGTCAGTCAACGCGAGTTTCTTTCTGACTGTATAGTCTACAGTGGAGCTTTAACTTACAGATGTCCCAATTTCTGAGTTTTGTGAAGAAAAATAAGAGTAGCTAACATGTGGGTAAGGAGAACCAGTCGCCGATGCATTTTCGGAAATTTATTGAACGGGACAAACAGTCAACACACAATTATAAAATTATTGTATTGTTTGAAAAGTGCTTTGTTACAGCTCTAGCTGTTAGGAAATGCGCTAAATTAATAAAATTGTATTGTATTCTCTTTTATGTTTTACAGTGAGTGAACCCACGCTCTTTGCGGGGAATAGAGACCAAGCCGTGAATAGAGAAAACCTGCATGGTTTCTGTCATATCAGCGAATAGCAGAGGACAAAAAAATAAAATACAAATTTGACAAATTCACTGTCTTACAATTGACCCCCCAGTCCGCTGATAGTGTAGTGGTACACACGCCTGAGTTGTGTGCGGGCAGCGTGGGATCGATTCCCGCTCAGTGACAGTGTCTATGTGTGCCCTGCGACTGGCTGGCGACCAGTTCGGGGTGTAGTCTGCCTTCGCCCATTGACGGCTGGGATAGGCTCCAGCAACTCCCCGCGACCCTATATAGGATAAGCGGTTTGGAAGATGACATGACATGACAATTGACCCCCACTACCCCACTATTAGTGGGGGATAGAACCCAACTCCGATTACGAATCGTGAAAAACTGTTAATGCTCCCCAATAATTGCCATTAAAAAAAATCAAAATAATACAAGTAAGATGAGGATTGGGTCAAAGCCATTTCCGGGAATGACGTCTTTTTTTTTTTTTTTTACTCCTTTCTTAAAGAGAAGTCAATGCAAACATTTTTTTTCAAGAATATGTTATATGCAAGCCCACTATTGGGCATTCTGATAAGTATTGAGTTTGTGGAATAAGTGTTAATCCACTCGTTTTTAGACATCTCTGGGGGCGGCCATTTTGTCTTCTGTCGACTGAAAATGACATCACAACTGCTCACAACGACCAATCACAGCTCAGATTCAGAAAACATGCCAGCCGTGATTGGTCGTTGTGAGCAGTTGTGATGTCATTTTCCGTTGACAGTAGACAAAATGGCCACCCCCAGAGATGGCTAAAAATGAGTGCATTTTGCTGCTTAACTTATATTCCACAAACGCAAAATTAATCAGAATGCCGTGTTCTAACTAGTGGGCCTGCTGGGAACATATTCTTGAAAAAAATATGTGTGTTGGGTTGATTTCCGCTTTGAATTGATTTTTTCCAAAACAATTTAGGTACGGCAAGCAGGTGACCGAAGCAGCAACGATCCAAGTAGGCCACGGAGAGACACTTCTTCCACTGTACACCCTTTTGGGCTTCTTCAAGGATGATGAACCCTTGACGTCGTCAAACTACGACTCGCAACGCCAACGCTCTTTCCGCCCCAGCTTCGTGCTACCATACGCGGCTAACTTGCTACTAGTGCTGTATGACTGCGGAGAAGGAGACTTGAAGTTGCAGCCACTGATTAATGAGAAACCAGTGAGCTTCCCTGGTTTGACTGAGAGTCAGCAGGCATCCATGCCGCTGTATAAAGACGTCAAAGAACACTACAAGGAACTGATCGAAGGCTGTGACTTTGAGAAGGAGTGTGAACTATTCAGTAGACCTAATCAATTTTTAATTAAAGAGGCTTTGTAGATGCTACAACCTCTTTAAAAATACAAGATAGCAACATGTGTGGAAATACGGATCAGACAAGAAAATAATGTAACATTTCAACGTTAAAAGTGTGACAATTCACAAATGACACAAAAACAATTTTTTGATTGAGCTGGGTCATGGTAATTAAGTATACAATAAATGAATAAGATTAAACAGTAATAGGAATCACATTGTTTACATCCCAAAAGTGTGTAAATGTTATTAATATTACCTCTACAATACACTTACTTGTGCCTTGAGATAGGAGTTTAAGTCATTCCGTGAAAGAAAAGAAAAATAGCACTGTATAATGTATTTTAAAAAATACAGTACAGAGATAAATAGATTGTTAAGAATAAATGGTAAACCATGTCAATGGCGTTTTGCATTGTGACTATTAAGATGACTTTCTATTTTCTTAAGGCAAAGGTGTGGTTGTTTGAAATACAGTACACGTGATTCTCTACCATGTTTAGTTTAACAAAATTTCAACTGGGAGTGGCATTAAACAGCTCGAAGCCTTTTTTGGGGGGGGGGGTCGGAATTGTTCAATACAGTATTTGCAAAATTGCTGATAATCATGAGATTAATTTGATTTAGTTCAGTTTCCAGTTTTCAATTGAAACAAATAATTGGCCAAATGACGGCTTGAATTCCCTCGAAAATCCTGAAAATGAGAACACTCGTCGTATCTTAAGGCGCCACTGTAGTTAATGAAGAGTAAATATTACCGGTAAGTGCTCTTTTCCAAAACTGATACAAGCTAATATTGCAAGGATCCGTGTAGCCATGCCATTTGTGTGCAGACTCAAACTTTTTGTTGAACATACTCAGATTTAACCAAAGAATTGTTTAAACAAAATTAAAATGTTTAAATCATGGGTGCGAAAAAGATTTATTGCATATGGATAAAAGCTCTACAAATATTCAGGAAAAGCCCACTAATCTCATGTTTTAATTTGAAATCAGACGTACTGTAGCTGCCCTTTACTCAATCAACTGTCTTGATGGTCGATTCACTCACTTTAAGATATGTGTGACACAGATGGCTCCAATGAGATGTGTGCTACTGAAATGAGTGAACATTTGTATGAAGTGTTTACATATTTACGTAATTAGGCAGGGATGAAAGATCTCAGCAATGGACATGCGGGGCATTTATTATTCAGAGAGACTCAACAAATTGCTTTTGATGAAATAACCACAGTAGTAGTAGTATATTCTGTCATCAATCATCCAGTACAATCTATAATATGCACACAATACTGTACATATAGGTCCCTCATGTTTTAAAAGCATGTCTATAGTGGGTTTATGAGTGTCCTCTTGACATAAACCCACTTTAATTACAGGTTTACGCCGAGTGTGAACGACGTTGTAACTCAAAAAGTGGACAAACGTCATATTGTCACGCAGTAGAGTGCAACGTTAGCTAGCCGTGGATGCTAATAATAGTCAAGCTACCCAAGCTAGGTAAATGCATCGTCCACGGCGGCGAACTACTACAAATGTTCGTTTTAAAATTCCCCGGGGCGAGTTGACGTCCGTGACGAGACATAATAACATAGTATTGAACAAGGCGTAAGTAAGAAAGAAAAAAAAGTGCTGTACTCCAACTTCATGGACACCGTAATGCCCGGCAATGGTTCTGCCGGGTTCGAGGGGCTCCGCCAGCCCACTCGCGTCATTCCGCTCCGGCATTGGCCAACTAACTTGGGCTAAATTATGTGGATGCGGGCGGAGGAGGGAGGAGGAAGGCAGGCTGGAGGCTGGGCCAGCCAGCGGAATGCTACGTGTCTTGGAGGCCCTTTTTAAAGCCCCCCTCGTCGCCTTTGGTGACCGGAGCCAAAAAAAAAAAAGTTAACGACGACCGACTGCAGCTCCATCCCAGGCCCCGTGAGCAAAGCGCAGCGAGCCCGGTGTCCAGCAACCCATTGGCGGCGTCGCCCTCGTCGAAAATGTCCGGAGTGAAGAAGCCTCGTACGGTAAGCGCCAGAGCGAGTCACCCGCAAGTTGTCATCCAATTTGCCGAGGTTTGTCAAAACACATCGACTTGATTTTTAAGCGGTGGAACATCAAACTTTGGATTCTTAGCAGTACACCCACCGGACACTTCATTAGGTACACCTGCAGAAGCATACAAGATCCAAGACAAGAGCTGTCTGCATTTGATAATGATGAATTAAATCAAGTTGGATTAAAATAACAGTATGTTCGTTGTTGTTATAGTTGGCGATTAAAAACCTCTGTCTACTTGATGCAATGTTCTACACTGCTGACAAAAAACACAAAAATTAGCACATTATTAAATCACAATTGAGCCATAAAGCCAAATATATTAATTTGCAGCTCCTGTATTGGGTCTCATTACATTTGCCCAGTGTACCTAATGTGACTGTCAATGTAAATGTCAAATACCGTGTTCCCCCCAAAAAGTGTCCTTTACTTTGATTTAAGTGCATTAAAATCATAATTTATTAAACACCGTCATCCTCTGTACCATCGGGTGTGATGTTGAACTCCTATAGCGACTCTGAATGGGCTTGTTGTTGTTGCCATGAATTCATGTCAATATGCCCTATTCATAAGGTGGGATGAGAAAGAAGCCACTGTTGAACACACTCGGGCATCAGATGCAGCTCAAGCTAGAACACTATGGAAGGGACCACCAAAGATGAGTAGCGACAAAAGAAAATCTTAAAAATATTCATTTTTTGTTACATGATCAAGTACAAGGAGAGTAGGCAGGCATTAATGTAGGATGTTTCTCTACTAAAGAAGGGGATGATAAAATAATTTATAAATATCCTGTATGTTTAGAATTATTGTAGGTCTGCACGATATTGGAAAAACATGATATGGTTGTTGACTACAGTGATATCGATGTTATTGCGATATTTATCTACCTAAAGAAATGGCATTTTTCTTATCTAATGAAAGAAGTCCATTTTTTTCATTCGGCAAAATAAGCAAACTTCTGAGAGTTCTCTGAGAGTCAACGACAATTACGGCCATAGATTACCACACTGGACAGATTTATATGGAGTGTTAGCATTCTGTTGCAGGACTTAATTTTAACATGGCCACAGAAGTATCAAGGTTTTGGGGTTACGAATTGTACCACACTTTGGGGTTTTCAATTTTCATTTGATTGTTTTATATGGTCTTTAATTTTTTGAATTGTTATCACATTCAGCAATTTTAATTAGTCAAGCAGACATTCCGATACAGTATATTAATAAAGTTTTTTTTTTTTTTTAATTAAAGTCCAATAGTGTCACATGAGCATCGTGATTAGGACCCATATGCAGACATGACACGGAAGTTGAAGAGTAAAAAGTCTTTATCAACGAAAATACAAAAGTAACTAGAGAATGCAATTTCTGGAGAAATTGCGTGTGAAGGCGAAGGAAGCTGAAAAGAAACTGTAGAATGCTTTGGAATGAAGTTGAATAAAGTGGAATAAAGTTGAATGATACTGAATGAATTTGAATGATACTGAATGAAGTTGAATAAAGTGGAATGAAGTTGAATGACCTCGATGAAAAACTGTGGAATGCATTGAAATGATACTGAATGAAGTTGAATGACGTCATATTATAGAGAATAGTCTGGAATGAGGAGGACATAAAAAATCAGAAGGGAAAGACTTCTGGTTCATTTCTGGGTCATGTGGGTCACTTCCGGTTCATTTCCGGGCCATTTGGGCCACTTCTGGTCCATTTGCGGGCCATTTGGGTCAGTTCCGGTCCATTTCCGGGTCATTTGGGTCACTTCCTGTTGATTTTGGGTCCGCCCCCAAGATGGCCGCTGCATTGGGGAGACCTCGGGGTGAGTATCCCCAGTCGAGCTAATGTCCCTGTCCAAGATGGCCGCCGCACTGGGGAGACCTCGGGGTGAGTATCCCCAGTTTAGCTAATGTCCCTGCCCAAGATGGCCGCCGCAATTGGGATACCTCGGGGTGAGTATCCCCAGTCTAGCTTAATGTCCCTGTCCAAGATGGCCGCCGCACTGGGGAGACCAAGGGGCAATAACACTGGTCCACTGGAAATGAATGGTGAATACTTGAATTTTTGTGGATTTTTTGATTGTGAATGAGTTTAATGTTTGGAAAGTAGGAATTTTGGGGGTGTTGAAAAGTTGAATGTGAGCTGAATGAGTTGAATGACTTGAATTTGTGGAAATTGGAATGGTGTAGATATGAAAAGTTGAATGTGCCAATGGAAATGAATGGTGAATAGTTGAATTTTTGTGGGTATTTTCATGGGTGAATAAGTTGAATTTTTGGGAAGTAGGAAATGTGGGTGTGTTGAAAAGCTTTACCAATGTGAGTTGAATGAGTTGAATCTTATGAATTCGAAATTGGAATGGTGGAAATGGGAAATGTTGAATATGCCATTGGAAATGAATGGGTTTTTTTGGGGGTGAAAAACTGGAAATTTGGGGGAAACCGTACATTCTTTGAATGAAAGAAAAAGGACCACTGGAAGCTGTGAATTTTTGGAATACATTGAAGTTGGAATGGCGAGAATCCGTTGTAAAATGTGGAAATAGAAGAACGCCAAAAAAGTGCGAGGAATAAAATAGAAGAAGAAGAAAGGTGAATGGTGTAGAATAACATATGTATGAAGGCGATTTAGAGAGATCAGAACTGGAGGAAATCTGCCTGGGAGAGAGCTTGCATCCTCACTCGAAGAAGGTTTGACGTACTGACGACAATGTGTCACTGAGTTACTCAAGCTTATAAACAGACAAGACATCAAGCCGATTATGACATAAAACTCTAATGAAGTGTACAAGTGGTCAGCAGTCTATGAGTTGCTGGCGAACACTAAAGAATCGCTTAACTATGCTATTTCGATAAACAAAATGTCAATGACAAAAAAAATTCTTTTGAGAAAAAAAAAGGAAGACGTGTTTTTTTCTGGACTGGAATTACAATTATCCTTCCAAGTTTATTCGATCGACGCTTTTTGTCAAGAGCACACCGGAAGCAAGAGTTCACTTCTGTATACCTCAACTGGAAGATAAAATGATGCTTTCAAGGTTCAGTCACTCTAACAGTCTGATTAGGTGATGGAACTACAGAGCACCTTGAGAAGCTACAATAAAACACCACTGTCAAAGGTTCAGTACAATAGTTGCACGTTTACAGGATCCAGGAAGGTGGAGGTAAGAGTGGATCCAAGAGGGCGACATGTGAACCCGACTTTTGCCACATCGTCTCTGGCCTTGCAGGCAGCACACTGGACACATTGTACAGTCCGTCTACCCACCTCCACCACCATTCCTTCCATGCCTCTCACCCTCACTACCTCCCCTCAGCAAGTCAATACAGCCCCTTTCATAAAACATCCTGGTCCATGTAGGCACTTGGGACCTGAGCGTGCTACTTTGACTCACTCTGTCAAAGAAAAAAAGTGTTTGGTCTTTTTTTTTTTTTTTTTTCAAAGCCGCTGGAGAGTGGAAAAGGGGTTGGAATATTACAGCCATTTAACGCAGCAGCATTGGGATGGGGAGAAGGCAAAAGCAAAGTATCAATTTGACTATGATGAATTTGTGACTGGATATCCAAGAGTGGAAGATATGACATGAGTCGAGAGTGAACCGCTTCAAATGAGCTACCGTGAAAGACTTTGATTGATTGTTTTCCGCAAAGGATTGGAGAGGAACGAATCCTTTCCATCATGTCTTGGGAATGACATGTTTGAGTCACATCCCTTCTCTTAAAAAAAAAAAAAAAAAAAAAAAAAAAAAAATGAAATGATGCAACAGCTAAGTGCAGTTACTCCAGTGCCAAACATTAAGGAGTGCCTGGGGATAAATCAACTAATGAAATTATGAAAACAAAATAAAACCTCAGATGAACTTTTCAAAAATATCCCAAAACATTAAAAAGTCGAGCTACACCTACATTATGTTTCATTTAATGGTATTTGCTCCGTTGTATTTTAATGGCTTGCTACTGTATGTACTGCCCTGCTGTGTACACTGGAGAAACCAAAGATACCCTTAGGGACAATGGCGTCCATCACTCAATGTAAAACCACATGTTATACAAACAGAATTATGACAATGTAAAGAGGGTGGAGTAGGATATAATAGTTTGCATAGTCATCTTTGGTCTTCACATTCGTCTGCTTGTGTGTCAACTGTCAATGTCATCGCATCGAATAACTGAGCTTTTTCGACTCAAGGTTAGATTTGATCAAATTATCAAGATACATAAGATACCGCAGTCAAATTGCACAATTATGTCTTTAGCAAGTAGTAAACAGCCCGAGTTGAAGCTTCTGGCTTTTGTCGTCTTCTGTTACAGAACCTCAACAGGTCTACGAATGTGGTCTACCAGGCCCACCATGTCAGTCGCAGCAAGAGGGGGCAGGTTGTGGGCACCAGGGGAGGGTTCAGAGGGTGCACCATCTGGCTCACAGGTAAATCACATCATGTAATTTTTTGTTTTGTTTTTAAATAACAGTTGTAAACAATGACATGCTGGTTGATGACAATAGCTTGTTGTGTTTGGGGTAGCACCGCCAGATATAAATGTTTTTTTTTTTTTTACTGGGAGACAAATCTCCATCATTGGGTTTGTGGAAGACATTTTCCCTCATGAATGTACAAAATGTTTTGTTGCATTCTCTTTGAAGTAATTTAGCAAAGCAGAATATCCAGCCGCGCAAATTTGTATCTGACTTACCTGTATCAACTGTAAATTACAGTCAGCGTTTCAACTTGGAATTAATTTCCCTCGCGTAACAGGCGAGGAGGTGGGGAGGAAAGTGAAGCGGCAGTAAAACAGGCTAAAATCCAGATGGGGCAAGAGATGAATTGCATACTAGTTGTGGTTTAACCAAATACCAAAGTCAAGATTTTAACATTTCTACAGACGTAGCTGCGCTGAGTCCCGTAAATACTGCATTTCAGAGTACTGGAGCCCGAAAAGAGAATGTTCTAGAACCTGCTAACTTCTTTGTAGCAAACAAAGGTTGAAGGACTAGGAACTTTTATTTGACATTGTTTCTTTCTCCTACCAGGTTTGTCTGGGGCTGGAAAAACTACCATCAGTTTTGCCCTGGAAGAGTTCCTGGTATCCCACGCCATCCCTTGCTACTCCCTGGACGGCGACAACATCCGTCACGGCCTGAACAAGAATTTGGGCTTCTCAGCCGTGGACCGCGAGGAGAACATCCGTCGCATCGCTGAGGTGGCCCGTCTGTTTGCCGACGCGGGACTTGTTTGCATCACCAGTTTCATCTCGCCCTTTACCAAGGTCAGAATATAATCCGTCATGCGAGGGGTCAACTTGAACAAATAAACGCCTCACCTCAAATAGATACCGTGTTTTTTTTGCCGTCACTTATAAGAAATGAAAATACATAATTCTTGGTAAATGTGTAATTTTGGGAAAAAATGAACTGACATTGGATAATTACCCACCCTGTCCAGTTTAAAAACGACATGAACATTATTCAACGTTATTACCAAAATGCAATTGTCCAAATAAAGGCCTGGTAGTCTCGGCAGCTCAGTATTTAATGCTCCTAATAACTGTTGGTCACATCAAACACAATTCCCATGAATATTTTTTTTCCTGCTGTAATTGTGGCCCACATGACTAAGTAAACACACCACACCTTAAATACACTGCTTTCCAAATTATTTTGCAAAAGTTTTTTTTGTTTTTAATTTTCCTATGTAACTGATGAGAATGACTTTCATCTGAAGTTTTATTTCACCAGAGTGTCATTTTAATGTTTTTGAACAAGACATCCAATATTAACAGCATTTAAAAAAAAAAAAATAAAATACGCAAAACAGAGTTTCAAAAACACTTTACACATGGCAAAGAACTAAGAATAGTCATTTATTGTGTTTGAGTTTTTTATTTTGGAACAAAAATACTGGTGTCATTGGAAGCTCTGTTCCTAAACATTCGAATTATATTGTAACTTTTGATGACTTGAAAATTACGCTGACTGTCGTTTGCGTATACTACTTCGGAAAATCGCAGAAAAATATCAATCAAACTCAGTGTTTTTTTTCCCTCAAGGCTTTAACAAATCCCCTTTACCGTGACGTCCGAGTCCATCACGTGTCTCTGTCTCAACGCGCTCCGGAACAGAGGTGGTATCTGTAAAGCTGACATTCACGGTGGTTTAAAGAGAGCATTCTGGAGCTAAAGCTACTAAACGAATAAGAACTAGCTATCGGCACACTCTTAAGTCATTCAAAGAAGGCTGTAATACAATATTGAATATTCAGCGCTGGGCATTCCGTCACTGACGGACGCCCGTTTTGCTGACGAATGACGGGGAACATTTCAAAATGACGGACTAAGCACTGACAGAAGTGGATTTTTGTCCGTCAGAGTAATCGTCACTGACACTGACAGACGGCCGTCCGTTTTCATGAGTTTTTTTGGAGAGAGTGGGGGGGGGGGGCGGATTGACGGACTGACGAATGACGGACCAGCAAAATTGAGTAAAACGCCCACCTCTGTGAATATTACTTATTTGCATAATTTATTGTTATTAAAAAATCATTTGGCCAAATCATATTGACACCTGTTATTCGCTGTAGCTGAATAGATAAATGTCCGTGCCACTAAATGAGCAAATCCGGTATATTATAGACTCATATTTATTTTTTTTATTTTTATTTTTTTTGTGTCATTATCATCCCCATAGGATCGTAACGAGGCCAGGAAAATCCACGCAAACGCCGGGCTACCATTTTTCGAGGTGTTTATCCACGCCCCCTTGGAGGTGTGTGAGAGCAGAGATGTAAAAGGGCTCTACAAGAAGGCTCGGGCTGGCGAGATTAAAGGTTCTGTTTCGCGATGTTGAACTACTTGGGACTGCCTCCGGTGTGGTAACAGAATTTGTTTTACACTATTTCATCGGCAGGCTTCACAGGGATCGACTCCGACTACGAGCGCCCCGAGGCGCCGGAGTTGCTGCTGAAAACCGGAGAGCTTTCAGTGAATGAGTGCCTGGAACAAGTGCTGGAGATGCTCCGCGAGCAGGTGGGTGTGACAAGTATTCGCGCTGTGTTGTTTGCCATGATAGATCTTACAAGGATTGATCTCTTTTCGCCTGTTTGACTTGGGAATGGAACAGTCGTAACGCAACGGGTTGACAAATATGCACAAGGTTGAATTTGAGTCACGTAAAACTGAGTGTGCAAATATCCTGCATCCGACCGCGATAAACGCACGTCGCGATAAAGACTAAGCGACATACAAATGGAGGCATTGCTAAATAAGTACTCAGGACTACATCGGCCGGCGTGCGTCACAGGACGGTTTCCAAGAAGTTGTTGCCACATGTCTGATGTGGCTTTGTGGCTAGCTGTGAATTATACATCATCGCTGTAAATCATGTGATTGTATCAGTGTGGGGAAATGTCTTTCTCTTTGAAAATTCAAGTTGAAGCCATGAAAAAGAAAAGTAGCCTTTGTAAGTTGGTTGTGATGTTTTTGTTTTGCTTTTGTTGTCGACCAGCCGGGCATTTGAATTACCAAGCATAACTTAAATCAAATTCAAATCGACCTCGCAATGTATTAGAACGCAATTTTCAAACTGCAAAGGCTGCAACCTCCTCTGTGTGATTATTTTTTTTATATACCTTATATACCTATATTTAATTAATTAAATTAAAGTTGGTTAAATTGTTTCATGGTGCAAAACAAAAAAAAAAAAAGATCAGTGAGAGAGACCCCTGCTGGTCACTTGAAGCATGATGTTTTTACGTTATATTTTATCAGGGTGTGGCAAAAAGAACACAAATTATGGTGCATTCATTGTCCTAATATTTATATTTCTCACAAAATTTGGGGGATTTTTGTCTTTTGGGCATGAACCTAAAATGCTGATATTAGTTTGACCTTCTCTAACAAGAAGCTGAACAGAAAAATAAACAACAAGTATAAAATAGGTGACAGTTTCCAAGGAGGTCCACTTCTGTGCCTTTCAGTGACTCTTACAGTCACTCTATCTCTCTTGCAACCTGATGTTGGTCTCAAAATGTGAACGTTGTGATGAAAAGGACTGTTGAAAATGATAATGGTCAATTCATGGCTCTAACACTTTTGCCGCTCAGCTGCTAGTTAGACAAGGTCAAATTAAGTCCACCTATAAAGGTTGACAAAAAAAGGCATTTTAGGTTAAACCTCAAAGCGGCTCTCAGGCTACTTTAAAAATAAGACCAGGGGACTGGTTCTGTCGGCAGCCTGAGTAGCCATGGCGATGAACTCTGCTCCAAAGAGAGCTCTCCGAATGGATGTTTTTTTTTTTTTTGTTTGTTTTTTTTTTTCAAAACGAAATGTTTACTGTGTTGCGTTTTGAAAGGAAAATATGATCACACCATGCCATTCAATACCTCACTAACATGCTCTATCTAACATTTATTCCTGTTTTGTTGTGTAGAACATTGTGCCGGGGGAGATCATGGAAGAGGTCAACGAACTATTTATTCCCGAGAACAGGCTGAATCTCGCCGTGGCTGATGCAAGCACGCTGCCCACCATAAGCATCACCAAGGTAACTCAATTATGCTTCACCATGAATATTTCTTTTAGCTGAATAATTTTTCTTGTGATTGCCTTCAACTCAATATTATTCGATACAACGGGGTATTACAAGCAAATGTTTTTTGTTGAAAAGAATAAAGTACAATAGCTGTCCACTAGACTATCAACAAAAAGATGATAATGAAACGCTGGGGCAATTATGTAATAGTGTGATGAGTATGAGTTTACATTTATGTGATCTCAACTTTATCATGTTTTTTTTTTTTTTTTTTTAATCTTTGATGACAGCTGGACTTGCAGTGGGTGCAGGTCTTGGCCGAGGGCTGGGCAAGTCCTCTAAAGGGTTTCATGAGAGAGCGAGAGTTCCTTCAGGTCTTGCACTTTGGCTGCCTCTTGGACGGTGAGTGTCAACACTGTCATGTCCTCTCTAGTCGTATCCTGCAGCGACATTACCGGTGGAAAAATGTTGCAATATCCATCTGAAAGAGGGGAGTCAACCCACAAATGTTCTTTACAATAATATATTCTATGCGCCTCCACTAGTCAAAACACGGCATTCTGATTCATATTGCGTAATCCGCCCATTTTTGTCCATCTCAGGGGACGGCCATTTTGCCTCTCGCTCTCAACTGAAAATGACATCACAGTCACTCGGGGCTTTTTCCACTGCTTCCTTCCACCACTCTGTGATATTTCTACACACTAAATATCAAGGATATTGAATCGATTCTTAACCAATTATCGCCATCCAGAACACACGAACCAGAAGCGATTGAGATCACTTTTTCTGCTTCCATCTCAGGCGGCGCCATCAACATGTCCGTCCCCATCGTCCTGCCAGTGAGCACTGAGACCAAGCAGGAGCTGGACGGCTGTGCGGCCATCGCGCTGGAGTACGGAGGCTCCCGTGTGGCCATTTTGCGGAACCCGGAGTTCTATGAACACCGCAAGGAGGAACGCTGTGCGCGACAGTGGGGAACCACGTGTCCACAACACCCTTACATCAAGGTGTCTTCTCTCCAGAGATAATTTACATTTACCGTACATACACAGTACCAACTTGTACCACAATTCCACATTTTCCATGAAAAAAAACCCAAATCTCATTGAAATTTAACCCATGCATGTACTTCCATATTTCACAACATATTCAACCCAGTCAGACTATTCCAACTTCATCCTCATTCTTCAGCTCAGTCAAGACTTCCGAAGCTTGACCTTCCCTAAATTACGTTCCTCATTTCCCATGACGACAGTCCCAATTTAATGCGGACATTTTACATACTGTAATTACTTCCTCCTTCTACATTTCTTGACTAATTCAAACCATTCCAACTTCCAAGTGTTCAACATCAACAAAATGTTCATATTATCACAAAAATATTCACGTTAGGTGATATTTACATAGTTAGTGTCTCCTTCCACCATTTCTTGGCTGCTTCATTAGTCGTACTTACAGGCGGGTCCGCGTATCTCAAATTTGTACTTCGGTTTGAATGTGCAGTGTTTTTCAAACTTTTTTGAGTCAAGGCACATTTATTTCATTGAAAAAATCCCGCGGCTCACCAGCAGCTGAAATTGTGAAAAAAAAAAAAAAAGTTATTTTAAGATAAGTGTTGTATTGTTTATGCAAGCATTTTTTAACATTGAAGAATGACGTAATATTATAACGCCTTGAATAGGAATTAAATAAAAATAAAGACAAAAGTATTTTATAATGTTTCATATTGATACTTACTCAGTGTGAAACATGGTCCTGTTTGGATAAACATGCGTCGCTAATTCGCTTGTCTCTAAACGAAGACAATTGGCTACCTGCTGCTGCCACCTGCTGGTATGAAAGAGTACTACAATGTAGTCAAGAGATGATTACGCTGCCAGGCGCTGGACCGCACAGGCACACAAATTAGATCATTTCCCACGGCACGCTTGACAATATGTGTGCCGCGGCACACGGTTTGAAAAACACTGCGAATGTGGAACGAGGCTATCAACAGTACCCATGTTGATGCAGTAATCTTAAAGTCCTGCACCAAAATGATTTTTTCCTCATTATTTTTCCGGATTTTATTGCTAATATTTGACATATCCAAGATTCAAATCACTCTCAAAGCCTCATATCCCTGCTATTTATTATATAAAATATTTACATTCAGTTGCTTGTGGGTTCTTTTGTATTAAAGAGGAAGTCAACCCAAATTTGTTATCTCAGCTTCAAAAACAAAAAGGTGAGCCGTGAATGGTCGTTACCTGAGCCCTGAGCAACTGTGATGTCATTTTCAGTCGACAAGTGGTAAAATGGCCGCCCCCTGCGATGGACATAAAAGGGTGGATTTTGCTGCTTGATTCATACTCCATAAACGCAATATTAATCAGAATATTATGCTTCGACTGGTGAAGGCTCATAGAACATATTATTGTAAAGTAAAATGACATAGAACATATTATTGTAAAGAAAAATGAAAGAATTTAAACATTAAACTGGCATTTTTTTAAATGCTCCAAATGATTGAGTTTTAATAAAAAGTGGATGAGGTGGCTCAAGCAAAAAAAAAAAAAAAAAAAAAAATGAAACAAATATTGACATAGAGGATGTTGATTTATGATTTGTGTTTGTGTGTGTACACAAATGGACGTAAATTAGAGGCGGGCCCGAGGGTTACTTACAGCAAAGTGACACACTGGATCCAACTTGTTTGCAGATGGTTATGGAGGGAGGTGACTGGCTGGCCGGTGGTGACCTGGAGCTACTCGAACCCATCAAATGGAACGACGGCCTGGACCAGTACCGCTTTACTCCGCGCGAGCTCAAGCAGAAGTTCAAAGACATGAAAGCAGGTCCAAATTACAACATACGTCTTGTTGTCACCCAACAAGCCAACTTGGAGGCATTTTAGAATGTGCCATTTTGTCTTTCAGAAGAACATAGCAAAGGAGCAGATGAGAATAGGACTTGGTAAATTGAGAGCATGGTGGTGTTTTTGTGCTATCTAGTGATCAGCAGTTGTCACTCACTTTTGACTGTGTAAGATGTTTGTGGTGCAAGCATGATTGGTAAAAGTCAAATCCACGCACGAGCACATTATAGAAAGCCATTTCAGAAGTTAATACATCTTCAAATTAGATATCATTATGAAAAGTGGTTTGAGCATTTACGCAATATTATTGATTTCCATCTTAAGGTCCATGTACTAGTAGGCTACATTCTGTTTTGTAGTAAAAAAAAAAAAATTCCACTACTAATACCAATTTTGACCTACTTGTCTGCAATTAAACCTTACTAGCAATTTACTGTGCTGCACTAGTAAAATTTCTAGGCCCAACTAGTAGACATATGTCATGCATTAGTAGCCCCCTGGAACCTACTAGTGGCACCAAAATGCCCGCTACTAGCATGCTAGTATAGTTCTGCTAGTATGCCAAACTTGTCCTGCTAGCATGCAGAAATGTCATACATGAGTGGAAATCATTGTACTAGTGTACACTCGTCGTTCTACTAGTGCACTTTTACATAGTGCATGGACCTTAAGATGGATTTCGAGGATCGCAAATAAACCGCTCTTGACGGCATCATCTGTGTTTTGTCTTCCCTCAGACGCCGTATTTGCGTTTCAGCTGCGCAACCCGGTCCACAACGGCCACGCTCTGCTGATGCAGGACACCAAGCGGCGTCTGCTGGAGCGCGGCTACAAAAACCCCGTCCTCCTGCTGCACCCTCTCGGCGGCTGGACCAAAGATGACGACGTGCCCCTGCCCTGGCGCATGAAGCAGCACGCCGCCGTTTTGGAGGATGGCATCCTGGACCCGGCCAGCACCGTTGTGGCCATCTTCCCCTCGCCCATGATGTACGCCGGACCTACTGAGGCAAGGAATTGTCAACTTGCCCAGTACTCACACTCTGCGCTTACGTTGAGATATTTGTGTAAAAAAACGATTCTGGTAAAAGTAGACAGTGATTTAACTTTTGTCTAGCGGTAAAACATACAGGAAAAATAAACGTTTTCCTGTCAATTTTGATAACTTTTGATAACTAAGGGCACAACGGAAAAATATCAGAAACTTCTCAGTACACAAAAATAGTATCACTCTTTTATTGACATTCGCAGTGCTTGGACTGAGACGTTAGAAGTCATTAGGTTTGTATTGTACAACCGTTTGATCAACTGATTTTATTGATGATGATTTAACATTATCTGTTTTTTTTTTGTTTTTTTGCAACTTCTGCTACTCCAAGTTGAAGTTAGTCGCAGCTGACTTGCAGTCCTCACACCAACAACATGGCTGCGAACAGAGAGGAGCTGGTTTACAAAAGCAGTTGGTGTTGTCTGGGGCTTGGAAAACAAGTTGACTCATTTGGATAAGTCGCCCACAAAAATATGTCAACACCAAAAAAAAAAAAAAAAAAGGTTCACGGGCACCATGTTGCAGAATCCACACAGAAAATTAAAACGGCAGTGTGCTGTAGTCAAAGTACTCATGACCGTTTCACAGTCTGTTAGCACCCTCTAGTGTTGGTGGGTGAAAATCCATCCGATTATTCGATGGAATAAAAACCGATTCTAAAAACATTCAATAGTGACGTCGTAACTTAGCAACTTTTCCAACCCCGTGGTGTATAGAAAGGGACTTCTATTAGCAAAGGTGGAAAAATCAATCAAAATTGGATTTTGTCAGAAAACATCAATGCCATATCGCCCATCCCTACTCTGTAAACGTGACAGGATACTCACGTTTCCATTAGGTGCAGTGGCACTGCAGGGCCCGCATGATCGCAGGAGCCAACTTCTACATCGTCGGCCGGGACCCCGCCGGGATGCCCCACCCGGAGACCAAGAAGGACCTTTACGAAGCCACGCACGGCGGCAAGGTGCTCACCATGGCGCCGGGCCTCACCTCGGTGGAGATCATCCCCTTCAGGGTGGCTGCCTACAACAAGTCCAAGAAGGCCATGGACTTTTTCGACCCAGAGCGGTGAGCCGAGAAATGACCTGTCGAGTATGGAAAGCCGTCTAATTATCCGGATTGAGGTCCATGTACTAGCGCACGACAACTTTGGCATACTGGTTGGATAACTACATGTTACCAGTGATGCCAAGTTGTGGACTACTGTAGTTGTCAACTGCGTGCCACTTGTACTACCGGTGACTAGGCGTTGCACAGCTTCAGATTTTTTTAAATCGACGCAAACGTGAGTTGTCATCGACTAGTCAATCATTATGTTATTGTTATTTTTAAGTAAAGGACTAAAGAAAAAAAAAAAAAAAACAGGAGGAAGGAATGCCAAAGACAGTCAGGTAACTTTTACACAACATGGCCAAACAGGAAATCCTGTCCTAGTCGATATCGCACTCTTATACCGTTGTTGAGTACTTAAATCGACTAGTCCCTGACCAGTAACATTAAAAAAAATATACTAGTTGATATCTAGCACGATACCGGCCGTACTAGTAGTTTAACGCTTCATTTCGTAGTGTTTCTCTTGTCTGCATTAATTCGAGTATGTGGATGGTTGTTTTTTTTTTGTCCAATCAGATTTCAGCCTCCATGTTCTGTCATGTTTATTTTCATTCTGGAATACATAAACAATTAGTAAAGTTTAACACATCATTAGCAATCTAATACATTTTATAATCAGCATCTCTGGTGAGTATGATGTATTTCATGAAAGTTTTTTTTTTTTTTTTTTGTGATGTTACAGCCAAATATTGTGAGCGGCTTCAGATGATGTACTTTACATGTATGTTGTTTTATTGTGTTTTTGTAGTTTGGTATGTATGCACTGTATGGCCAACCCTGTGGCTATAACGTTGTATATACTATTATGTCCTGTTGACTCGAGCTTGTTCTTATTTTCTTTCGTGGACCGAACTGTATATGCGTCCTCAATTTCAGCCATTGTTTCTCTTAGCCCGCAAGCTGACACACGATCCGTGTATAGATCGACTTTGCTTATGTACCACTTGTTGTTTTTGCAGACGTACTCCTACTTATAACTGCCATATCTCCTCTCCAATCTCGCCGTAACCTGACCTTGCCGCTCTACCCCACCCCCCTCCGTGTTTCTCTTCCTGTTAGTCACGCCGACTTTGAGTTCATCTCCGGAACCAAGATGAGAAACTTGGCACGCAGCGGACAGAACCCACCGGACGGCTTCATGGCCCCCAAGGCCTGGAAGGTGCTGGTGGACTACTACAGCTTGCTGCAAAAGGACCAGTAAACCAGCACGATGCTGCTCTAACTACTGCAAGACAATGACGGTTATTCTCAGAAGGTGTACTGAATTTTTAGGGCCAGTATAGGAAGTAAAGAGGCAACTCACGTGGGTGTCGGGGAACTCTTTGCCAAATCAAAGTACTTTTTAAATAACTGATGTGCATTCCTTTTAAAGGTGTCCGATTTATCATTCCATTGTGCAATTGCACTCCCTTGCCAATTTAGTAGGCTGGAGCCCAACTCTTTCAAGATAAAATATTTGGAACTGGTTCAGTACACGTGGGTGATTAATTTAGTCCACCTAATAAAGTGGCAAGTGGTCATGAATGCACATGCTATGTATTTTTATACAGAAGTAGTAACATAAGACTCTAATCTATTTTTAACATTGAGCCCGACGATATTTCATGTACTATCTGAAGGATACATGGGGAAACTTCATGCAACACATTTTAAGACTTCTGTTTATTTCTTTTAATTGAACGAAATATCACTACCTAAAGTGCCTATAGTTTATATTACATTAGCGCGAATGTCTCCTGTCTCAGCACAGCGTACGTACAACTTGAAAGTGCCTTTTCACAATGATGTCACATGTACTTCCCGGAGGCAGTCTTGCAATCTTTTCTGTACTACTGCTACTCGATATCTAGAAGTGCAACACCAAAATACAACAGATCTGTGTCATTGTTTGCCATTTAAGTCAGCGGTAGTCACTCACTTCTCTGCTACCCGGAAGTGCCCGGTCACCTATTGTTTACAAACATTATGAAAAGGTCTACCATGGTACAAAAGAATGTCTTTGGGGATGTATGTGTTGCTGTAAAAGTGGGCATTCAAACGCTTGCAATATGAGGGGGAGGAAGACGAGAATGTAAAATGCAGTAATAATAAACCTATTTGTTATTATGGATCATTCTTTCATACACATTCTATTGTGCTTTTTTAACATAAAGAGTACCCGGAGTTCAATGTTGGTATCAGACGTGAGTTGGATTTCACTGCTGAAAAAAGTCGAAGCACAACGCCGCCCTCTGTTGGCCAAAACTGCTACGGGCACAACTAAAAATGATGGTAACTGGCTCCAGGGGGTCCTCGCTTTACGACGTGGTTACGAACAGCGCGTGGCGAAAGAAAAGGTCACACGATAAATAAGGCACTGTTAATGGTATGATGTGTTGTTGTTTTTTTCTAATCCAAATATTTACTGTAAGTATGACTAGTGATAGACCACGTCGCGTTGCTACTTACGTACGATTCTGAACGAGGACCTCCTGAACTGTTTTTAGGGCAGTCGGTGGTCCGTTAAAAATATTCAAAAGGAATTTAAGATGTTTCTCTATTGGAGGTAGAATAGTGATTAGTGGTGAGATCATCTGCCTCACAGTTCTGAGGTTCTGGGTTCGAATCTCAACTCAGCCTCTCAGCCACTCGTGTAGAGTTTGCGTGTTATCATTTTAAAGTGCTTACTTGTAAACAGCACAACCTCGCTGTTTAGTGTTTTATAGTATGTTGTTTTTTAGTAAAAATACAGTAAATAGTAAGAAAAGTTCTAAATAAATAATAATAAAATTCGCATGCCACGCTATCCTAATGTTTGAATTTTTTTTAAAACAATCTGCTGTGTGCTTCTTTAATTTATACTACCGTAACACCTGACTTTTCTCTCTTGGGATCATTAAAAGATTATTTTATATGAAACAAAATTTTTAATATATATTTTTTTGAATGTCACTAATACTTATAATTTTTTGCTATTCCACCAATAACATGGAGTTGACATTTATACTGCTTCACATTACGTTGACCTATAGCAGTGATTCACAAAGTCCTCCCTCTTGTGGTATGCGAAAGACGCGCAGCCTAATTACCATTCAGTTGTATTTAACTTTTAATTTCAGCATTTGTTTTAACAAATATATTATGACGCAATTTTATTGAAAATTTATGTGCAATTTTAATGAAATCATTATTTAATACAGATTTTTTTTCTTCCTATATTTAATCGCAAATGTTTCCAACTGCATAATGTTACAGTGACCAGCAATAATACTAAAAATACTGTTCATGATTAAAACCTCTGTTTCAAGCTAAGTATTTCCTTTAGTGGAAAAAGTTTGGACATCCCTATTCTACGGCAATTATGCTTCCTCAGCCATCCTGACATCCTAATAGGTTAAAGAGCTACTTTCAAGTGATACTTAGGAGGTGTTTGGATACATTTGTATGACTGACGATTAATTGAGCCAGTCATTAAGCCTCGTGCCGGGCTTAAAGCGGGATGAGCATTCTCCTGATGAGCACAACCATCTTCTCCTGCAAGAAGCAGATTTTTAATTAGCCTTACATGGGATCAGATCATTTAATCTGTGATGTTCCAGGTAACCCAATTTTCAAATCTGCTGAGCGGCACTGCCTGGGACTTAATAAAATCTCCCAACTACGACGCAGCCGACATGTCGTGTTACAAAGGAACGACAAGGACAGCTGTTGGAGTAAATCTCTCCGCATGTGGCGCACACTTCCTGGGGGTGGGATTCTGGAGTGTGTAACCTAATTCAATCCACATTCACGTTGTTCGACATGGATGCTGGTGATCACAATGACTCTTAAATAAGCCATAATGACACTTAAAACATTTTTGTGTGTATTGGGATGCTTTCATTGTTCCAGATGCAATCTGTGTCCAGATGTGCTTAATCACTGGACTGCAGTGATTATGGAATCTACATGCGTTTCTGATTGAACATCATCAAATACTTCTTCGGTTCAATTGAGGATGGGAAATGTGAGCATTCGATACGGCCCGCTATGAAGTTCTTCGGAGGAGTGAACGCTTTATGGAACGGATAAGTGGACACTGAACAGAAATGGTGCAGCAACACGTAGACAGACAAAACAAAAATACTCACAGACTTATAGAGGCGCTGTAATCATCTTTACTTTCATAAATTGGATCTTAGTCGATATCATCTTGTTTGCCTGAAAGAAAAGAAGCAAATGAGAACCAGCGTGGGCTAACTCCATGTTGTCAATTTGCAGGAGCGTGATTATGTCCTCATACTAAAAGCCTGCACAATTATATCTGCATGAAATTAGGGTTACAGAAATAATCACGTTTGAAACCAAATTAAATAATTTGAACAATGACAATGCAAATTATTGTTACATGCGTGTCTGTAGAATCATTGTTACGTATCTATGTATCTAGCAATGACCCTTTTCCCTGCAAATGGAAAATGCACTCCAGTGAGATAGTTCTCACATACATTTTCAGTTTTAAAAAAAACTTTATTACACTATAATTTAATAGTAGAACTTTTTGGTGTGTCAGGGGGTCTCGGCAATGTATGGCTACATGTGGCCCGCTCTGAAATAAATGTATTTATTCATCCTTTATGCATTCATTGCTCTCAATGAATAATTTGTTTTTTGATTTATTGTCAATCCCCGCTGATTTTGGTTAAGAGTTGGGATACACGTACCCTGGATTGGTTGGCAGCTAATTGGTCTATCTCTGTTTTTGACATTTTTAAAGTAAGTGGAGGGATGAAATGAGGAAAGGCATATCTTTCAGATTAATATTGAAAGGCTATTGCACTGAACCAACATCTGCTATGTGAATTATCAACATCTGCGATTGGTTAGTTAATTTAAGATATCTACATGCAAATATTCAGATATCCTAAATCAAGTTTTGACTAGGCGAAATAAAGTTGTAGATACTGGAATCTCCATACATATGACGCAAACGTGACGTAATCGTCCTATAGGCTAAGTGACATTGCAGCTCTTTGTCTGTCGTTTAGACTAGTCACAATTACGTCACAGATACCTTGTATTAAAGGTCTAACTGTACATTATCTATTATTATGTAAACCACGACTACTTAATAAAGGCTGTTGATTGATATATATTAAAAAAATGATGATCCCAGATGGTTAAATTAAGCTTTTTAGTGTTGAATCTGCTTTCCATACACACGCTGCGTGTACTGACGTCACATAAACAATACAATTTATTGTAGTTTAAAATGAGAATGAATTTTTACTGCATTATAAAAATCAACAATTTTCCCTATTCTAATATACATAGCGGCTCAGTTGTGAGCGAGGAAAAAAGCGCGAAAAAAAGTGACATTTTATGTGAGAAACTTCCCTAATTATAGTCACACGTGATCACTTTGACAGAAGGGAGCCGTCGCGTGCGCACCTCACGGATCCTTCCGCCGCCATCAAATATGAACCGATTGCGTCCCTCTTTTCGCTTCAAATATCACCTCATACCGCAGTTAAGATGAAATCGCCATTTATAAGATTTAGCTGCGGTTGAATAATCGTCAAATGGTCCGTTTGAATTGAACCGAGGGACTACACGGCGAAGGCGGCGGGATACGTGTACTAAAAGCACAGCCTGCTCTACCTTCTTTTTTCCTCGGTGGAGGCCATGATGGGAGCCTGAGTTCAGCTGGAGCGAGTAAAAAGGAAAGATGATTCCCCGGGACGGAGCTGTCAAAGCAATCTGTGCATAATGCTGATTTTTGTATAGTCTGCACACATCTGAGGTGGAGCCTGTCACTTTTTCCCCTTTCCGGCGATGTTCTCGACGAGCGCTCGGTGACAATGTTGAATCGCTAAGGAGGTCTTTTTTGGATCGTAGCGAGCTAGCCTAGCTCCAACCTCCCCCCCTCACCCCGTCCGAGTGACTGGATACGGGCTTTTTTTTTTTTTCCCCCTCTCCCCCCTTCCTTCGGGGGTTACCAGTGAGTTTTCTTCTCGCTTCGGACCGAACCCGGGGCTTATTTTGTGGACAACTGCATGCATTTCGCTGGGGAGTATTTGGAAGAGCGACCGCGGGATTGGAAAAGTCGGGCCTTCGCCGAGGAGAAGCCGAGCAAGGCCCGTCTTTATGTTCCAGAGGAAGCCTGTCTAATCCCAACGAGCTCGGCTGGCTAGCCCCGAGGAGGACCCCCCTCCCCTTCTCCCCTTACCGCGACCTACCGAGCGGAACCGCCGTGTACCACCGAGCCACCTAAAAGCCTGCTTTCATCATTTCCCCATAATAGACTCCTGTCAGCCGCTGCAATGACTGCCATTATTAAAGAAATTGTCAGCCGGAACAAAAGGAGATACCAGGAGGACGGCTTCGACCTGGACTTAACATGTATCCTTTCCTCCAGTGGGTTATTTTACTCATGCATAACGCCGCGTTGATGATTCTTATGAATCTTACAATGAGAAATGTGAGGGGGAGCTAGCGGGGGGCTAGCAGGGGGGCTAGCTGGGGCTGTCATCAAGCGTGTTTGAAAGATGGTGGATCTGTCAAAGCGGCGTGCACTCATGTCACCCTCGTATCGCAGCAGGAAATTCCCGTCCTACTGGAGACCGAGTGTGTGTGCTTAATAAAATGCAAGGTAACCGGCTGGTGCTGCTTCGAGCTTTAGCATTTGTCAGGCTCTCTAGTTTTATTCCTACCCTATTAGAACCACATGCATGTGATTCCTATCGGGCAAGATACAATGAGTAGCAATTGATTGAATTTACTAGTAGTGGTGTAGTTTTCATAGCTTTATCTGAGTTATTAGATTTGCGCGATTATGGGCAAAATGATAATCACGATTATTTTTTAATCACAGTTATTCATCATGTTGTCAGGGAATATCTGTTATTTTATTGCACTTTTCTGCTAAACAACAGTGTCCAATGCAACTTGAAAACGTATTATTTTTGGATAAATGATCATTAGAATACTAGCATATCGCCGCTGTCCTGTGAAAAACACTTATGTCCCATTTTTAAAAAAATTAAAAAATAATAATTTCGCATTACTGCAATGTCCTTAACGCGGAAACGCCATTCACGTAAAAATAAGAAAATTGAAAAAAAGGACTTGTTTTTCACATGACAGTGACAATATGCAAGTTGTAAATGTTACCATAGGCTAACTGAATTAAAATGCTATTACAGGGTAACTGCAGGTTACAAATTCATGTTTCGTGAACTCGTTTGCAAACTGAGGCAATGTTTACCATTGAAATGAATGAAAATGCAATTAATTTTTCCTCATTTTGATTGTTGTGTGGTTAATAGTTAAGTTCTGTGCAATATAGAAATAGGTGAAAACACAGTTTATGATAATTGAATGAGAGTGGGTTCACTAGCAAATCACTTGGCAGCGTCTTAACTAGACTTTTGGCTGGATGGGATCGGTAGATGTTTTGTTTTTTATGCTGAATTGGTGATCGGTTTTAATGTCATAATTTGCCGATTTGATCAATGGCGTCATTGATCTGATCTGCAAAATAAGACATTACAACACAAATTCATTCAAGCCAGGGATGTTCTGTGGTGCCATTGTTGATGCACGGTTTCTCAGCATATACAGTTGCAATTCTTTTCACTTTTTTCCGATATTTGTAAAGAATTGGGATCTTTTTTGGGGTTGCGGCTGTACAGTGAATAAAAAACTGTAAAATAGAGTGGCTAGGTTGGTCCATCTTCTGATGGGATCAGTTACCGTTTTTTTAAAAACTCACTTATAAGTGATCGGCTCCAAAATCCTGATCGTCTCAAGACTAGTTTTAAATTTTTAGCTCCAGTCAGGTTCACCTTTTTACTGCTAGCCCTAAATGACTACCAGCTCCCACAATGCAGCATGTTTTCTTTTATATACGGAGGCAGTTATGGTAACGCAACACGAGAATAAGCTCAAAGTTCTTAGCCTTCTGCGACCATGCCAGGACTGTTCATAAAGCGAACAAAGTGTATATAACCCGAGTTACAATTTTTACTTTTTAAAAAATGTTCATAACCCCAATTGTTCGTAAAACCGGGTCATTCGTAAGCCGGGGCTCCACTTCATCATGTTCGACGTCATTTGCGGTTCGCTTTTTTTGCCAGCTTGCTGAAGCTTTAACCATGTGCTCGCCCCCTGGTGGTCGGCTGACTACTGCTTGAGCAATAGCTTGTTTAGATGTAAATATCGCACATAATCAGGTTAATTTAATCGTGGCTGCCAAAATCGCAATCACGATTAAAATTTGACTAATTGTGCAATCCCGGTTTGTCGTTTTTTTTTCCCCTCCACAGATGCCTTGAATATCCTCAACAATGATGCGTGGTCCTTTTATATCTGTTTGTTTAAACTCCTTAAAAATGCAGAATATGCAAACATTTCTGTAGTTTTTCACCAGTGAGGCCTTGACACTTTTCCTTATGTTATCAAGGCCTTCAAATGCCAGAAATTGTCGGACTACCCTAAACTTGAAGATACCTTGTTTTTGCTGGCTAATTTTCTACTTTCATTGGCACAGTTTTGTACAACAGGCTGGTGCTGCTGCATCAACCGCTTTGGGTTTTTTTTCCCCTTTTTCTAGTTTCACTAGTCTATAAGTATATTCAAATGATGGTTATTTGTAAATGCACGTGTTGCCTTGTACACATGGTGCGCCTAGTGGAAATAGACTGACAATTTGAAATCATTTGATTTGGTTTTCCCTCCATGGCCAATAAGGCCTTGGTTATCCTGAACGTTGACACTTGGTTCTTAAATCTGTCATTCATCTATTTATATTTGATCAAAATTGACTATTAGGTTGTGTTGGAAAATGAAATTGAGATAGTAGATAGCATGTGTGTTTTTTTTTTGTTAATATTTGTCTTAAATCCCTTGAGGTAGTAGCCTTAAAATTCTCCTGAAAGTCTTAGAATTGCCAAACTTAGCCTTGTTTTGGCCATCTCGTCATGCTTGCGTTCATTTCTTAACATTTTTATATTTTTATGAGAACTGTATGCAGGTTCTGGATAATCATACATACATGTGTTCCCTTGCAGATATTCTTTGTAGGGAATGTGACAAATTTCTCATTAATGCCTGGTCGGAATTGGTGGAAATATTTGTTGTCATTCTGTTGGGTTGGGAAAGGAGATATTTGCCAACAGTTTGTAATGTCATCTTTTTGTTCCTGTCAGAGTTGTTTTAAATCCGTTGGAAAATCCCACTACCTTAAGCTTGAAGATAGGCTGTTATTCTACATTCATGCATTGGCACATTTACGTACTAGTGGTTGTCGGCCTACAACTCAATTTTTGTTCTTTTTTTCCGTCATAAAATCAGGTTGAGTGGCCGAGGGAATGTCTTGCTTGCGCTATTGGTGTGTTAGTCCCTAAAAAGTCTAAAGTTTGACTCCCATAAGCCTGAAAATACTCAGTGTTGGCGCAGTAATTCAAATCCCCAACTTAAATACTGATTTCTTGGGATGCTCCGATCGATCGGGCACCGATCACGATCGGCCGATTTCCGTGAAAAATTACGCAGTGGGAATGTTTTGATCGGCAATAAAAGGCTTCGATCGAGTATTCCGTCCACCGCAGTTGGCGTGAGCATGGCATTGTCTGCTATGTGTGTGGAGTTTGCGTCTTGTAATACTGTATATGCCATGAAAAGGTAGCTCGCGCGGGGAGCATGGCCGAAAGTTTCACTACAACCAACTTAATCCGACGTTTCAAGAACAAGCAATCGGGAGACTCCGGTGAGTTTCCGAGGCTCACCGCATTGAATAAAGTTAAGGCGGACACAGCGCAGTGTAAGTGGCATTATTGCCACAGGCAGACGCATTGTAGGTCACTTGTGGGCAACAGACCCACTATATCGTTTTTTAATTCACAAAAAGATTAACTGACTTTTTTCTCGTTGACAAATGAACAAGGTAGTTTGTCTGCACAAGACGACGTTTCTGAGTCGTTTCAATTTAGGAACTCATTGAAAAGTTTATTCGAGTGAAGCCTGCATGCGACTGTTTTGTCTACTTTGATTATATTTTGAACCACGCAATGTTTAGGTGGCGTGTTATTTATTTGACTTTTTGCATAATTAAGTCTTTTGAGACGGCTGATTATTTTTGATCTGTTAAAAACGGTGTTACTAAAAGCTGGTAAATGTAAGTTTTTCAGTTATCTTTGTGACTGACTAATTGTTGTGTTGTGCCAGCAACGGTTTTGTGTTTTTTCATGCTTTTGAAAATATATATAGATTTTTGTCAAAATTACGGCACTAATATGGATGTTTTTTTGTTTTTTTTTCAGATAATATTGCATAATAGCAGTCACCATAAATAAATGGAAAACTATAACAATATTCCATGTGGTCGGAATCGGTCTCACTCATGCATGATCGGTATCGGTGTCATAAAACCTGATCGGAACATTCCTACTGATTTCCTTTTTTTTTTTTCTTTTGGTTTTTTTTTTTTAATCACAAGATTATGGGGCTTGGTCATATAGTTGGATTTTTTAAAATGTTTTCGCAATAATAGTTACATATTAACATATGCATACCGCTTGCTAGAAACATGGACTGAGCGCTTTTGGATTGTTGTCTGAACTGGGAATTGGCGTATCATTCGATTAATTGATATATTTGATCGATGGTGCCTGGCGGGATTCAGATTGGAATTTGCCCGATGGCAAGCCATGAGGAAGAAGGGCGCAAAAGGCAATGTCCAAAGTGTGGGAAGAAGATAACAAAGTGCGGTGCGGTGTGTCTACATGTATCATAAAAGCATATCTACAAAGTTGCTGCATTGCACAGCCCGCGGGACAAACGAGTCCCCAAGTCTGTTTCGCCGAACCCCCCGGCGAGCGCAGCCTGGAGCTCGCGTAGCTCCTCTGACGGGAGGAGATTGGGTGCAGTGGGTGGCCCTCGTCGGATTGTAAAGCCTCAGCCGTGTGCTCACATGATTGCAGGAACAACTCGAGTCGATCCGATGCGTTGGCTGTGGTTTTTGTTGCGGAACTGTGTACCTTGCAGAGTTCAGTCGGACGCTATCTGATGAAATGTGTCATGACTCCATGGTTTAAGTGATTGTTGTATGTAGCTTGTGGTGACGGAGGCATGTCCCTCAAGGGAGGGCTGGGGGGGGGGGGGGCGACTTCTCTGTTTCTGGTTGTTACAATGCGGGCCCTGTTATCGCTTTTTGGCGCGGCGTCTGAAACAATATGCAGTTATGTAATACACAGTTAAAGTGGAGTTAAGCGGTGATCTTGTTTCGGCCCACCGCCTCGCTCGTCTTTGCTCTTTTTCTTGACTACTCCCACTCTAATTCTCCCTCCCCGCTTGCCCCCTTTTCCTCTGCTCTCCTCCTTTCCTGCCCCACCAACAACACACCTCCCTCCCCCCCCCCCCCGCTCACCAGTTCCCACTCTCCCTCGCTCTCCGTTGCAGATTTGGCGTATGCACAGAACCCAGGCGAGGGCTAGCTTTAAAAAGAAGGCGTTCCTGAAATGGCAGATTTTTTTTTTTTTCTTTTCTTTCTTTTCATTTTCCCCTCCTACTCGGAGCTTCCGTCAGGGGGTCTCGCGTGTGCGTTTCCTCCCAGCTGCAGACCCGAAGCGACCCCCCCCCCCCCTCGCCCCACCCACTCTAGTCCACCTCACCTCCCTCCCTCCACGCTCCTGGGCTGAGTCTCTCCTGGGTCGCTGTGGATGTGTGTTTAAAAAAAAAAAAAAAAACCCCACTTGAAATAGTTTGACTGGCATCACTTTGGCAGTAGGTCCAAGGGTTAGAGAAGGCTATGAAACGCCGTGTTTGACTTCTAATAAATGCTTTGATGCACGGCTGGGATCATTGCCGCCGCCCGTATGCGCTTTGGCTACCGTTACGGGAGCCACGCACTCATGGCTCACTGTAGCTGCTTGAAACAGAAGCATGAACAAGGGCAGCTTGGTGAGGGTGAACATTTCTATTCAAATATAGAGTGGAACACAATGGTTGACAATTTTGCTATAGGCAACACCTTTTTTTTTTTAACCCTGTAGGCGCTTTTAGAAGTACCATTTTGTTTTAGCTGTTTTGTAAGTTAAAAAAAAAAAAATGTAGCCGAAATTAATATTTGTGGTTTGGAAGTTTCCGGGATTTAATGTTTGCCCCTCATTCTGGCGTCAAAAGATTTGAGAAGTGTTGTAAAATCTCTCTCTGCAGTAGTTCAAATGGCAGAAAAATGACCACCTGGAAAAATTCTTCCTTTTTTTTCCCCTCCCTAATTTCCGGTTCTGGCCTAGGCGTCTGTGTAAGGTTTCCTGGCGCACTTGAGTCTAAAAGTGGGTTTTTAACGTTTAAAGTAATAAAATCAATCATAGTAGCCAAGCCGGTAGTGCCTAGCCAACTGTTGGCTAACGCTAGCAGCTAACAGCACTGCCTGGACTTGCTCCTCACCAATTGTCATTATTTTAACTCAACCTCATCGCCACTGACCCTGTGAGGACAACTTTCACTTTTTCTGTGTTTTCAGGTTGCGAACCGTTTACAACGTACTAGTTTGAGCGGCAGCGTTTGACCGTATCGTTATGATCAGTTACCATCCTACTTGCTGGGGTTATTTTTTTTTTTTTTTTTTTTTTTTTTTTTTTTTTTTTTTTTTTTTGTGGTGGTGGTCTTTTACCGTTGTGACTTTGCTAGGGTCCATCACGAGATTACCGCATGTTCGACCAAATCAAATTCCTGCCACGTCACAAGTGTCTTACGGTTGTGTTTGCGCGCACAATCTGCAGAGGTGGAAGTGTGTGTTTCCAGCTTTACTTCTTAGCGAGGATCTTGACATTCACTAACATGGCTCAACAGCGATGCGGGGAGAGGAGGGAAGGAAAGAAGTAAAAGAAGCTCAACATCAAAACGACGTATCCAATTAGAAACACTGAGCTTCCCTCTTTTGGACACAGGAAGTGTGAGAAAAGCTTGCCCTTTAGTCACTGGTTAAAAGTGTGAAATCCCTCGGCTTTACGGCGGAGTGCAGACTTCACTTTCAGGTAGGCGGCGGCGTTTGCTCGCGCCAACTCGATTATTCTCTCTTCACGGCAACCTGACACTGATGTGCTCCTCTTTTAAGAGCGTATGTGTGTCACTGTATAATTGGCCCTGACGCTTCCAGTCGCCTTTTTTTTCTTTTTTTTTTTTTTCTCTCTCCTCTCTCCCCCCCCCTCCTTTGCTGCAGCCCTGCTCGATGACATCATGCCATTCGAAAAAAAAAAAAAAAAGGCAGTCGAGATGCGCACAAGGCAGTGCCCCTTTCTTTATCTTCACTATGCCTGCTCGTTCACTGGCCAATCCATTAGGTACGCTTTGCTGGCACCAGATTGGACCCCCTTTTTGCTGTCAGATGATGAGATTTTCGTGGATTATGGATATGATAGTGTCAGACAGTTGATGGGTGTATATTTGTTGGATGCCCGTCCATAATGCAAATGTCCCACCTTTTACTGGATTAGAATCTGGTGACTAGAGACTCACTGCCACTTTCCAATAGCTCAGTTACCGCCGTATTTACGGTTATTATTTGATTGCTCTACATTTCTGTCCTAGAAGTTTTTTTTTTTTTTTTTTTTTTTTTTAAATATAAACTATAATTATAATTTAACGACCGCGTTGGCGTAGGTTAGCGATAAACTACGGCACGTTCTGACTTGCATACGAATTGGGTTATCTTAGAGGGAATCAAGTAAACCAAGGACCATCTGTGTAAGATTTTCTTCTAATTTCACTTAACTGCTCCGTACTTGGCATACTGTGCTGTTTGAACTGTTACTATCGGTTCCGATGGGTTTAAAGAACCACCAGACCAGATACTAGGCACAGTGGTATTGTTATAGTCCCCTATTTTTTTTTGAGAGCCTGATCAAATTTTGTTTTTGTTTTTTTGTTTTTTTCCTACGCTGATGACAAAAGCACCTGTTTTGACCCTGTGATGCCAAAGTCCCTTCTCTTCAGGCTTTTGCTCTACGGAAATGCTCTTCTGCCAAGCTCGTTCATCATGACTGGTTATTTCTGTTAGCTCAAAGGAGATTCTTTGACCTCTGCCACCAACGAGCCATTTTCTCTCAAGCCTCTTACTGGATTTAGTTATTTTTTATTTATTTTTTTTCCAGAGCCATTCTCAGTAAAAACCCCGGAGATGGTTGCGCTTCAAAATCCCAATAGAGCAGCATTGACAGAAATACTCAACAAACATACCATATACAAAGTCACCTTTGAGCACGTTTTAATTAGACTCTTTGAGTTCATTTCCCGATCCACGAATCGATAGAATGGATAAACTGGATGTCTTATGGTTTGACACCAAATTGAATCAATTGAACCAATCAGATGTTCTGGACGATTTACAGTAGGTGTTTGATCCATCAATTGTTCAATTCATTTCCTGGTTTGATTTGAGTTGGCATTCAAACCTGTTTTGACATCATGAGACCAAGACGACGTGTAAAAATTGATCGCAACAAGATGTTGTCAGAGGGAAGTTGGCCCTTTGCTGTTCAGCTCCTTGTTAAAAAAGAACAGCAAGTTGGGCAAAAGTCACGCAATTTTGAACAATTCCACAAGTGCGTTCAAACGTTTAGATCAGGTCAAAAAGTTTACCTGTAAAGGTTAAATGCATTTTAGGTTCATCCTAAAATCTCACCCAACAGTTGACATAATGGCGGTACGTATGAGTAGGACGTTATTAGCGCCATTTTACTCATCCATGCACCAAACCTCATGGTTTATGTAGATGCGTTTTAGTTTCAGTTTTTATCTCTTGTAAAATAAGAAAAATGGGACCATGTGCAAGGCAATCACCCAATTCGGAGTAGAGAAAGTCCAAATCACGTCTCTTGGTCACTCTCGCGCGCTGTTTGAACTTCAAGTGGCTCGTCTCGACCATACCTGAGCCGCTTCAACTGTCTACCGTGTGATATTCACCCCAGGGCGCCCGGCGTACCTTAGCAAAGCCTTGCGAACGCGTGCAAACTCAACCCCGGGAAGAGATACTCTCGTGTTGCAGCCTTGCTGATATAACGTTTGCGCTCTAAAAATACACGCAGGTCACGGAGCGGAGACTCTCCTCTCGTGCGCCCACATGTGGTCCTGGCCCGGGCTCGGGCAGGAGCGCAGTTCTTGGTGTCCTATCTCCTCACCGTCAAGGCCATCTGTCACAACACGCATGCACACAGATCAGCGTCGCTCCTGCGCTCTCATCTAGCCGCGACTGTAACGACACGGCGGTATTGACGCCGGCTCGAAACTTTGTCACGGTCTGCTGCCCATGCCCGCGTTGGCGTACTTGTGCGCTCCTAATTCCTAGCGATGGCCATGTCTCGTTAAATAGCCAAACAAGTAATTCATTGTGTTACGTCGCCGGCCAAAAGCGCCATTCAAAAAGGCCCCGTGCCCACAGACGCTGCACCGTTCCTTGACCCCCACCCGACTGAACAGATATCTACCCAAACATCATTGCCATGGGCTTTCCAGCAGAGCGACTCGAAGGCGTGTACAGAAACAATATAGACGACGTAGTGCGGTGAGTTGCTTTGCTGCCGCCGGGAAAAAAAAAAAAAAATGTTTGCCCCGCCGTGATCTCGCGTCCTGATTTTGCATTCCTTTTCGGCTCTCTCCCGCAAACAGGTTTTTGGATTCGAAGCATAAAAACCATTACAAAATCTACAACCTGTAAGTGTTCCTCGCAGTTTATTTCCACTTTCTGAGTTGTCTCATTCCTGATTTCTGACTGGATGTTTTCCCTTTTCAGCTGCGCGGAAAGACACTACGACGCTGCCAAATTTAACTGCAGAGGTACGCCACTTTGTTCCCCTTGCCCCCATGTGCCCACACTTTTCCATAACAAGTCATGACTCACCAAATTGCAAAATTGCGGGAATTTTCAAAGAGGGAAACGTTCCATGCGAATTAACAGGAATTTATGAGAACAAACCAAAATGAAAGGGTGGCTCTTAATAAGGAATGCAAGTAGAGTTGGAGAAAATGTTTACATTTTTTGCATCATCAAGGCTGAAACCAGATGCCATGCAATACCGTTGAATTTCCGATTCTGAATTTCTCAAACACAACATATTTTTTTCAAGAATATGTTCCCAGCAGGCCCACTAGTTGATACACGGCATTCTGATTAATTTTGCGTTTTTGGAATATAGATTAAGCAGCATAATGACATAATGACATAATGACACTGAAAATGACATCACAACTGCTCACAACGACCAATCACGGCTAATCTGTTTTCTAAATCTGAGCCGTGATTGTTCATTGTGAGCAGTTGTGATGTCATTTTCAGTCGACAGAAAATAAAATGGCCGCCCCCAGAGATGGCTAAAAACGAGTGGATTAACACTTATTCCACAAACGCAATATTTATCAGAATGCCCTTTTCCAACTAGTGGGCTTGCATAGAACATATTCTTGAAAAAAAAAAAATGTTTGCGCTGACTTGTTCCTTTTGAATGTGCACAACGCTTTCTGCAGCAAGGATCCTAATGGGTCTGATTGGGTCATAGAAATATGCTTGAATAGTTATCAAATTACCTTCCATTCCCAGTTAATTCCAATTTTGAAAACTCCCCATTTTGACTTCCCGTGGAAATGTACCAAACAATTTGCCACCCCTTTGCAATCCCATGACTCACAGGCTAGTTAAAATCTCACCAAAATGTCTGTCTGGCTTGCTCCAGTTGCACAGTACCCCTTCGAAGACCACAACCCTCCTCAGCTGGAGCTGATCAAACCGTTCTGCGAAGACCTGGACCAGTGGCTCAGCGAGGACGACAATCATGTAGCGGCCATCCACTGTAAGGCCGGCAAGGGCCGCACCGGGGTGATGATCTGCGCCTATCTCCTCCACCGCAGCAAGTTCCTGGAGGCCCAAGAGGCGCTCGACTTTTACGGAGAAGTCAGGACAAGGGACAAGAAGGTGAGCTCCACTTTCAGGAACATGGCCTGACCGCAGTAGGTCGTCTGAACTCAAATATTCAGGTCAAGAACGCGCTTCCTGGTTCAGAATGTTTGAACAATATTTTGATACTGTATATTAGGGCTGCAACTAACAGTGTAGTTTTATAATCGATTTATCTAATGTTTATTTCGGCGATTAATTGAATTAAATAAAAAAAAAAATTAAAAAAAACGTTTCAATTTCCATCCACTTATTTAAAAACAGGACATCACCGTATTTTACGGACTATTGAACGGGTCTATTTTAATACGTTTTCAATTCATACATGAGATGCACTGGCTTATAAGGCGCATTATCTTTGTGAATTATTGTATGTTAAATAGTTTATTGTAATAGTACCGTATGTTTATATAGCTTTAGCACTGTTATGCTAGCTTCAGATCAAACACGAAATAACGGGTGTCAACATCGTGAGTCAAACAAGTGACCGGCGGTTGTATTATTATTGTGGCTAATGCTAAATGCTATTTTGGTTGACATTTAGCGCACATTTCAGTTAGTCTCCTCAGTTTTTCAGTAGTAAATATTTGCTCTGGAATCACAAAGCCCAAAGTGGCCAACAGGTGCCTGGTGTGTTTGTCCTCTCTGAACCTGTCGTCGTTGTGTTTTTATATATTTTTTTATTTTATTTTTTGCCAGGGAGTGACCATCCCCAGCCAGCGCCGCTACGTCTACTACTACAGCTACCTACTGAAGAACCAGCTGGAGTACAAGCCGGTGGCGCTGCTCTTCCACAAAATGGTGTTCGAGACGCTGCCCATGTTCAGCGGGGGCACCTGCAGTGAGTCACACGCGCACATATGCTCATGTTCAACTTTTGGGAGCCTCAAATTGGGTCGGAGGCGCGCGCACACTCGCGTAGTGCATAGTAAGGCTCACCCACGCTGCGTTTTACCGCCGCAGGACACTGTGGGTCCGGAGTGGAGCTTCTCGTCCTTTTTGTAAGCAAATTGGAGCGCCGTACTCGCGGCCTGCTTTTTATTGATGAGGCCCCTCTACTTTTACTTCTCTTCAAGGTCGACTTGACCTTTAAATAATGAAGCTTTTTAGATATTATTAGCTCTCGCTCAAGAAACGTCTACCTCGGGAGGCTCCCAAATCGCAGACATACCCGTAATATTAATCATGCCCAATACACAGGAGTTGGCTTCTAAATTTTTAAGACTATGATACACCTTCAGGGACACTAATCACTGGTTTATGTTCACATGGATGATACATTATTGAAATTCTCACTTTTCCTTTACTGTTAATTCAGTTACTATATTTCTCGAAATCAGCAGGCTGAAGTTGAATTTCTTTACTTTGACTGTATGCGGTCTGAAATTTGAAGTAAAGTGACACATTTGCTGAATGGGTGTCTACTGCCTGGGAATGACACAAGTGACTAAAAAAATGCAGTTGAGAGTTATGTTAATGAAATGCATTTGCCTGCATTTCATGAATTTTTTTTTTTAACACGTGACGTTTTCACCTCAGTTGTCCATTTTGGGCTTAACTGTACACACACTTACATGTTTGTCTGCTCTGTTTATGGTGGCAAAAGGAAACAAATAACCCTGTTGTGTTAACTCGTACATGTGTGACTCACAATTTTGTCTTCTATGTGAATGCCGTGGTCCAAAAACTCATCTGTAAAATGTTTCTGTGGCTTCCTTACTCTTAACTGGATGGATTCTGCCTTTTGATTCCTAATTCTCATTTTCATGCTTTAAAGAGAAAAAAAAAAAGTGGACCTATTCTGAGTGATATACACACCCCAGGTTCTCAGTCAACAGACATCAAAGATGCTTATTTTGATTCTTTTTTACTGTTTAGTGCCATACAAATCATTATGACGTTTGTTTTATTTTATTCCTTCAGCTTTTTGTAACAGTTCCTTTTGAAGTTGTATTTGTGTGCTCTCACGGGCCTTATATGGCCCACGGGTTGCAGATTCCCCACCCCTGCCTTAAGTGTTTTGGTCGAGAGCGAGTTCCCTCGCCCCATGTAAATATATCTGTAAATATTTGTGTCCACCTCTCTTGTGTTTGTGCCTGCTATGCTCTCACTCTCGAGAACCCCCCCCCTTGCAGTCGGGCGCCGTTTGTGACCACCATCTCCCTTTTTTTTTCCCCCTTTCTTAAGGAGACAGTACAGTTAAAAACAGGAGCGAGCCGACCCCTCAGGGCTTCAAGAAAGGGAATTGGCATTGGGGTAAATGAGTCTTTCATCCATTTTTCCATTCCATTCATTTTATTTTACCAGGCCCCAGAGCAGGGGCGGAGCCATGGGTGGGCCTGGGTGTGCACAGGCCCACCCAAATTGAAAGACTGACCAACCAGTAGGATTCATGAAAAAATCTATCCTTTTAAATTATTATTGAATTATTTTTAATGAGTGTTTCGTTGTGTTTTTTTATTTTTATTGAATATTAAAAATGGCACAATTGTGGTTGTCTAAGGAATATCCTCACTTTATATTATTCACTTTGTCGTTTTATTTGAATATGCAATGTGTCAGGACAGGAGGATTGTGCTCAGTGAGAGGAATATTCAGGCCCACCCCGATTTTTTCCAAGCCCACCCATTAGCCACGTTCTGGCTCCGCCCCTCATCCAGAGATCCAGCATTTGTAGGCAGGACCAGACTTTAGGTAGCAGACTTATTGCCTGGCAGGATGAGACCAAACTATCAGAATAGGGTCCTGCATCTCTGGTTTTGGGTCTCTTCATGTGTAGCATGTTGCTTTCTCTCTTTTTAATGTCGGTGCATTTGCATGCATTCACTCACGTAACAACACATTGGCATCGTCACTCGCCTTGGGCGCTAAAAGCTCCTTCCTCACGATCACGCCTCGTATGTGTGGCGTCCTCGCCGCCGCCTCTTGCAGATCCCCAGTTCGTCGTGTACCAGCTCAAAGTGAAGATCCACACGTCCAACCCCACCCACACCCGGCGCGAGGACAAGCACATGTTCTTCGAGTTCCCGCAGCCGCTGCCGGTGTGCGGCGACATCAAGGTGGAGTTCTTCCACAAGCAGAACAAGATGATGAAGAAGGTCAGTGGATGCTTAGATGCTTTAGAGTGCACCGTTGTCAGCCATGAGTGCCTGTACTTTACACAGAAGAGACAGGAGTTTTTTTTCTTCCCAGCTTTTGTTGAGCCAATGCAGAGTACACATTTTGTTAATGTGAAGACCCAGAGACCCAACTATTTGTATACAAGCAATCAAATAGTCAACATTCCATTATATGTTCCCTTGAAGACAAATAAATGGCTTCCTCAAATAGATGTCTCCCTTTTCCACTGTTAGGAAAATGCTGTCAGGTAGTAATGGTCTCATTTTATAGATGCTATTATTCACACACAGACATAAAGGAGACATTTTATGGAAAATTGACTTTTTAACTGCTTGTGTCCAAAGAGGTGAGCCTCTGACACTTATCAAGTGTGAAATTACACAACCTAGTTAATATTTTATTGGAAAATATCTAGCTGTCTTTACATTAATATAAATAACGTGTCAAACAGAAATGTGTCATATTGTTGGTACAGCTCCGGTTTCAAATCTCAGTAGATTCATGGGAAGTCTTAAGAGTAAATTGTCATCTTTGCTTGAATGACCTAATTTCTTCTCGTCCGCGCCAGGACAAAATGTTTCACTTTTGGGTGAACACCTTCTTCATCCCCGGGCCGGAGGAAGGCGTGGAGAAGCTGGAGAACGGCGCTGTGAACAACGCCGACAGCCAGCAGGGCGGCGGGAGCGGCGGCCAGGTCCAACCGCAGCTGCAGCCGCCGAGCAGCGCCGACTGCAGGGACGGAAGCGTCGGCGGCGGCTGTGGCGGCGGCGGCGGCAGGGACGGCGGCGACAGGGACTACCTCATCCTGACGCTGACCAAAAACGACCTGGACAAGGCGAATAAGGACAAAGCCAACCGCTACTTCTCGCCAAACTTCAAGGTGAACCACTAATCCATTGTAAAATGAATCAACAACTATTTACTAATCGATTAATCACTTAAGAGACCTTTGTTCAATTCAAAAATGTCCAGACCTTTGGAAGTTCAGACTCTTACCAGTAATTATTCTCAGATTCCTGTAGTTCGACATGAAAGCAGACTGATTACACTTGTGTTTAATTAAGACTTTTGCATGCGCGAACATTTTGGCTGATTTTCTGGCGGACCAAACCGATACCGAATCATAATCCGTTTGTTTGTGCATTTTCTTCGCCAATTTGAAATGTCCTGCTTTTGAACAGAGGGATGGAAATAGATCATCGGAGAAATAACACACAGATAAACGATTGGTATGGTGATCGTTAGTTATTTTTTGTTTTTAAAAGGACAAAACACAAAGTGAGTAGCCCGTGGTCCTGTTCTAAACATAGATGACCAGTGATGGGATGTTGTCATTGATCATTTGAAACCCTAAACACTGGCCGTGGAAAAGTGTTGCATTTTGACAATCTGCTTCTTAATTATTGTAAGAAATAATTAACTTGATCTGTGTTGTCACATGAATGAATATAATTTTAGTAGTTAGTAGCATATAATGAACATAACGTTCTTAAATGTCATTTGAGCAAAGAAATGTGCATCAAACTGGTGGCCCTTTGCATAACTCAATACCCAAGAAGTAGCTCTCAGCTTAAAAAAAAAAAAAAAAGTTGTTGAACCCTGACCCTAGAGTCTGCTGGGTAGTAACATAGGATGCCGTGTTACATCTGTGTGTAGACCACAAATTAAAGTGAGTGAAAAGATCCATCCTGTTCTCACTCTCTTACTTTCAAGACACTGAAGACTATCATGTAATGTAACTTTGAGGAAATAAAAAGACAGTTTATCAAATAAGGGGCTAAGTGGAATGTTGTATACTTAACAACTACATTTTTATCCAAACCATGTCATGAGAAAAGTCAGCTAGCTTAATGCTAACTTTTAATGTGACAGGCTAATAGAAATGAGCATATATGTTGCACTTCTTATAAACCAAACACTGCTAATTGAACACATCCAAACAGAATATAAAACAATACTCAAGTCACTTGCAAGTTTATTTATTTATTTTCCAGAAAACCTCACAGTTACTGATGTCTATTTCCCCCCCACAGGTGAAGTTGTATTTCACTAAAACCGTGGAGGAGCCTTCGAATTCCGAGGCGAGCACTTCGACATCCGTCACGCCGGACGTCAGCGACAATGAGCCAGACCATTATCGATACTCTGACACCACTGACTCTGATCCGGAAAATGAACCTTTTGACGAAGAGCAGCACACGCAAATCACAAAAGTGTGAACTCTTTTTAAATAAGAAAATAAAAATAAAAAAAATACAACAACAAGAGAAGAAATTATACAGCAGAGAGAAAAAAAGGAGAAAACTTGAATATAAACTTAAAAGAAGAACCTTTTTGTCCCTTACCCTCCCCCCAACCTAGATGGCAATAGAATATCATCATGTCAAATGCCAATTTTAGGGGAAAAAAAGATGAGTATCCTGACCAATATTATTATTATTTTTTGTTTTTTTTTTTGTTTTGTTTTTTTGTCTTTATTTTTAAATTTTTTATTTTTCCCTTTTTGGCACGGCCATCGACCACGTGCAAGGTATTGACACTGTTGCCCACCGGGAAAAAGGTGCTGTAGCTATTAAAAAACAACAACAACAAATGTGTTTATATCTATATACATACATATATGTATATACATATATACATTCATATATAAAGGATTTTTTTGTGTGTGTGTCAAAGACAATGGAAAGAAAGAGAGTACCACAATCAGGAGAGACGGGAGTTGAAGTCAAGGACGATCTACTCGGGACAATGCTGCTCCTTCTCCTGTCCAAACCAAGGCCAGTGCTGCAGTCACTTTGTTTCACTCCCTCCTCTTCCTCCTCTTCCTCCTCATCTTTTACTCCTCCTCTTCCTTTACTGTGAATGCTTCTTGTGCTCTTTGCAGGCTGTCTCACGTGACTTTTTTGGCCTTTTGTGCAGTGCAAACTGCATGCGGGCCGCGGGTTTGGGGGGGCGGGGCGGGTCAAGGGTGGGTTTGAGGGGTGGGCGGGGAGGGGGGCTGGGCGGGGTTTATGAAGAGGCTGTGATGATGTCTAAAAGCATTGCCATTCCTGTTCCCACTGTGTATACGTTTAAATTATGCAGAACAAGGCATCCCATGTAATTGTTAATGTTTTTTTTATCCTAAGATAATAAAAATATAATACACAAAAAAACAGTAGGGGAGACGAGTGTTTGCAATCATGTCCACGCGACCGTTTAACGCTTGCATACAGTTCGGGTGGCTGAAGCGCTCAAGCGTGTAGGAAAATGCACGCAAGTACGCGTCTGTGAGTGTGGGCGATTGAGAGTGAACAGTCTAGGTAAAAAGAGCACAAATGATTGATCAAGCCTACAAAAAAACAAAATATTAAATATTAGGTATTTGAAAACCAATAATGTGTTGCTGTGTTGCTGTGATCTCATTTGTTTATGAGATATGTCCTGGTGGTCTTTTTGGGTCGGCATAAGTGAACTTCAGGTGGGCCGACACGGTCACGTGATGGCCGTCGGGCCACTCTTAATGTTGGATCCTGTATTATGAATACCCAAGAAGTCATTCTGTCACACTGAAATTTCATGCGTTGTCTAAAATAATTTTTTAATTTACCAATGTGTGCATCAAGGAAAATGGTAGAAAATTTGAAACGGCATACAAAAATGGGTGTTTTTTAAAATCATCCGAAATCTGCCATTTTAGCCATTTACACATTGCAACATGAGACAAAAATATGACATTCCGGCCCCCCAAAAAATCTGCGAATTTTTGCTGATTTTTCTCACTGTTACAGAGTTAATTATTTCAAGACAGAGTATTGTAAAACAGTAATTGATAAGGGACCAAATAGAAGTAATTTTATTCATTATTTATATATATATATATATATATATATATATTTTTTTTTTTTTTAGATTAGTCGATTAATCGGTAAACACAATTTTATTCTGCCAAGTCAGAATCTGCATCATCTTGAAAAAAAATCCTGATTGACTACAAGTCAAATGCTGTTCAAACTGTTGTAGAAAAGTCTCAAACGATAACCACAGAACTACAAATTGAAGTTATTGTGAGATGAACTGCTTTGGCTGCTTTGTGTTGTATTAGTATTTTGTATCTATTGCGTGTGTGAACGGTACCCGAGTGCAGAACTCCTCCTGAAAAGTACAGCAGAGCAAGTCGTTGTGGCTCTAATGTAGCTTCCTGTGCTTAAAGGTCAACGCAACAAATAGTGGGCGGAGGGGAAACGGAAGTTTTATTATTTGTCAAATTTCAACTTTCAAACGTGAATTGAGACACCGCAGCAAATCATGGTAATCCCCACAGACATGCAGTATGGATACCATGCAAACACAAATAATTGCAGCAAAGTCTATTGCGTGCGATGGAAATGAACAGAAGTGGAATAAAAAACAATGGTTCAGTTTCATGTAAAATGAATGCCAGGTTCTCAAGCATTGAGCAGAGAGTCAGCCATCATGTGGTCATTTCTGGTAAGAGTCCATTTGTTTGACACGTGGGCATTTTTAATAAATGCTGTTTGAATAACGCTTGTTAATAAATTGCCCCACAGGGATAAAACGTTACCTGAATCTCAGTTTCGGGTAAGTTTACATTTTCTGGACACATACTAGCTTTTGGTGAATTGTATTTTTGACACATTGTCATTAACTAATTAGCCCATTGGGATAAAGTCAACTGACCTTTCTGGTAAGTTTACATGACTTTGACATAGTAATATTGACATATGGTAAGTTCTGATATATTTGAGTTTGTTTGACACATGGTTATTATTGATTGTCCGGAGAGGATCAAATTGTCAGAATTTCAGGTAAGTTTACATTTCCTTGACACATGGAAATTTCTTGTATGCATTTGTTTGATACATAATGCATGTTTTTTTGGTTTGTTTTTTTTAACAGTAAGTTAATATTTGTTTTACATGTACTTTTTGGGTGAGTTTGCATTAAACACCTGGTCATTAAATAATTGACATTGATTTTTTCCTACTAGTGCAGTGAAATGTCATACAGTCGTGGGGGAAAAAATGTCCATGCATTAATACTCTTTTTTTCCTTACTGGTAAGAAAATTCAACACACTAGTAGAACCTACTAGTGAGGAAATAGAGTACACTAGTATATTGGCCTCAAGATGGATATCAAAGATGTTGACTTTATGCTTTCGATGGTCCACATGAAATGAGAACAGAGGAGGAAGAGGCCTGCTCCACTTTTGGAGTCTCCCCAATGAAAGAGTAACAGGATTAGCGTCCGTGTCGCTTGTGATAGCAAAGAGTGGCGAGACCCCGACTAAAGCGCACCCCCCTCCCCCCAGTCCCCTGATACTAACCTATGAATTTCTGATTATATGAACATATATATTCACATAATCCCCCCTCTGCTCTATTAAGACATTCCCCCGGCTCCAATGCGCTTGATGGAGACATCAAAGCTCGCCAATGCGACGGCCAAACTCGGTCACATTTAGAGCGGAGTGAATGTGATGCAACGGACCAGGCTTGACCGCATGGTAGGGCTCAGGTAGAGCCTTTAATTTACATTTTGATGCCTTTAAATGCTATAAATTAGCTCATGAGATCCGCGCAACTCTAAATTGTGGAGATGACCTGGCACCAATATTACAGAGTGTTAAGGTAGCTGGGGTCGCCATGGCGATGAATCTACTTGAAAGGAATTCCAAACCGTTTAAAATAGCAGTCAGTGTTAGCAAAAAAAAAAAAAGCTCCTAAAAGATTATTTAAAGGATATATTTTAGTATATTGTGGTCACCGGGATGGTTTCTGATTTCCAGTTGTGCTGTAAAAGTTTGGGGAAACCCTCTTTTATATAATCCGGCAGATTGGCGGGGAGGATTGAGGAAAGCCCACCTGGCAAAGGGGGTCATGTAGCTACGCCATGCTGAGCGAGGCCTCTTATTTGGGTCACGTTGAGGTCGGATTACACAGCCTCCACGCTAGTGCTTCTCAAACGGGGGTCCGCAATATTGCCATGAAATTAAATCAGTCCTTGTCAGCGCAAAAACCGGGAGCCTTCTAGAAACTAGCAAAATGTCAAGAAAGCCTACTAGAACATCTTAACCTTATTTAGGGTTGTGGACTGACTTAACACAGCCACAATCCCACTTATAAGAGGGTGTGAACACTTTTGCAAACACGTGTTTTTTTTTTTTTTGTTGCTCTTACCGAGTAGTACTGTGTGATAGGTCAAATTAATCGTGATGAACTGAGAAGTAGTAATACTGAAATAATCTTTTTTTTTTTTTAAAGAGAATAAAGGTGTCAAAAGTTTTAAGGGCACTGCCTTCTTGGAAATGGGACTTGCGTTACTGCTGCACTGATGAAACAGCACACGTGCTGAATGCAATAATGGACTGCCCCCTACATGTCAAAATTGGAACAGAATGTTGATTTCAGTCTGCCCTTTATAACCTAACTTAAAAAAAAAAAATGGAGTTTGTCCGCTCTAGTTCTCACTGACTCAGTAGAAGTTAAGATTATGCGGGGACTTATTGTAAAAATGTTTCCCCCTGGCCCCAGGAGTCTTGTGGGTCATGAGGTCACGGTTTGGGGGCTAACATCCAAATATGCAGATTTACGCGTCGTATTATGACCAAAACGAGAGGGTGGGCGATATCTGTTGTAGTCTGGCCTACAAAGAAGATAAACCCAAACTGGTAACCCCATTTCCTTTCCATCTGTTGGTAGCACGGCTACACTCGCTAGGACCTGGCAACCCAACCCCCTTTTCCCTCCGTCTCATCTCCCCATCCCTCGTTTTCTCTCCACGCACAGCTGTGTTGCGTTTGGATTAGGCCGAGAATAAAACAGGAAGTAGAAATTAAACAAAAAAGCTTAAACACACATGGAGCGCCGCGCACACACTCACGCAGGCCCTCCGTGCTGCAAAAGGAGGCCTGTGGAAAGTACACACCCACACACCCACACACACACACACACACACATAATAAATATGCTCGAGAATGTACAAAGTCCTAGCCAGCCTCCCACTGTCTCCCCATAAAGCCAGCGAGGACCACAGGCGTAATATTGGATCAGCGCAGTGTGCCCACACTGGTGCTCACACATATGGCGTGTATGTGTGTGTGTGCGTGTGCGCGCGCACGTGTGTACATGCATTCCTCCTCCTCCTCTTCACGGTGGTCTGTGGAGGAGGAAGAGGGGGAGGAGCCACCAAGCATGCAAAGCAAAAAGTCCGAACATGTATATTCATGCTCAATATTTTAATACATAAAAATAGATGCTACTTTGTTAGCCGACTATGGTGTTTCGCATTATATGTTAGCATTTAGCTAGTGGCCTGACAATGTTTCACTTTTTTGTTGTATGCTTTGCTTGTAAGTGTTGCCGCTCCATGTGTTAAAGTAGCTGTTGTTTGAAGGTTTGGAATTACCGTAACATCTTTGCTCATTTGGTTAGCGTTGAGCTAGCGGGCTTCTGTTAGTCATGGTTTGTTTGAACTTTTTGTTGTTTAAGTCGGGACAATGCTGTTGTGTGCTCTGCCTGCACGTGTTGCTGCTCCGTGTGTGTTAAAGTAACAGTTGTTTGAAAATTTCGAATTAGCATTACGTCGATGCTAATTTCCATTGGCCTGACTGTAGCATTTTGCATTGTTAGCATTAGGCTAGCAGAGTTTTATGCTCTGTATGCATTGCTGCCCCATGTGTTAAAGTAGCAGTTATTTGAAAGTTTATGTACAACATCTTTGCTAATTTCGATTAGCTTGACTATGGTGTTACATTGTAGAGTATAAGTTTATAATGCACTATGTCCAATTCATCGCAAATCTGACTATTTGTGGAAATTAATCGGCAGAAATGTGCACTGAAAAGAGTCAAAGCATACCAAATATATTTGTTCTACCTGTCAGTATAAGACACAATGCTTTTAGCGACTAGAGGCCAAGTATGCTTGCCAATATTTGTCGACATGATTCATATCATTTATCATATCTCAGTTCTGTGTTAACGATCAGGCATGACAGCACGCAGGAAAAAAACAAAAGAGGAAGTAGAAGTGGGAAGCATACTGTGAGTATGACACGGGATGTTATGCTAGGTTTTCTAGCTTTAATGCTAACATATAATGTGAAACACCATAGACAGGCTCACTGAAATTAGCATACAAACAACGCATTTGCCTCTTGCTCTCAATTATGCTGCTTCACTTTCAGTAGAGCTCACTGCTGCCTGGCATATTGTGGCACAACGTGGTACTACATTGAATACGCACAACTCTAAATCTTGCCTTTGTGTATCATGAAAAAAACAAAAAAACAAGCGCAATATAGCCAGGCGAACGCTGTAATAATAATTAATAATGCGAATTAATGCGTTTGTGTGAGTGTAGGAAACACATGGAAACACTTTTTGCTGTCAATGCCACTGACCCTTCCCCTTGTTCGGCACACACGAACGCGCACACACACGTCACACATACACACACACGCGCGTTCTGTATGATCAATGTGGGGCACATATAGCATCCATCGTGCTGGATACTCGTCCCTATGCATAGCCGGAAGCAAAAGAACACAGCATTACCATACGATATGCGCGCACGCACGCACGCACGCACACACACGCTGCAACAAGGAGCTGGCATTATGTTTAGCTTGGCTTTCAGTGGTTCGAATCCAAAGCAATGGAAAGTCCTCCTCCTGCAGGGTGTGCGCATACAGTACTGTACATACATGTAGGTGTATGTACGTGCGCGCGCACACGCACACGCTCACACTAGAGGACAGATGGACCACATGTAGCACACGGTGCACAATGCAGCACAGCTTAGTTTTATAACCCAGTGCAATGACGTCGCACTTATATGGGACAGTAGCACCGTGTTTTGTAACATAGCATATATATATATATATATATATATATATATATATATATATATATATATACACACCGATATTTTTGTGTCATATTTCATAGATAAACCAAATATGAGAGATGTATGGAATATTTGCTTGGATAAATGTTTGCATTTAGGGGATTTTTTTTTTTTCTGAGAAAATATGAATAATGCAAAATATGTAGATATTATGATGAAATGAAAACTTTTGAAATCTTGCACGATTAGTACTTTTTGGGGGCGTTGATTATGAATACTGTAGGTTTTATGTTTTTTTGTTGTTGTTGTTTGTTTTGTCTTGTGAAGTCAAAAGGATTAAATGTAAAAATAAAAATATCAGGTCCTTTTTTTGTTTTGTTGAAAAAAATATAGATATTTATTTAAGTCCTTCATTTTCAATTTAGGTAGTCACAAAGTGTTCTGGGGGAAAGAATTAATTTTCACATACAAATGTATTTTTCTTTTTTTTTTTAGTGTGAAGTACTGCAACCTTATAATGAAATACAAGATTAATAATATTTTTTAGAAAAGTCTTGTAATAATAAATAAGTTAGATTTGTGTCAATGCTGTAATCCGAATTGGATGACATCCATCCTTCAAAGTAACACAGAAGTGCACACTTACCTGTATTAACACGGAGGGTGAGCTTTTCCGCAAGTGTCTTTTCAAGCATAAATGAAAGTAAAGTTTAGCATCATGCTAAAGGCCATCCTGGTTGCCTTGGTAACCACCTACCGTACGCTCCAGGTGGTCTCCATTGGACATTTTTGTCAATTATGTCATAAAAACACTGTGTCTTAAGGGTACCATTCGTTTTGTATCAATCACATTAAAAATGGAGACATGATGATCAGATTTAAAAACAATAACTGCGATTATAGATCAAATTCTGTGGGTATAAAAAGTCTACACACCCCTGTTCAAATGCCAGGTTTTGTCAAATTTTTCCATGGTGCATTTAATGTCTGACTTTTGAACAATGAAATCTTTCTTGAAGCAGCTGTAAAATGATTGATTTATCCAGATTTTTTTTTTTTTAATATACATATCTTATAAATCTGACATTTGATCTGGGGTGTGAAGATTTTTTTTATACCCACTTCTATGCACTTGCTCCCTTATATCCTAGGTAAAGTTTTACTTTGGCAGGCTTTGTTGTCTACCTGACTTCCATCCGAAGTGAGGTAGCGTGCGTAATCCGCCCCCGCCCCCACACCCCCACCCCTCCTCCATCTCGTGTCATCGGGAGGCTAATGTGAATCAGTCGTATGATGACGACGACGGAGCCTAATCCCGACGGCGCTAACTGATACCCACGGCGTACAACTCGCCCCCACCACAAACACGCCCCCCCCAAGAGGATAACTGATGATATTTTTCATTGATTGTGGAATTGCCCATTCTCCAAGAAATAGTGGAATGTATATTTCTTGGCTTTATTGACTGTCTACTTAAAAAAATATATATATTATTATTATTATTTTTTTATTTATTTTTTATTTTTTTAATTATTATATTGAAGTCTTGAGTCCTGTACTTTTCAGAGGGTGGGTGCCGTTACTTCATCAGTGTTAAGCAAGAGGAAGCTTGTTTGCATTATTTCGTCTTTCACAAGACAATGATGTCAGTTGTTAGCCAGGTCCCCCGCAGGCAAAATGAATAACTATACGCTGACAAAATGGAATCGTGCTGCACGAAAGGCACATTTATTGTGGAGTGAAGCGCTTCTGGTGTCTCATTAATTTAGTGTTTAGAGTGTTTAATTACAAAACTGGGTGGCAATAAATCACATCTTATTCGAAAGAATGCCTTTGATCTTGTAAAAATGGTTTTGTCCGGAAGACATCCACGTTTATTCTCTATTAGACATTAAAAAAATATATTATTGTTATATAAAGACGTTATAAAATTCAACATTTTTGTGTTGTTATATAAAGGCTTTCTATTTAAAAAAAAAAAGAAAAAAAAGTCACCTTTCATTTTGTAATATCACAACTTTTTAAAAATCTAAAATGCAAATGTATCCTCATAATATTACACATTTGTACTACCATAAATATCACTTTGCAAAAATCACATTTCCCATATTTCTGGATACTTTATTTCTTGAAAAATATATATATATTCTGGATTTTTTCCAAATGTTATCATATAATGATTTATTTGCTCAGTTGAAACTTTTTCTTTTAACATTGCACATTTGTACCTAAAAAATTCATTGTATTCTCATTGACACCAAGTACTGATACCTCTTGTAATTTTCATATATAAAATTTTGCTTAACACAATGACAAAAAATTTTGAACAGTCCTTTTCTTGCTGACACAGGTGAGGATTTGACAATGTGACAAACTACCGCGGTATAGCGCTAACTTCTGCTGAAAAGGACTTAATGTCAGATTTTTTTAATTTTTTTATTCTAAGTATCGGTGACTGGTATCGGCGACTACCCAATACCTTAAAGTAAGGCTGGTATCAGTCCTCGCCCATCCCTAATAATGTAATATTACTTTTGTGTATTGAAAAAAGGATGTCTTTGTTTTCGTAATGATACAATTAAAAAAAAAACAAAAAAAAACTTTTGACCACACAAATGAGTTTCGCTGATTGAAATTAAAATAAAAAGAACAAAGAAAATAGCCTCTTAACACTTTGTTACTTCACACCATTGATATTGCTCATCTTCACCTCTGGTTTAGGACTACTCTGGATGTTTGCTTGGGGGTGGAACGCAGGCCCCCGTCTCGCACGGCGTGTTGGCGAGCGGGGGTCATCTAAACCGGATCTGCGGCAGAGTCGCTTGAGAGGCAGCGGGCGTAATCTGGAGCTGGCTTTGTGCTGGCCAGATTAAAGTCATCATGTTTTAAACCGTTCTCACGGCCACAATATGCCTCCCGTCGCTGCTCTGCTACTTGTGTGTGTGTGTGTGGATCTCATGTCAAACACACACACACACACCATGGCGGGTTCAAGGAAAGGACACCTTCCTCGCTATTTCTGAAAGCGGGAGCTTGAGCACGTTATCTGAGACGACTGGCGCATGTTCTATTCATCTATTAATTTGCCATCAGCGCCGGCGTATCGTCGCCGCCGTTTGAGGGGAAACAGCTGCTAATCCTAATCCCGACGCCCCCCGCGCCCCCAATCCTGCTACGTATATAATGTCAAATCAAACCAAAAAAAAAAAAAAAAAAAAAGATCCACGAGGGCTGCTTTGAGTGGAGGGCTCCAAATGAGAGGATGGACTCTCTTACTGAGTGAATGACATGCACTCAAACTTCTCATGGCATCATGTGCTGGATTCGAGTACAGTGGTTCAAATTTATTTATTTATTTTTTACACCAAGTAAAAAAAAAAAATACAATACTTCACTCCAAGTACAAGCATCATGACTAACATTTGAATGCAGTAGTGTAGTAGTCCTAAGTGTTCATCAAAAACAAGACAGGAGTGTAATTCCTAAACTGTATATTTATATAATAATAATTATAGACAGTATGAACATGAACACTGTGCTTATATTAGAACATAAAAAAAACTGCTTAATGAGTCAATTGAATTATTGCATAAAAAAATGAAAGTTTTTAACTAAATCAATGTATTAAAACAAGATAAACTCAGTCATTGTCATCCATTTTCAAAGCACAGTTCCACATTTTACCAGAATATTGTGTTCTGTAGAAATATTAATATTCGCACCAAACCTACTGAAAGAAAAGAAAAAAAATGTTTGCCCTAAAATGGTTGCTTCAAACATTTTAGCCATTGATGCTTATGAATTTTTTTTTTTTTGGAGTGTCCCGTGATGATAGCCATCTCTACCCAATTTTGTATGTAATGGTGAAATTAGCACCCAGAGATAATTTTTCTCCTTTCCAGAGGTGTGGATGAGTGAATTTGGTAAATTCTCAAATGTCATCAAAATTTAACACCGAAAAAAAAAAAAGGTCATAATCTAGCAGCCATATCTGCTTTTGATTGGAGTTAATTTACTAGGCTAATTTTTCAAACTTTTTAGTGGGCGCTACTGAGTGACACCGACTTTAAAGCCGCTACACGATTAGACCACGTAAGCAACAAAGATTGTGAATTACGCGTCACCCGTCTGTCCAGTATGCCTGCTTCCAATTGGGGCTCATTTGTGCAAATTTCATAACAGCTGTCAAAATTCGAGCAAAAATGGCTGCTTCCAAACAAAATGTCCAACTTCCTGTTCAATGAAGGACTTGAATCCTTGAGACTTTCTCGGACATAATAGACCTGTCCACCTAATTTGATCGGTGAGACCGGCGTCGGGGGTCTAGTTTTTTTTTTTCGCGACCTTTCGTACAGGACGCACAAAATGACTAAAAAGCGCCTGACAAAAGCACACTTGAAGCACAAAAGAAGTCTCGGGTGACTCTGGTGCGAAAGGCAGGGCGCACCCTACCCTGGTCGCCAGTCAAAGCAGTAAGAGTGAGAAGTGTAAAGGTTTGCTGCTGTGGTTGCGGCACTTTTCCTGCACAATAGGAAGGAAATGATGAATCACACGCACCAATTTGAGTTTGTGTGACTTCTTCTTCTGCAACTTTTTTTTGAATTTCTTTTTTTCTTTTTAGTCTGTTTAACTCATTCACTGCCATTGACGAATCGACTTGTCTTTTCACAGTCCAGCCATTCAATCCCAGGAATTGATTTATATTTTTTTTTCCAATTTTTTTTTTTTTCAAACGTTAGGGCGAAAGAGGGTCTGAAAATGTCCGGCAGTGAATTGAGTTAACGGCTTTCAAGAGCCGACATGGCATCTGTAAAGCCGACGTTTACGATAGCATTCAAAGAGAAGGTCTGCTTGTATGTGTGTCGGATCAAAAGCAGCTAAATATTTGAACGCTGACCCCCAAAATATAGGCGATATTTAATATAAAAATGCATTTTTTTTAAACACCTTACTCCTAACCGACGCCGGGTACCTTCTGCGGTTGAGTAAATAAATGATGAAATACGCACAAGGAAGAGAACATGAGAAACCTTTTCAAAATCTTTTCCACCATTAATGTGACCTACAACCTGTGAAACTCAATTCAGGGGAAAAAAAAAAAAAAAAAAAAGTTACATCTTTTCAAGACGGGAATGAAAAATAGAAATTGCCATAATACCTTTGACATGCGTGTGCACACCCTCTTATAACTGGAGATATGGCTGTGATTAACCAAACACATTCCAGCGTGCGTTAAATGGTAGTCAGCAGACAGCTCTCGCCATTAAAAGGCCTCTGTTTAACCCCAAATAAAGTTCAGAATTTCTAGTAGGCTTTTCCTGACATGTTTACTTTATATAATAATCTGTTGATTTTTTTTTTTTTTTGCTGATTTTTTTTTTTCTACATAACAATAAGTCATTTAAACACCACGTCCCAAAAAAAAAAAAAAATCCGCAAAAAAATCGGCCAAATTTGGGCGATTTTTCTCTCTCGTCAAATTAAATATTTAAAGGACACCATACAAGGCAGAACATTTGACTGCTTTTAAAGACTGCCTGTTATTCTTATCTTTGTTGTACGCATTAACAGACCAATCATGTTCCATTCGCGATCGATTTTTTTTAATCGGCCGATTCATCGGTTATCCGGCTTTCATTCGGCCGATTTATTGGTATCGGAATCTGCTTCAAAAAGTCCAATGTCCGTCAGCCCTTAGCGTCCACGTTTTAGGTCCACTGTACCCATTGAAAACATGCGACGAACAAGCCCACATGCTGGATGTGATTGAAACAAGTGCCTCCTTTCTTATGTCGCCGCCTGCATTACGTCTCCTCGAGTGGCGCTCCAAAACAAGCAGGTACGCTTTGTACGTTTGCGAGGCGCTTCAGCAGATTGATTGTGTTGCCGCCGTGTGTGCGCGAGGTCCTCGGAGCAGCTCGACCTCTGGTGCCATCTGTCCGTGACGGGGCAGAAATGCAAATGTGGTCGCACAATAAAACGCCGGGCCCTCCATTAAGAGTGGCCTACAGAAATAAACTAGGTCAGACGGACCAGCAGCCAGCTGTGTGTGCGCGTGTGTGTGTATGCGTGTATACGTGTGTGTAATAAGGCACACGCGCCTCTCTTTGTGTGGGGGGAAACGGCTATACATGTGCGCATAGAGAATTGGGGGATGGGCTTCCAGTCAGGGCTCATAATATGCATACCGAACACACTCCTCCATCCATTTGATGATCACTCCCATCATTTCTCGGCCTGTGCGCGTTTTTTATCGCTAGCTCGTGTACGATCCATGTTTTGGCAAGCGACGCTCAGGAACCGGCCCAAAAAAAAAAAAAAAAAAAGAGGGCGGTGTGACAAATAAAGGCTCTTATCCCAGGCCGGAATTAGACCGCAGCCGGAGCGACGCTGATAGGCAGCGCATTAAAACTCACGAAAAAAAAAAAAAAAAAACGAGTCGGCCGGGTGATGCAACGGCGAGGCAACGCTGGCATAATGCAGACAGATGCGTCCTGCTCGCTCGTATCGCTGCGACGACGCCTCTGAATTATGAATGAGGCCTCGTGCGCCTCCCTCAATGTAAAAAGCCTCCTTCTCGTACTCGTAGGAAAAGGGCGATGGCGGCGGTGGTCTCGCGCCTCGCTCCCAAAAACATCTTTGAGGCTTATTGGAGGGGCCTGCTTAAATCCCCTTTGTGTCTGTGGACATGCTCAAACAAAGCAGATGGCTCTTGAGTGTGCGCGGAAGACAATCACTGCGGCAAACTCCAGACCACCAAGGCGAGCTTCAAAGTGCTCCGTGGTCAGTTTAAGACAGCGAAAACCTCCAAGGTCGAACTCGATCTGTTCAGTGATGCCGGTTGAAAAAACGTCTGAACTTCAACTAAATGGCAGTACATCCTTCGCCGTCCCACTATATCGCATCCAGTTGGGCATTTTACTCAAAATTCACGGTCCGTTTACCACCTATAGCCAAGGCACCCTTCCGCCGTCCGTTTATCCGCCATTTTGTCCTGCCCGACCAAATAGTCATCGCCTATGGCCCGGTCCCACTATCGTTTTAGACGGCTTCCGTTAGCGTTTCTGGCTAACAACTTCGAGAAACTACCACTAGGCCCGCTGGGCGATATTTGAAACGAAAGACTCAGCGCGGCCGGACTAAATGAGTATCTCTTTAGATCCTTCCAGAACCTTTTTTTGTTTTATGTACCTTTCAGGACCTCGGAAGCCTCGCCGCATTTGAAGGAGATGCATTTTGTCCATGCCGCGGTGAGTCTTCTGTTTCAAATATCGCTCATCGGGAAGACGAGACAGACGGAAAAAAATAAGCTTCCGACGTTTTTTTTTTTTTTTTTTTTTTTTTTTTTTTTTTTTTTAAGTTTTCCGTCCATCCTTTAACGTCCGTCAGTCCGCCACATATGTGGTATGCCCGGTTCTGTTTTTTACAGTGTACTATAGTATTTTACAGCAACGTCAGTGCAGTACCATTTTGTGCCACAACATGCCAGGCAGCACTGAGGTCTACTTTAAGAGATCCAGCGTAATAGAGGGAGAAGTGTTGCTGCTTCGTGTGTAAAAGTAGCAGATTTTGGAATGTTTGTAATAACTGTAACATCGATGCTAATTTATATTAGCTTAGCATTTGGGGGAAAAAAAAAAAACGGTATTATTTCTGGTCTTCCAAGAACAATGACAATTATTGAAGCATATAGATCCCTCTTATTCTTGCACTGGTATGCTTCGTTTTTCCAAGTTGACCTCAGTGCTGCTTGGCATGTTGTGGCACAAGGTGGTATTACACCAAAGTCACGCAACCCCATATTTGAACTTGCCTGTATACTGTAAAAAACGAACCGATTCTTCGACGCTAACAAAATGTCACTCGTTCGACGTAGCGGCTGCTGAGTTGGTGTCGCGAAATTAAAAATAAAAAAAAAATAAAAAACGTTTTTCTTAATGCAGCCGGCAAAACGAGGCTGAATAATGAATGCTCGCATGCCTCTCGCAATCATCGCCGACGTAAGTCGTCTATTTATAGGCCGCTCAAACATTTCCTCCTCCTCCTAACTGCTAACTTTCTCTGGTTTTTTTTTGTTGTTTTTTTTTTTTCCTTTAATCCTCCGACTGATCTGGGCCTCCGATTGTACATGCAGTCCAGTCACGGGGGAGCGTTCTCATTTCCTGCCGTTTGGTCTTCTCCGACCAAACGGCCGCCTCCACTCCCAGAATTCTCTGGCCTTCCTCCGACGGAGATGTCCCTTGTGACTCTCTTGAGGAGCTTTTTTTTTTGTGTGTGTGTGTGTGTGTGTGAATCAGGAGGAGCAGTACTCAAAAAAAAAAAGAAAAAAAAAAGTGTGTGGGTGTGGGCGGAGGTGGGGGGGCACATGTGGCGTGCGTGCGGAGCCCCGCAAGCATGATGATGCATGAAGTTAGATGAAAAGGTGACATGAGGTTAATATTTTCCAGGCTGGTGGGTGGGAGGTGATAGCTCGGTGTGTGTGTTCATGCGTGTGAGTGGTGTGTGTGTGTGCATGCGTGCATGTGTGTTTTAATTGCATTTAAAAAAATAAAAAAATAAAAAAAAGAGAGAGAGAGGCGGGAGACAAACAGTATATGTGTGGGCGAAGAGCTTTTCACATAAACTGTTGACACGATGAAAGGCGGATTAATTGATTTGTTTGGCCCTTATAAAATTAAAGAATGTTGAGAGAAAAAAAAACGGACAACTGAGAGAACTGTTTTTGCATAATTAATGTGTAAATGTATTGTAAGTAAATTAAATATGATTGAGTAAATGAAAGATACTGTTTTTGCATGTTAAAAAAAAAACAAAAAACAGCAAATCGCCCATTCAGTCCAGTTAAATCATTTTTTATGTTTATTTTTCATCTAGTGTTTAGTTAGCATTTTTTAAAAAGTCATAGTGGGGAAATTCATGTCAATTAATAGAATTGTTTGAATTAATTATAGAAAGGTATGATTCATATGTAAATATATTTATAGAATAAATTAAACATTGTACAGTCTTATTTTAGAAAATAGCAACAAAGCTCCTGTTCATTATTTATTTTAGCTTTTTTTTTTTTTAAACCTGAGTGAGAAAATTTCACTCGTCAATTCCCAAAAATTATATACAGAATTATGTAATTCACACATAAATCTATTATAAATGCATACAAGTTATTCTTATTACTGGGTAGTTGTTTTTTTGTTGAAAACAAAAAAAAGCATCAGCAAAACTCCCATTCTGTCCAATTGAAACATTTGAAAAAAAAAAAAAATGTATCATTAAAAAAACTTCAATTTAAAAATGTGTATCCTCAAATATATTCCTTTAATGCGTGCTGTCACTAAAATAATGAGTTAAAAACAATATTAGACCTAATTGTATCATTATTGATCATCTAAACTACCAATAGGTAAAAATACTTCATCAAAAATATTTTTTAAAAAATAACATATTGATGATGCTACATACATATTGATAGTCTCCACATAAACGTAATCGAGCAACACTGTTAGCCTAATAGCATAGTTGCCTCAATCATATTTGAACGTTTCCAACACAATTTTGAGCAGGCACATTGGTATTTTTTGTATTGATCAGTTAACAATAAAAAGCAACAAAAAATATATGTATATATTTTGTAACAGCATTAGAGCAAAACATGACGACTAGCTCTCTGCAAGATGCATTCATCCTACACAATGGCCATGCGTACCTAATAAAGTGAGCCACTCAGAGGAGAGGTAAAGGACGGGACAAGCGGGGTTTAAGTCAGCGTGGCCCAGCCTACAGGCTCGGCTTAGCCTCTTAAATCCTGCTTGGGATGCCCCCCCCCCCCCCCCCCCCCCAATATCAATAGTCCCGACAGATCCATCACGAGGGGATATTCCAACTGGCCTTATTCTTGTCTTTCCTCGAGCCAATGGGCGCTCCTCTCCATTGTCTTTCCAATGGATGCCCCCTCCGCCATCCTCAAATCCCATTTGCGTATACGGGCCGTAGATACGCTAAGCTCTAATCGACCAAACCGCTGGACGTGTTGCTGCAGGGGGGGGGGGGGGAATCTCTCCACGCGGACATTCGTGGAAAGCCAGTGCCGCATTTATTCCATATCCTTCATTTCCAGCTTAATCTCTATGTGTGTTTTCTACACTAAATGAAAAATTCAAAATGACAGAAATGTTAAACCCTCACATATCTTTGTTTTGATTTCCAGAGTTTTAAATTTGATTTATTATCGGCCAGCAGAGTTTTAAAAAAAGGCCGACGCCGATATTCGTCGAAAAGCCAAATATCGGTGTCGATAATCGGCCGGGCCGATAATCGGTCTATCCCTACTTTCAACCAACTGTCAACCATTCTTGTGAAGAACAAAATAGCCCTTGTACGTGTACTGTTGTACTTTTCGGCCGCTCTTTGGTTCCCAGGATGCGTTGCGGGCAGCGATGCCAAGATCGTTTGTCATTATCGTTTAAGTGTGTTTATGCTACCTGTCATATCGTGCACCCTAGTATAACCACTAGGGGGTATCCGCAGAACGACTGTCTTACAACCATGTTACTAGCGTGGCAAAACAGGGCGCTGTTAGCAGCACACATTTGTCAGTACCATGTAGTTGTCCTACTAGTATGCCAAAGTTGTGCTACTAGTGAGGACAAAGAGTGTACTAGTACATGAACTTTTGGAAATTACATACAGTGAATGCTCAAATGCATTTATGGGAAGCCGTTTGAATTTGTATTACTTTGCTCTCACTAGTAGGAAAAACTACATGTGACTAGCAAGGGAAAACTGCGCACTCGTGTGAATATCAAAGAAATGCTCAAACGGCTTTATGGAAAGCCATTCGACATTGTAGAATCCAGCCGTTCTACTTTGGCACTGGGTTGTATTACTAGTGAGGACAAAGGGTGAACTAGTACATGGACCTTCAGCTGGATATCAAAAAAAAAAAAAAAAAACCTGTTCAAACAGCTTACCCACGCACATGGCCTAGTGGCAGCTTTACAGATTTACTGCATGTGTAGAAGCATGGACTTAGAGTGCCTTTGACCGCAGTGAACACAAAACCGCATTGGATCAGTGGAAGTTACTGAGCTTTCCCCCAGGGACCCGCGTCATGAGCGCTGAGGTTATTTCCTGTAGCGCAGGAGCGGCCCGGCTCCTGACTTCCTGTTGCGTGCGCGCGCGCGCGCGCCGGAGCCACGGTCCCGGTTTGTTCCGCGGGACGAGCTGCGCCGCAAAATTCGAGCTTGTAACGTTGCAAACGTATTCAACAGAGGAGCTGGAAAGCTAAAAATGCTCATTCAGTTTGTTTTAATGAGGATTTGATTAGGTTTAGTATTAGTTTGAGGGTTTTTTTTTTTTAATATACATGGAGTATTTGTTGAGTGCAAGGTTGAAAAAAAAAAAAAAAAAGTCACAATGAGTATTGTGTAAAATGAACTACACCGTACAGCCCTAAAGTAATACCAAATTAAATACATTTAGAATTCACCACACAAGCTCATGTATGAGATTAATTGACAACGACAAAAATGAAGGAGGCTTTCATTGCATTTATAGTTTGATAAACGTACAACGTAGTTTCAGTTATTTTTATTGACTGTCGTTTTTGCTCCACTTGTTTTGCAAAAATGTTTTTTTCTCAAATGCATTCTCCAAGTGCATCTGCGTATGTTCTGCTCCCTCTAGTGGTGGACGAAAGAATAACTGCCTAAGAGTTCAGTTGTATTTCACTTTTTTTTTAGCACCATACATTTGCATTTAAGCTTTCGAACCGTTTCTTTTTAAACATTTATTTAGATGCTGTGAGCAATGCATTTTAATGTAATCATTATCCAAGTTTAATTACCGATGCGTTTTCAAGTAAACCTTTACATTTCAAAATGTTACAACATTAAAGCGCATTGTTAATGTTCAAACTGCATCATGTTACAGTGGTTTAAAATGATCCTGTTCCCTGCAATTGGCTGGCGACCAGTCCAGGGTGTACGCCACCTCTTGCTCAGACAGCTGGCAAATTTAGGCTCATCAACTGAAATACTTAATTGGAACGGATAAAAAAAAATATATATAAAGTACTTTTTGTGACATTTGCTGCATTCTCTTGGGCACATTCTTGCTTACGCTTCTTACAAAGTATAATGACGCCCTCTAGTGTATAAATGTAGAATAGCAAGTAAATCCAAATTTCAACAGTTACCGTATTTGAATCAGAGATCATACAACTGCAAATGGCATTGAAAAATAATTTAAATTGCATTGAAAAATAATTAACACAATCACATATCACTAAAGAAATATATGTGTGTGTTTTGTGCTTTTAATGTCATTTAATTTATTTCACGTAGCATTGATTTCTTTGGGTTGGTTCTGTGCCGTTTTCCATGGCATGATTATGTATTCAGCACCTAAAATGGTTTCCGTACAAGATTATCATTAGTCATAAACAACATAATCACATCTTTAACACAAACGTAATTCAAATCAGGCAATCGCCTGTTCGAACCTGTGCGCATGCGCGGAATATTCAGTGTAATTTCACTTTGCATGCTTTGACATGAAGACTTCTTACTCTTTCTTCTCTTCGTTTCTTCCGAGTTTTTTCGTTGTTGTCTTGTTCGGCTCCTACTTGTCGCTGTAAGTAAAAGTTTAATATGCTATTTTAATGGTTGTACGCGCCAGGTGTTACGTGTTCGCTGATTTTGACTTAACGCTCATTCCTGTTTACTTGAAAACGCATCGGTAATTAAAATTTAACTGCGTGACATTAGTTGGGAAGGCGCTGCTGAAGATGTTTTAAGAAACACGCCTTCGTGTGTTATGTTCCATTTATTGAAAAATGAAACGCACATCGCTTGCTTTCACTTTTGAAGGAATTCTCCCTGGGGCGTCGACGCCTCATTGCGGCCAAAGAAAAGAGAAGTCCAGTGTGCGGATGGACTCTACCAATATGGCACAACCACCTGTTGCCTATGTGCTATAGGTGAGCAAACTACCACACAAACTTTGCAGTTTGAACCTGGGAACATTATGGAAAAGTGGCATTTTTAATTGCTTGTGTGTACAAATACAGTACAATAAAGTTTATAGAAATAAATTGAAATGCTATTGTGCTGTCACACGATGAGGGGACACTGCAGCTAATGTGCCTTTTTTAAAATTTATTTTATTTTATTTTTTTTACAATGCGGAAGTGACTGGCAGTTTAGGAGAGACGATGGCAATGCGCGTTCTTCCGCCGTCTCGAATTACCGCGATGTCTTGTTTTAAGGTTGTGTCGCCGTTTTACTGTGCCGTTATGGTTGTTATGACTAGTAACACCTTTTGAGTGTCAGTAAACCTGCTTTGACACATACACGTCTGCAGAGTCATTGATATAAGAAAGGTGTTACTAGTCATAACAACCATAGCGGCACAGCTATTAATCTTTTCCACCCCACGTCCCGAAAAAAAAAAAAAAAACACAGTTTTGTGTGAAAAATAGCACCATGTTGTATCATGAAAGAGTGTGCAGAAATAAAACTATGGATTTTATTAAATGTAATTAAATTCTTGAAGTGTTTGTGTCTTGAAGATGTGACTTGAAGGGGCGCGGCCTAGTACGCGATGTCAGGTGTTTGCAAAAGGGTCGACATCTTTTGAAAACTCATAATGGAAATCAATAGAAATTTACTGGGAATTGAAGGTCATTTAATAGAGACTTATCACGTTGAAGCTTAAATATATGTAACAATAAATATATTATTCTATGTTATATAATAAAGATATTATATTATGTTTTGGAATAAGCAGTCATCCAGGCAAAGATTTTACTAGATTGTTATTTTTTGGGGTTGTTTTTTTTTTTTAACAGATAGGTCAGCCAAGTAGCCCTAGCTTCACCACCAGTCGCTATGGTAACAAAAGCCATACTCTGTCGTTGCACAAGAAAAAACTGCCCCCCAAAATTGAGCATTTTCAACCAGTGTGACAAGTACATGTCTTTATTCTTTTTGTCATTTGTATCCTTTTCTTAGGACTCTCTTAAATTGGGGAAAATTTAATATGAATACAGCAAATAAATACAATTTCAAAACAGCCCTCAGTACGATGCAATTTGTTACTACAGACGGTCTGAGAGATTATTGGTCGGCATTGCCAACTTGAATTCCCTTTTTGTAAAAGCTCACTTGATGGCCCTTATTACTCCAACAAATGGTTTCTCCCTGCAGGTCAGCGTCTGAAGCAGCACTGCACTGCTGCCAGTCCACAAGATACGCAATGTGAGCCGTGTGAGCCGGGCACGTACAACAGCCACCCAAACCTGGACAGCAACTGCAAACGTTGCACGTCCTGCTCACACCGCAACGGTACACTTTGCTTAAATATCTCTCTCTTTTTTTTTTTTTTTTTTTTTTTGTTTTTTTTAGTATTTTAGTTTGTTGTTGTAATATGTGAGACGCGTCAACATACTTCCCGTGTAGCCAATCTGGAGGTGGAGACGACGTGTACCCGAGCCCGCGACGCCAAGTGCCGGTGCAAAGCGGATCACTATTGCATTAGCGCCATTGATCAAGATTGTAAACTGTGCAGTTCTTGTACAGAGTAAGTTGATCATCACATACCGTATATCATATGACATTTGTATCTCCTGTCCAAGATGAGTTTTTCTTGCGGCACAGGTGCGGTCAGGAAGGCGTCAAAGTAGCCTGCGCAGCCACCAATGACACTGTGTGCAATGACAAATTAGAAGGTAGGGTTTGAAACATTGCCGTTGTCATGAATTTGAGTGTTTGACGTGGTAAACTGTAATCCTTGAATGCTTTTGCTTTAGAGAGAACTCATATCTGGACAGCAGTCGCCGTAGTTTGTGCAGTTGTCACAGTAATTGTAATTGGCCTACGCATCCGAAGGAACAGGAAACAGCGTGAGTATTCCTTGCAGTGTGCAGCTAGCGTAGTAAGTTTTGTGTTTGCTGGTCTTAATAATGGCATACTTCGTGCGTGGATGATTTGACTCATCAGAGCGGAGCAACCAGCGGAACTTAAACAATCCAGCGCACTATGAGAGGGTAAGTACTTCTGCAACTGTCAATTATGCATATTTGTGATGCATGTTAAGAGAGTAGTAGTGGCCCTGAAACGGACCCCTGGGGAACCCCCGGCATGTCCCATTTGCATTTTAATGAGCTTGGAGGTAATGCAGTGTACAAAAAAAATAATGATCTCTTTGGCTTGTGAGGCAATTGCTTTGATCAGTCGAGCAAGTTGATTAGTGAAATGACGCCCTATGTCAGTTGGATGCGGCATGGTCTATTTGAATCTAAACAACCATGTCTTTCATGTATTTCTCTGATTTGTCTGTTACCGCTGCTAGCGCCCCATTTTGTAGGAGGTACAGGTTAGTCGGCAGTCCCAAACTGTCGCTGCGCTTGTCTGCGTGATTTTAACCTTTTGAATATTTCATTCCGGCAATATGGAGCAACTTCATGGACTCTCTTTTTTTTTTTGATACTTTTCCTTCCCAGGAGATGGAGTCATTTAGCAGTAAGTAACATGATATGTGCTCCAATGCATCCACTGACTTTCCCCACATACCTCGACCATTATAATTTTAAGATAAGATAAGATAAGAATGCCTTTATTGATCCCACAGTGGGATTTCTCATCTTTGTCTTTAGTACCGTCTACGGTTCCTTCGCGGTACCTGCCCAAGATCGCAGGAGAGCTCGGTTGGAAGACTATGGCCAGTGTGGCAATGCGGAGCGGGATGAACCCTGTCACTATTGACAACTTCAAACAAGACCACCCGCATGGCAGTGAGGAGCGCACGCTGCAGCTACTGAGGGAGTGGGTGGAGCAGCAGGGCATGGATGCTATGACAAAATTGATACAAATCCTGCACGATATGAAGCAGAATAGGAGAGCACAAACGGTGAAGAATATTTTATCCGAAAATTGAATTTGCATTTTGCATTTTATTTTATTTTTGACGGATGATGAGATTCCCAGAGAGAACGCTTTTACGCCAGTGTTGTCAGTAAAAGAAATGTTTGAGCTAAAATCTTATGTGCAATCTACATGAATTCATGAGAACAATATGGGTCGAATGGTTTACATTGAGATATTATTTGTGTTTGTATAAAAGTGTTTACATGGCTTTCGGCACTTGAGCTTGGAAAATATAAAACCGCTCACAAAATGAGTCTAAAATGCAGAACAGTTGTCCCTCGACATATCACGGTTCACTTTTTGCCGGTGTCACAGATTTTTAAATTGGACATATCTAGTTTTTTAATCCTAGATTTTTTTTTTTTCTTATTCCTGGATTTTGCTGTGGTCGTTTTTTCCACACAGACAGTTAACCACGGACTAAATTGTGCCTGCTTGTGCCTGGCGTGGTGACTTTAAAAAAAACAACAACAAAAAAACGTTTTCTGCTGTGATTTCATTGCTGATCATGCTGGCGACACACAGCAAAACTGGAATTTGCTGGTCTAAGCTGGTTTTTTTTCACCAGGGTCTTTTAAAAGCTCCAAATACTTCTTCGACGGTCGCACTTCAGCATTTTCACTTTGCCCATTTTCACAGGATAATCACAACACTTCTCTTGCTCTCTGCTTAGCGATGTGTTGATCAGAAAAGCATCGCTACGTTAGCAGCTAGCGAGCTAAACAAAGAGCGCTTAAAAGTCACAGACGCATTCATTCAAGTCTGCCGTGCGTGAATCCAATGCGTTATTCCCAAGTGACGATACAATCGATGACTTTTTTTAAACGATTTTAAATCGAAACGCTTCGGCTGGAATGCCAACTTGCCGAGCACAGATCAATGTAGCTCGATCATGAATATTAATCTTTGTCTACTGCAATAAACGAGGGACTGTTCTATAACCTATAGAGGTGAACGTCATTTTCCGTTCTCGAAGGTTTTGACGCACATGTTCACATCAATCTTTCAGTACGTTTTGCACAACTTGCTGTTCTTGACAAGCAGCAGAACGGCAAAATTCACAACAGCACTTTCACCCATGAAAATGTTCATATTTTCTATGCCTTTCTGTGGGTCTTCCGTTCTCTTAATTTCTGTAGCAACCTGCTGATGACACTGATGAGGTTCATGCGGAAATGTCATTCAAAAGCCAAAAATCTGTTATTGTGAGTAGAGTGTATGAGATGACTTAAACTTTGTGTGTTTTGGAAACCTGTGTTTGTGTGTGGACGGACAAAGTGTATTTTCGTGTCGATATTATTTCTTAGCGGCTGTTTTTGAAAATGTTCATTTAAAAATATTCACAGATTGTAATGAATTGTTTTTTAGTTAACCAGAATGTATGCACAAAGAATGTTTTTGGAAAAAATGAAAATTAAAAAAAACTTGCTGCATTATTTGTTTAAAATTTGTATTTAAAATTAAACAAAAGATATGAACTTGTATTTTGTTTCAATAATCATAAGGCTATATATGCGCAAAGAAGTAGAAAATATGAAAAAGAAATGAAAAAATTCTCAAGTTTTGAAGGAATGAGGCTTTTTAATGTTCTTTATTCAAACAATGTCAGTAATCTTAAAGTCAAGAACACAATATGTGAAAAGTACAAACCAATATGAAACGAAAAAAATATGGGGGGAATGACAGTATTCCTCTATGTTGCAGAAAAAAATATTTCTATGGTTTTTAATGTTTAGGAGTTAGAGTATTTTGAAGCCTTTTTCTTCAATGTAGGGTTGTTGTTTTTTTGGGCGAAATGATCACACAACTCCAGATTCCATCAAGACGTTCAGTTGATATTGGTCCAAAATTCACGCGTGCGCTGTATGGCTTGTTGGCCAAATTTGGCGATTCCTCCTCTTGGGCGTGACTTCCGTGTCTGGGGTGGAGCGCTCGAACAGGAAATGTCAGCGAAAAGCAGCAGCCTTGTACTCTCCGCGACTCCCCCAATATCCGCACAGAGCCCGACTGACGACAACCGTAAAGAATCCCACCATGGAACCAAATAGATATTGCCTTACAGGTAAGCCCTGACTTTATTGTTCTGACTTGTCTCGGCCACCGTAGTGACAACTTACATCAAACTTAGGCGCGATGCTGAGAACTACTAAGATCGATACGATACTACTGTATACGATGCTACTTCCGTTTTTTAAACGACTCTTCTCTTTAAAGCAGACGTGCCCAGCTCTGGTTCCTCAAGGGCCGCTTTCCTACCTGTTTTCCCAGCTCTATCTGCTGCAATGCACCTGATTCAAATCATGCTTTTTGAATCAGGTGAGTTGCAGCAGGCATAAATGGAAAACAGGCAGGACACCGGCCCTTGACGACCGAGTTTGGACACCCCTGCTTATAGTGGCCCCGACACACCAAGAATAGTCCTCGCAACACTTTTGTTGTTGTAGTAGCAATGGAGTGCAACGTGACTCATTTGTCTGGAATCACGTTGTAGTAGTGTGCCCACGTGTTCCTATTTTGTTGCCTTGACAACAGGACAGGAGTCGCCGCCGCCTTGGCACGCTCACGTCAAGTTGGAGGAGTTGTAGTCGTTTTTTCCCCCACCAGAAAACCTGAGCTCATGATTATACTTAAGACGTTTATTAACAGAAAAAGGTTAGACCCTCTAAAGTTTCCCATTACTCAAGCCAGTGGTTGTCTAACTTTTTACACTAAGTACCACCTCAAAAAGATTCATCGGTCTCAATGTAACCATGATGGCCAACGTAAATATGGCAGTGTTGTAGCCCTAGTGTTCATTTTAATCCTCTTTTAATTGTAAAATAACACGATTAAATAAGGCATTGTAAAACAGGAGGTCAAGTCACAAAATTCCTTTACAATAACGCTTTATATGCCACTAGTCGAAACACAGTATTCTGGTTAATATTGTGTTTGTGGAATATGAATTAAGCGGAAAACTCCACAATTTTTAATTTATCACAGGGGCCTGCCATTTTGCCTTGTACTGCCACTTGCTGTCCACTGAAAATGACATCACAGTGCCTAAAGCCTGCGGTAACGACCGTCGAAGCTCACCTGTTTTCTGGGTTTGGTCACGTGACGTTCGCAAGCTGAGCCACCGTCGTAGGCCTTCCTTTGGTGCCTCGCCAGAGTTGAGTAAAGTTCAGCAAAGCTATGCAAGCTCGTTATGTCACTTCCTCTTGCAATGTTCATCATCTTCTTTCCCGAACGTCGTCATTTTCTCACAGTTTATGATGTAGACATTTGATATGGACGCCCTATATACGTTTTGGGGCGGGAAAGATGTTTGCTGTGAACAAAAAAAGGTCATCAAAAAAAAGTTCAGTCTTCCTTCCTGTCAAAGTGCAAGTGCGTCACACAGCCTGCCACTGCTCTATTTAGTCTGCTTCCCTCCAGTGGGTGGAGTGCTTTACACAAACAGCTGGATTGTTTTCCTGTTAAGCACTCACTGGACACTTTATTAAGCACACATTTGGCATTTCCAAATATAATAATGCTCCATTATGACATTGTGATACAATTCCCTCGGAAAGTATTGGAACAGTGAAGCCTATTACTTTATTCTTGCCGTACACCAAAAACTAGGGATGGGTGAGTACCGATTTCAGTATTTTTTTCGGTATTGGGTACCCGTGGAGCCTGACGATACCAGCCACCGGTATTTAAAGCGGAAATCTACCCAAACTTATTTTTTTCAAGAATATGTTCCCAGCAGGCCCACTGGTTGAAACACGGCATTCTGATTCGTGTTGAGTTTGTGGAATATGAGTTAAGCAGCAAAATCCATGTCAGAGGGCGGCCATTTTGTCACTGAAAATGACATCACGCACCCTCAGTGAGCAGTTATGATGTCATTTTCAGTCGACAGAAGTGACAAAATGGCCACCCCCGGAGATGGCTGAAAACAGGTGGATTAACTCTTATTCCACAAACGCAATATTTATCAGAAATCCTTGTTTCAACTAGTGGGCCTGCATAGAACATATTCTTGAAAAAAAAAAAAAAATGTTTGGGTTGACTTCCATTTCAAGCAAAGACAATGTGACATTTAATAAGTCCTCCACATCGCGAATCGTCTGCGTCAAAAAGAAAGGTTTTGTCATTGTGTTAAATGAAAATGTACGTTGCAATAAAAGTTAGATAGCAAAAATACTTCTTGATATTTGATGTACGACTGTCATTTTTCCACCTTTCCGAGTTTCTGTTTGTGTCTGAATGTTGAACTGAAGGACTCTGACAGTTTAGTCCAAAGAGGAAGTGCCGCATGAGTGTTTCGATCTCACGGGTATTTTACGTTACGACCGTGTGAACTGTCAACGTGGGCAAATGCTCGTCTTCGGTGGGATCCCTCTGGAAAAAAGTCTTCACAAATGTGTCTCAGGTGCTTATGATTTGCATTTTAGCGAAGCCACTTTTTTCTCCTGTACGTTCCAGGGAGCGAGCTGCAGCTGCATGGCGGCGTGCAAGATCCTTAGATGCGGTGACCAGACCCAAGCCAAAGATGCAGGGAACCATCGCCAGGGTGTGTATGGTCGTCGCCGCCGCCATTTTGAACCACCCCTCGCTCTTTCCGCAAGAAAACGCCACAGTCGCAGAGCAGGACCAAGAGCTGATGGTGCGCATGCGGGAGCACGCGGAGAGGTTGGAAAGGGAACGGTCCAAGCTGGAAGTGGAGCTCTCGCAGGCGGTTGCGAAGGAGGACGAGGGCGGCGGCGGCGGCGGCGGCTGGGAGGAAGGTTACAGCTGGTACTTTTGGGGCGCAGTGTCTTTCGTGGTGTTCCTGGCCCTTGAGATGGGCAGGGTGGACGTGGGCGAGTCGCTCACGAGGACGCTCGATGACGACGAGGCGCTTCCTACCGGCGCAATGGTACTAGACAAGGACACCCTGAGCCACTTCTGCGACCGATGGACTTACAGCTCGTCCCATGACGCCGGGAGAGCGAGAGAGTTTGTGGAGGGTTTTGCCGACGACCTCCTGGAATCCCTCAGGAGCGTCTCCGACCGTGACGCCGACGTGGAGGTGGGCGACTTTGTCGGAATCGGAAGCATGTTCGAGTCTTGGCAAGTGCGCAAGCCTCCGACGTGCGACCTCGTGGTGCCCTTATGGCCTCCGGATCCGCTCGACTTCCAGGTGGAGCTCTGGTGCGAAGCGTCCGGCGACATGCCCCCCGACAGGCGAGGCTGCGGCACGGTCCAGGTGAGCGGCTTCGGGGACCACCAGGGCGGGTGCCTGTGCGGTTCTGCCAATCTGGGAGAGGACATGTTGTGCTTACTACACGGCAAAAGCGACGCGGTGCACGTCGTAGACCGTAATCTCGACGCGCTGCTCTGCTCCAAACCAACGCCGCTCTTGGCCAAGGATCGAGTCATGAAGTGGTTTCAGGTGTCCCTCACCAAAGCGTGGGGGCGCATCTCCCACAAGTATGACTTTGAGGTCTCGTTTCGTAGACTGGACACGGCGGGCGCCCTGAAGATCCGATTCCCTTCGGGGAAAGCCATCATGCTCAACGTCATACCGGCCATCCAGCTGGCGGACACCGACGCTTATCTGGTCTCGCATTTCCCCTCGGACACCGGCGGACTTCCGGACCCGTTCTGGCCCCTCTCGCTGTCCGTGTACGAGAGGAATCTGCTGCAACGCCTCGGCAAAGTCCTACCTCGACATTCCTGCCATCTGCACTGCCTTCGGGTGGTCACCTTCCTGCACAGGAAGCAGACGACCCTGACGGGGCCAAACGCCTTGACCGACTACCACTGGAAGACGGTCCTGTTGCACCTGTTGCTGATCAACAAACCGGCGGCGTGGACCGCCGACAAAACCGAGCGCAGACTGCGAGACGTGCTGGGCTTCATGCACGGGAGCCTCCGGGAGAAGAGACTCCATCATGTCCTGATTGGAAACAAGAGAGTGCCACGGGAGATCCCGCTTCCGGAGACGATCCGCCACGCAGAGCCGCTCAATCTGTTTCGAGGTTTGGTCTTGAAGAGGGACCTTCACGCGGCGACGGTGTGCCACCTTCAAGAGATGTTGAGGAATGCAGCCGTGCTTTTACAAGAGTACACTCGGCTCTCGTCGTCTGGAGGAGGCTCGGATTACTAGAAATACTTTTAACGAGGCGGTAGACTGAAAGCACATATATATATTTTTTTATTTATGGCGCATATATCGACGTGTAGTGCTGTAGCTACACCATATGGACAAAAGTCTTTAGACACTCCTCTGAACCTTTGATTGAATCATTTGAGGGTTGAAGCCCTAAATCCACTCAAATCTTGAACCAGCGCAATTGGCCGTCCTGTAGTCCAAATTTGCCTCCAAGAAATTTGGAATACGGGGCACACCTCCTTTTCATTGACAGGGCATTGAATGGATCGCAAATGGACTGTTCTGGTTCTCTGGCCTTAAAACGAAAGTCAACCCAAACATATTTTTTTCAAGACTATGTTCTATGCAGGCCCGCTAGTTGAAACACGGCATTCTGATTCATTTTGCGTTTGTGGAATGTAAATTCAAGCAGCAAAATGCACTCGTTTTTAGCCATCTGTGGGGGCGGCCATTTTGTCTTCTGTCGACTGAAAATGACATCACAACTGCTCACAACGACCAATCACGGCTGACCTGTTTTCTGACTTTGAGCCGTGATTGGTCATTGTGAGCAGTTGTGATGTCATTTTCAGTGGACAGAAGTGACAAAATGGCCGCCCCCGGAGATGGCTAAAAACGAATGGATTAACACTTATTCCACAAACGCAATATTTATCAGAATGTCCTGTTTCAACTAGTGGGCTTGCATGGAACATATTCGTGAAAAAAAAAAATGTTTGCGTTGACTTCCGCTTTAAGAAATCAATCAGGAGTTTGTGCAGCATTAGCTCCCCCTGAATCTCAATTCTCCAACAATTCTATGCCTGCGAGATGGTGGGAACCATTTGGGGAAGGCGCTTTTCTGTCCCCACGCACAAAACATGTCCGCGACGATGCGTTCGGATGACTTGGTGTGGATGAAGCCCACCAAAACACCTCTGGGCTGGCTGAACTAGAACAAAGATTGTGAGCCAGCAAGACGGTCTCATCAACGGCCTTCGCAGCAATTGGGAAGCTGCTAGTTTTCTCCCATTTTTACTTCCTTTATGGCCAAGTGTCCCAATTCTTTTGTCCGTATCGTGTACTATCCAGCAAACGATTTTCATCTGAAGGAGCGGATGTATCTTAAAATACCTGGAGGGATCTGAAGTGCTCATTTACTCCACTGTATGCGAGTCGGTCACATGGTGTCATGTGATGCCGCAAGTGTAAAGTAACTTTTGCCGAAATGTTTCACAATTAACACCGAATTGAAAACAAATGGGGATAGAGATGCAAACTACCTCATTTTCATGGCAGCTATTGCAGTTAAATGTCAATTTCATATTCAACCTCACCCAATAAAAATCACTCATCTCTTAGACTGTGAACTGAGCTTTTTTTTTTCTTCCCCCCCTCATGTTTTGAAATCACCTTAAATCTTGAACCGACATTTTGGATTTTATGCATGAATTGCCTACATGCATTTTATCCAACATTAAGTAAAGAAAACTGTCCAGTAACTACAACACATTTCACTCAACAATATGCGACTCTGCATAATTGGAAAAATGCTGCCCAACAACATCCAAAGTAGAACAACAGGTTTTATTCGGCAATATGTGCGACTCAGCACTTGAATAATAACCATTACAACAAAGAGAACGGCGCAGGGACGTTGTGTTGACTGAACTCTACAAGCCGTAGTCAAAGTTGGGTTTGCCCTCCATGTAGGTCTTGTAGAAGGCCTTATAGATGTCCACGCTGTGCCCGCTAACTTTGACAACCGGGTCCTTGGACATGAGCTCCACCCATTTCTTCAGCTCAGCAGCATTGTCCAAGCAGCTGGGAGGTCAAAGGGGAATCATTTGTCGTTATTATCCTTAATTCCAACCCTGATTTATTTAACGGTGTGCTTACGTCCGACAAAAATGGAATCATTATGATTGACTTACTCGTTCAACCCGAAGGCCTCCAGTCTCTCAAACCAAGGCCATATCATGTAATCGGTCATGTTGACCGAAGCGCCACCGAAGAACTTTGTCTTCTTCTTTGCCAGGTCCTGGAACATGGCACGTATACACAACTATTGCCATGGTCCAAAAGACAACTAGCATTCGTGATAATCAAAGCACTACGAGAAATAGTAAAACCTACATGGCTTAATTCGCTGAACTTCTGCTTCAGTTCAGTATGATGTCCAGAGACGTCCTCTCCTTTCACTCGGCCCAATGGAATCTTGTAGGTTAAAGGCGTTATCTGTCACAAAATTGAGATTGCACTCTTAATAACAGTGGTAAATTGACTTGTGTGTTTAATGTTTTCCATGACCAAGCTCGGTGACCTTGGAAAATTTCTCCAGCAACATCTTGTGCTCGGCTTTTCCAAACGGCGTGTCGGGGAGCAGCCTCTTCTCAGGATACACCTCGTCCAGGTACTCGCAGGTGATGGGAGACTCGTAAATGACCTCGCCCGCCGGCGTCTCCAGGGTGGGCACTTGGCCGAAAGGGTTTTTCTCCAGGAACCAATCGGGTTTGTCTCTCAGGTTGATGTTAACAATGTCGTGCCTAATGTAGAAAACAGAAGAAAAAAAAAATGTCATGTTCGGTTTTGAATCACACCGAAGGGGTGAGTAACTTACTTGATGTCTTTGGCATTTAGCACCAGTCGGGTTCTCTGAGCAAAAGGGCAGAACCTCATGCTGTACAGTCTGATGGAGCCAGCTGGAACAGGTCCGGGCGCGGCGCACCCTAGGCAAATAATAATAAATAAATAAACATAAATTTGTAACAAACACTTTTCCGTACCTATCAAAAGCACATTCAAGTAGCATTTTTTTTTTCCAAGTCTGAAACGCGGGACAAATAGAACAATTATATGCTAGTTAACTTCATGCCAAGTCAACACTATTTATTCCAACTTTGAGGGGGGAAAAATATTTGGACATTTGTACTTTTTTTTTTTTTTTAGCAACATTAATACATAGAATTGCCATGAGGGAACCAGAATGCAGGCGTGGGGGGGAAAAATCTAAATTCTTCATATAGAGGTATCGTAATACCTTGTCGTGAATAAGTAATGAAATCGCCACAATTGTTAGGCTGATCAACACATTTGGAAAAAAAATGCTGAGTCACACTCCCATGATGTGGAACTTTTTAGCTGCTCGCTATTAACATAATTGTAGCTCATCAACGGCATTTTGCCACTGTGAATAAATCATAATCTCATTAGATTACCTTGTTTACTCCAATGAGATTTATTTTATGTATGAAAATAAAGCAAAGCGCTGCTGCTGGAACTAAATTTAATAGGGAACTCCCTACTTTGAAGCTCGATGAATGTGACACAAAGGTTATTGAGTCGTGTTGCATTTGTCAAGAAAATGGGTGATTGTCACACAGAACGACATTCAGAAGTCATAATTTCCTTTACTTCTGCAGTATTGTAGCTGAACTTCGGTTACATAAGCGAGGTTTTGCCAAATATAAACCCACATTAAATGTCTTACCTTTGGAGACACACTTTACACTTGACATTTTTACAATTAAACGGGTCGGCGTACAGGAGGATTTGTTCGACAAACGAGTTGATTCTTCCTGGGACAAAAAAGAAATAACGACGAAGTGAAAAATGTGTTTAATAATTTGCGCTCACTTCCGGAAAAGCACATCGGCCAATGAGAGTTGAACGAGGAAGTGGGCGGTGTCACGTATTTCTGGTTGCCAAGGATACGCTCGAGCTGGTTGTCATGTCGGCGTTTTGAAGAAGCCTACAAAGTGGTTTATCTCGTTAAAGTTACAAATAAGGTATTAGATTTGTTAGAAAGTCGAATGTTCAAAGTAGTTTTGCTGCCCTACAGGGGAAAATACTGGTTTCATTGGTTGAATCTGAGGTATTACAGGCAGCAACAATCAATATTATTCATCACGTCTTGGACACTTGTTCATTATATTTAACATTGGGTTTATTCTCCACATATTCCAGGTTAAGGTGAGTTTTATCTTTGTGACCGACGATGCTAATTGTGTTGAATTTGCCTATTTTATAATTTGGAGGCAGAAAAATGACTTATGACGTTATACCCAGTAGTCTAGCTAGCTAGTATTTCATATTCGATTGTGTTATGACGACATCGCGTGGGAGCAAATGACTTTAAAACTTGTGTGTTTTGGTTGTCATAGTGACACTTTCAAAAATAAAATGACGCAATTACACCGCGACACAAACTGTGAACGTTCTCCGTTTAGTTTAGAAACATGCCAGTGACATTATAATGTCTTAATGATAATATGTGATTGTGATAATATAACAATATGAATCCCCACCGTCCTACTAGCGACAATCAAAAGTTAAATGTACTATTTCATTTTTTTTGTTCACGGTGGACCGTTTGGAAACAAGCCGTCGCATATTTATGACCTTCATTCCCCTCGCCCAATTAATGCTACGACTAAATACAACGCCATCACCATTTTCCTAGTTTTAACTGTAAGATTCGGACTCTTTTACTTCCACGTGTAGGCGTTTAATGGGTTGCTCAGTTGCGTGTACAGTACTGTATATATTTTCATGTGCAAGGTAAGGGTTGACTCATTTAAAGCTCCGTTTTAGTGGCATCTTGTGGCGAAGTAGGAGACAGCAAAACGCCATTTGAATGAATGCATTGTTTTGTGAGTACTGATCCATTGACTGTGTAAATGTATGTATAAATAATATGTAGTTTATGACTTGGGGAAACAGAGTCTACATTGGTGTCTTTGTATCAGTTTCTTTTTTTTCCACAAAATAATACCTCAACGTTTATGATATTGAATGTGTTGGTGTGTTCCCCCCCCAGGCGTTATACAGAACTAAAGTCTTGAGTGCCTGGTGTGTTTAAACCAGCTCAATCTACCATGCATACCAATACTGAGTCTACTGAAACGCCTCAGGAAAGTGAGGTAAACCGTATTCCATTCGGTATCTTCTGTACTGCGTTGCAGTTTCTACCTTTGCATCATCCCAGAGGTCATTTTTGATCCTCAAGTGTTACACGGCATGTTTATTTTTATTTGTACTAATTATTCAACAGTGTCTAAGCGAAGATGATCTGAATTATTCAGACACAAAGGAAAAACTGCGGGCCACGATGGAGGAGATCCGAAGCACTGTGAGTGGAATGTGTCATCCTCATGAGCTCTAGTATATAGAAGTGAAACACAAATGTACAGTTAAGCTTAATAAAACGGTGATCGACAGAATGGCTCCATGTTGTCAGATCCAAGAGATGATCCGGGAAAATGAGAGCGTTCCCGAAATCGAGCGACTGGAGCTGAAGGAGTTTAACGTGGACGACGACAGGCAGAGGATGCACGATGCCGTGTTGGATGAGGAAGTTTCCAAAGTAAGACGGGCAGTAAATGTTTGTCTTTTCTTTGACTCCATTTCTGATGGGATTCTTGACGGCAGGTAAGAGATCAAATTGAGATGGAGATTTTAGAGAGATGCTACAAGCGTGATCTCATCAAGAGGGACTGCTGGGATTCTCTGAAAGTTAAAGACAGAGCTGTAAAGGTATGTAATGCATTCTCATACCAACTCAAATGACAAAACGGGCATAGCTTATATGGGATTGTCAATGACTTTCAGGCTTTTCACACGGAGCACGAGGTGACAAACTACCCGCTCAAAGAGCGACCACAAACCGAGTTGGATGCACTTAGGATCGTTGAAAATAAGAGGAAGGCAGAACTGGCTGTAAGTGAAACTTCGCCCAATGCCCTCAACCTCCTAGTTTACATTCTCATGATACAATATTTGGCTGACTGTTTTTTTTTTTTTTTTTGTGAAACAACGGAGAGAGTAATCCACACTTAGAGATGAAAAAATGTTACAATTATCAATGACCAAAATGATCAAGGTTATCGGTATTATAACAATATTGTCAAAAGTGAAATCACAGAACACACACTAATATCATTGCAAGATGTCGTTTTTTGAACACCAATGCATATATATGTACTGTATATTCATCCATTTAATTATGAAAAAGTACAAATATTTGGCAGACTAAAATTAGGAAGTCAACCCAAATATTTTTTTCAAGAATATGTTCTATGCAAGCCCACTAGTTGAAACAAGGTATTCTGATAAATATTGTGTTTGTGGAATATGAGGTAAGCAACAAAATTCGCCCATTTTTAGCCATCTCTAGGGGCGGCCATTTTGTTACATCTGTCGACTGAAAATGACATCACAAACGCTCATGTAACGATCAATCACGACTCAGCTTCAGAAAACAGATGAGCTGCGATTGGCCGTTACCTGAGACCTGCCTGTTTTTTTGGGAGTTTTTTGTTTAACGAACACACTGTATTTTAATGTCCTTTGAGAGTCAAGTGTTCTATGAGGTGGAACTTGGTATAGAAAGTTTGTGAACCACTGCATCACACCTTTTGAAAAAAGCAAAGGGCCCAAGAAAAGGGTGCAGAGGACGAGGCGGAGGACTTGGAGGCCCAGAGCGGAGTTGCGAGCAGCTACTCCGCCGAGCTGGGACTGGCACACCCTCACCTCTACGACCAGTTCAGCCTGCACACCACCGAGCAGAAGCTGAACCAGATCGTTCTGCTTCAGGTGAGAATCGCTTCACGATATAAAAATTTGCCATGTGATAGTGTTGTAGCCATGACTTTGTGAAGCAACAATATTGCGATCCACAATAACTATTTGGAAAAGCGTTTGAATGCTCGTCTACCTTGCACAATACAGAATAGGCTCTGCTGTTGCTATGACAACCTTGAATCATCTTTAGCTTTTATTTTTGTTGGTGATTGTATATTGGCTTATACGACCGATGTCTACTTCTGCTCGAATTTCTGCATATTACCATTTCTTTTTTGTTTCGTTGTTTCATTTCAGTGTTGTAAAGCACTGCATTGGCAGTAGAGGGAGCCAGTGAGCAACAAAATAATGGTGCTCCTGCCATACAGTTATGTATGCTATCGTGCCATTCTCCTCAAATGGTGGAATAAAGACTGTAAAGCGAGGGGGGGGTTGAGCACCACCTGTGTGGTGACATCTCTCACTTCTACCTTCCCTCAATTCTCTCCCCCCGATTATGCAGGATGTGATCTTCCGAATCAAGGTGGCTCTCAACACCCAGTTTGACAAGGTGTACAAGCAAAAGGTGCAGGAGATCAGCCGCGTGAAGGAGAGGAACAAGCAAGTCAAGGAGCTCCTGGATGAACTGGAAGTGGACGAGGAGCTGTGGGTGCCCGTCCTGAACGACAGGGAGGTGCCCGAGAGGGTGTTCGTCGTGGACGACTCCGAGGTGACCCCCCCCCCCCAACCACACACACACTCTTATCAGACATCGTTTGATTAGCATGTCACTTTTGTTCTCGGTTAAAGAGAAGTCTTCTTGGGATTTACTAGATAAAGGCCGAAAAGTACCTCACCCCAGAGCAGGAGAAGGAAGAGGAACGGAAGCGGCTGGAGGAGCAAAAGCGCCTGGCTGCCAAGGTGCGCTGCCAAAACAAACGTGGAATTGTTTTTGAAACTCCTGTTTGTGGTTTGGTCCAAATTCTTCCTGGCTTGGAGACCGGACCAACCGGCGAGCTTGTGTACGTTTGCATGCAAACTGGTCGCAGCAGCAAAGGGCACTTAAAAAGAACAATGGACTTGAAAGAGATTGAAGCCAAAAGGTGAAAGAAAGAAGTCAAAGTGAAGAGTGTCTGGCTGGCAAAATTCCCTTGAAGGTCCATCCATCCATTTACATTTATTTATTATTATTTTTTTTTTTTTTTACAACAGTTGTCTTCATTAGGGATGTTCGCAAGCCACGTATCGCTGGCGTCGGCCGGAATCCTCGTACCTCCAAAATCAGCACTTTTCAGTTCACCTCCAAAAACTGAGCAAGTCATTTCCAACTCTTTAAATAAGTCAATAAATTGTAAACATGCGTGCACTTTCCAATCGTATAGATTCGTGGGAAAAATATGACATTTCCCAAATTGTGCCATAGGAGGTTCTGGCCCGACGCCAGCATTATAGAGAAAAAATTCCTTATTTTAACAGAATTGCACTTGGTCAGAGTACTTTTCATGCAACATGCCGTACTTGCATTTGTATATATGTTAACAAGAAATACTCCTTTGGCGATGTTACATTGAGAGCTACATTCCACTCGCTGCGCTTGTTTTTATCTATCAATTATTGCCGGTCTTTTGTTTGTTTTGGTTTGTCTGAGAAACGTCTGCCTCGGGCGCTTTCACATGACACGTTTCACCAAGCCGACGTAAGCAACAGGGACGACGATCAATCACATGACATCACATGATGGCACGCAGTCGTGAAGCCCCACATGTCGGTAAAAGTTTCAATGTGACTCATTTACTTTAAAAAACGGCGGAAATTTGAATTGTTTTAGGGACTGTAAAGTGACGTTTGCCAATATCTTAATTTGAACACTTCTTTTTTCAATAGATTTTTTGCCTGTTTGACTTAAAGGGGAAGTCAACCCAAACATATTTTTTTCACGAATAATTACGTTCCATGCAGTCCCACAATCTGAAACAAGGCAATATGATTAATAGGAAATATGAGTCCAGCCGTTTTTAGCCAGCTCAGGGGTCGGCCATTTTGTCACTTCTGTCGACTGAAAATGACATCACGGATGCTCAAATAACAACCAATCACGGCTCAGCTTCAGGAAACAGGTCAGCCGTGATTGGTCGTTAGCTGAGCCCTCAGTAGTTGTGATGTCATTTTCAGTCGACAGAAGTGACAAAATGGCCGCCCCCTGAGATGGCTAAAAGCGGGTGGTTTAACTCTTGTTCCGCAAACGCAATATTTATCAGAATGCCCTGTTAGGGTTGCCTTCGCCTTTAATTAAAAAAAAAAAAAAAAAAATGAAGTTACTGAGTGTTTGAGCGAGTAATTATTTGAATGAAGAGGTTAGGCATTCCACTTGCATGTGATTGGATGAACCGTGAATGCTTTAAAACCATTGACCATGTTCTTGTTTTTTCATATTGATGAAAAAAAGAAGAATATTTGCCAATGATTTAGTTCGTCATTCACGCATTCATATAATTTAGTTTTGGATTCACAGTAGAATTGCCAAAAACGTCTTGTCTGTTTCAGAGTGATGATGTCCGAGAAAGGGCCCTTGATGACATGATGGACGGCGTTCTTGAAGTGAAAAAAGACAGTCTGTTGAAAGCGGTGAGCTGGCAATCTTTTTCCACACAAGCTCCATTGAATTAAAAAAAAAAAAAAAAGTGCCAAAAAAGAAAGAACGGGAAGTGACTATTGAATGTACTCCACAGGAAGTACCCCAGCCCGAGTTTGTCCTGGCCAAACCTAACCACCAGTGGACCGAAGAAGAGAAAAAGCAATTTAAAGAATATGAAAAGAAAGCCAAAGAGCTGAACACAGAGAAGGACAAATACAGAAAGGTATGCCAAATTTCCACCACACCTACTTTAAGACTTCGAGAAATACTTTCTTGCTCATTCTCTTGTTTTCCGTTCACTGTGATGATTTTTAGTCACTGGAAAATGAAATCAAAAGCCTTCAGAAAACCACCAAAGAGGCCACTGACCGCTTTGATGAAGGTTTGAAAAAGCTCTTTGAGATGAAAATTAAGTCAGACATGGCCATATGTCAGGTGAACAGCACACACACACACACACACACACACACACACACACACACACACACACACGCCCTCGTCACACATGCGCACACACACACAACAAACTAAAGCCATAATGCTCATTGTGGATTTCTGAATATGTTTTAAAACCATCATAAAGGGGGGAAAAAGATACATGACATAACAGGTAATGGAGGCAATGTCACAGATAATGACAATAGGAGTACATTAAAATGTGAAATATCATTTTCAAAATAAAATTCCCAAATTAAGGGATTTGTCCATTTACTTCCTTGTTCCACATTTCTCGACCCAATTCGAAACATTCTCATGTTTTACATTTCAGCATTTATTCCAGAATATTTCCATTCCGCTTCCGATTTTCAGCATTCACACGCAGTTTCCACAGAAACCCAATTTATAAATGTATTTTTCAAACGTTCCTTTATTGAGATGATTTCTTTATTGCCTTAATTGCATTGCATTTAATGAAAATCAGACACAAGTTTGTTTTTCACAGGAAGAACTGAAGATTAAAACACTTAACTACTCCGTGCTGATGGAAGAGTTGATGCAGACTGAAGAAATGGAGCTGGTGCAAAAACTTAAAGAAATGTCGGCACGCAGGGTAAAATGACACTGCTAATGTGTCCAATTTGCGCAGTGCGCAAAGTTTCATTTTCCACTTTTCTTTCTCCATGACCCCCTATTTTGACCCTTTCCTGTACTACCCCCTTGACCTTCCCACTCGCGTTACAGACGAAAATGGGCGAAGAGCTGCAGACTTTTGAAAAAGAAGTTGAATCGTTCCAGGAAAGCTACGACAACATTGCGGCAGACGACAAAGTAAGCCTGCCGGTAGCGTTCGGACGTCCTCTTGACAAGTGAGCGTCTATCTTCACAATCTTATGTCTCTCAAGGCTCAGGACAAAGACTTCCGGAAGGAGTTTGCTAATCTGCACAAAGCTCATGTTGATCAGCTGTATAAACTGTTCAAGCGAAGACCTAGGTTGGTCATTATTACTGTTTTCTTTCAAAATACCTGTGCTTGTGCTGCCTTGGCAGTGTAATAAAAGTTGTTTTTTTGTTTTCACCCGCTCAGAGGTCATAAGAAGAATGCCATGGACGAGCTGGACGCTCAGAAGAATATGCCAGAAGGACTGAACCAGCCAGTGTGGGAAAGGTTTTGTCAAATCCGCAGAACAAAAATAGACACCGAGCATAAGGTGATGATTTAATACTCATGCAAGAACCAGACATAAAGAAAAAAAAAAGGCTCACACAATGGTTCATTTTATGTCGGTCACGCTCATTATCATCCCGCAGTATTGATTATGCTCTAGCTCGTTGGATCCGAAGCTTTTTACACCAAGTACCGCCTAAAAAAAAATACGTAACTTTTTACCACTATAATGACCATCATTAAAATACCGTAGCATACTGGGCCCGAGTGTCATCAAAAACCGGGCAGAGGAGATACAGGAAAATGAAGAAAAAGCGCCCTTTTTGCTTAGCGGGACATAGATCTGACTGTCATCCATCTGCATAGCAATGAAATGAAATGAAATGCCATGCTTTGAAAACAGCAGGGGCCCCGAAATTGAACCCTGCGGAACACCATATGACAGTGGAGACACATTCAGAACCAGAGCTCTGTTTGCCTAGTATTGATTTCTGACTTTGTGTTCTTCTGATTAAATCAAGCAGGAATTATCCCTCCAACCATGAACATTCCTAACACTCTAATTTAACCTAATCCAAATCGTCATTAGCATTAAACAAGTCACATGTGAAACTTACAGTTGTGTAAGGAGGTACGGAATTGTTTATTTGCATACGTTTGTAATACTTATGAACCTTTTCGCGCAGATCAAAGCCACAGCAGCCACTCTGGCTGAGATGCAAGCAAATCTGATCAAGAGGCGGGAAGAGGACGAGGCCGCCGAGCAGGAAATTGAACATCTCGCAACAGAACTAGAAAAGTGTGTGAGGCTTCATTTATTCCGTATCATGAAAAAAAAAATGCCTTCTTAATGGCTTTTATACAAATTGTTGCGTTTCTGGAGTGCTTGCCGCCCACCAAGTGTTGAAGTTAGACAAAGTCGATTGCGGGGCGCCTATTTCCCAAAAATGTGTCATTGTCAATTTGGCCCGATTGGCCATGTCTGCTGCATGAAAAGTCTTTGTGTCTTTTTCCGCGTTGACACCTTCAAGCTTGCGTCAGGAGAAGAAGAACTTCCTGACGGACATCACGGTCCAGTTCCTGCTTAAACAGGGCCAGGTGGAGATGACCAACATGGATCTCATCCCCGACTACAGCGAGTCGATTCTTCTCCACAGGGGCAAGGTGGAAGAACTCAACCACACCATCAGGGTCAGTGGAGCGCACTCACTCACCCGCATCGCAAAAGTTCAACCGGCGTGACGCCTTTTGACGTTTTGTTCAATCAGACTCTGGGCGAGCAGAAGATAGCCATGATGGTGCAGACCAAAGACTTCCGTAAGGGCATCATCCAGGTGGAGTGGGACAACACCATGAGGAGGATGCAAATAGAGGATCTGAAGAACAAAGAACGGGACATCCAGAAGCTGCGTCTCACAGAAGACCACAAAGAGGTGCGTGGCTCGTCTATTTTAGCCTTGACAAACCCGAATAATTGCTTTTTTTTTTTTTTTTAATTTAGGTAAAGCAAGGCAGCCTTAGTTAGATAGAGCTTTACATACACGAGGTAACTCAATGTGCTTCACGTTATTAACTCGTTCACTGCCAATGACGAATTTATTAGTCTTTTCACAGTCCAGCTATTTAATCCCTGGAATTTATTGATATTTTTTTTCATTTTTTTTCAAACCTTAGGTTAAAAGTGGGTCTGAAAATGTCTGGCAGTGAATGAGTTCAATAGGAAGTCAACCCCCAAACATTCTTTGCAATAATATGTTCTATGCGCCTATCTAGTCTAAACATGGCATTCGGATTAATATTGCGTTTGTGGAATATGACTTAAGCAGCAAAATACACTCATTTTTAACCAACTCAGGGACGGCCATTTTGTCACTTCGGTCGACTGAAAACGACATCACAGCTGCTTAGGGCTCAGCTAACGACCAATCACGGCTCATCTGTTTTGTGAAGCTGAGCCATGATTGGTTGTTACCTGAGCAACTGTGATGTCATTTTCAGTCAACAGAAATGACAAAATGGCCGCCCCCCTGAAATGTACAAAACCAGGTGCATTTTACTAATGAAATCATATTCCACAAACAAATTTAATCACAATGCCATGTTTCGACTAGTGGGCCTGCAAGAACACATTCTTGTAAAGAACATTTTTGGGTTGACTTCGTCTTTCAAGTTCCAACTTTGCGAACTAACCATAACCCAACTCGACCCTTTCAAACGCATTCTTTAATCAACCAGGGCTGGGTTGGACGCCAGGTGTCCCGATACCTCTGTCCATGATTTATTTTCATTTTTATTAAGCTTGCAAAAACGCCAGCTAGTCATAAAGCAGTTTTCGGCAGCCACCAAAGGATTTCTGAGCAGATAAATGAGTAAAGGATCTTATCAGTGGAACGTCTTCAGGTGAAAGCCGCTGCTTCTTTATCGCCGTTTAAACACTCGCAAAAGCAATTCAGGCATCAATCCCGAGTCAACGCACGACCTAACGGGGAGATACTCCCACACGTTTAAAACACCCTTAAGACATGTCCGGGCCACAGGGAGTTGAGTATCTTGGAGTATAAACAGGCCCCAGAAAGATCAGATGAGTCACGCGTCCTGGTCTTATTTTTAACATGGCGATGACTGCGCATGAGAATCGGCGCTCCAGGCCCTAATGCCCGTTTACTTTGGCAAAGTGTTCCGGTGGTTCTCCCGTGGCGAGCAGCGCCGCTTCCTGCTATTGTTCAAGCCTCTGGAACGCTGACAAGTCAAACGTTTGAATACAAACAAATCCATAAAGTGCGGTCGTAATGTTTATTGCGCAGTTGTTTTTACACCAACATGGCAACGCGGGATATTTCACAGTGTGTTCTCTGTACGTTTTTTTTTTTTTTTTTTTGTCCCCCAGTATCTCAAGACAGACAGCGACAGCCGTGTGTGCAAGCAGGCGCTATCTATGAAGGAGACTCAGGCCCTGCAGCTAAAGGTAACGCAATCACATCGAAAATATTGGGGACAAGGGTGATACAAGGGGTTCCCGGGACATAAAATTCCTTAGGTCCTGTGGTTGCTTCGCCTGAAACATTGACATAAATCGAGTCCTACAAAGATGAAAACGACCCCAAAAATGTCTTTAAAAAAATATGTTCTAAGCAGGCCTTCTAGCCGAAAAATGGCATCCTGATCAATATTGTATGTGGAATACGATTTAAGCTGTTAAACCCACCCAGGGGGGCGGCCATTTTGTCACTTGCTGTCGACTGAAAATGACATCACAGTTGCTCAGGTAACAACCAATCATGGCTCAGCTTCACAAAACAGATGAGCCGTGATTGGTCGTTTGCTGAGCCCTAAGCAGCTGTGATGTCGTTTTCAGTCGAGCGAAGTGACAAAATGGCCGCCCCTGAGTTGGTTTTTGCTGCTTAACTCATATTCCATAAACACAATATTAATCAGAATGCCATGTTTAGACGAGAGAAGGTTAAGAGAACATGTTTGGGTTGACTCTTGAATATAAGTCACTGTGAGTCATATTGATATGATTAAGTTGTAACGATTATTTCACATTAGCGTCTTTATACTGTATTATTTAATTACTTCAGTTTTTGTTTTGTTTTTTTGCAGTAAAAAAAAATCTTCACTGAATAAACAAAGTTGATCATCTTTTGGGCTTTATTCAGTTCCTGCGTTGTGACAAGGCCTTTAAAACATGATGCCCCTTTGCTACCCCCCCCCCCCCCTTTAAAGAATTATCAAAAGGACGTGAAGTATCGCAAACAAAAAATCCGACACCTCCAAGCTCAGGCGGCCATGAAGGAAAAGAAGAACGCCGCTTTGGACGAGCAGGTCCAGGACATGCACGTGACCGTATCGCAGATGAGACACATCTACGAGGCCTCAGGTAACCAAATTCAGATCATGTAATTCGGACTTCTCCTTAAAAAAAATTTTTTTTTTTTTTCTAGCTACGGAGAAAAATGAGGCTGTGAACACGGAGCGGCGCTACCAGGAGGTCCTGCTGGTGCAGCGGCTGAAGGACACAGCCAGGTTCCAGATGGAGAAGCTGGCGTTCCTCAGCGCCGAGGCGCATCATTTGAGGATGAGGAACGTCCCTTCGCTGGTGCAGATCAAATACAACTGAGCCTTGCGCCGGCAACCAGGTTTTATTTACACTTCTTTTAAATAGACACAAACTACAAATCGAGCTGTACGGGACAATAACAAAGCAGCAACAAATAAAGAACTCCATATGATTGAACATTTGCTCACGAGTATTATTCTCAATTGGACTGTGCAGTGCAAAGTCAAACACCTCGCAGGTTGTACAATTTGGAGTTTGATCAAACTTTAAAATGAAACACTCAGTTAAGCGAGCATCAAAAGATATTGAATTAGATATATTTATCTTTTGCCGCATTACCAACTTACACAATAGTAAACTCAATATTATAGTAAATGTTAGCCATAAATATCAATCGAATGAAAATACTAAGCACAGCCTTTGTAAACCAAGGCCCCGCTTTACATTTACCGTTTGACTCTGGAAATCATAATTTGGATTTCCGTTAGTTTCCCAATTATTTTTTGTGTTCTGCCGTAGATGTTGTAATGGATGGCTTGTTTTCAGTAGGCACATCCAAATGGTAGAAAAGTTCATGTATGCAAAAAGTGAAACTCATGCATTACATAGACTAATTGAATACATCAGAATATAATTTTCAAAAGGCCAATTCCTACCACGTTTCAGTAATGAAAATCATTTGGATTGTAACAGTCTAATTTCTTGATGGTAAATTAAAACTATAATCATCCAATTTCTTAAAAAAACGATTTCATCCTTGTGTAAGAGTTTCTATCAGTTTCAATGTTTAAATTTAGTTCAATTTAATGAAGGAATTTAACATCAATGAAGTTTTCCCAATATTTTCTAATTCAATGGGATGCACCTGAATATGTTTGAATGCACATTCAGGAAGCAAAGTCCTCCTCCGTGCGGTCAAAGTGCAGGATTTTCTCATCCAGACCAAAGAGGTCGATGAGCTCAGACAGGCTGGCCTTGCGTCGCTCCACAGTGACGTCCGACTGAAGCTCATACAGCGCGTTCTGAGCGCAAGTCCTCCACTTGTCGGTCAAGGTTCGAAGCTGCGCCAGGTCATTCTGGAAAGGAAGAAGAGAAAGTGAGAAATCACGCCAAATCTTGCCGTCTTCAAGTAACCCACCTTGCTCCTGTACATCTTAACCATCCTCAATCGACGTAACGCCTCCTCCTTGTCCTTCACCTCCCGACCGAGCCGCTCCCGTTGTTGTGCAACATCTTTGGGGTGAGAGTGCGCCGGTCCAGGAATCCTCACGGAAAATTTTTCACTCCCAGGTCTGGCTTCCTGGCAGTTGGCGTCAGCAGACAAGACAAGTGGAGGATTTTTATCACCATCATCATCGTCCGTCATCCGGGAATGTGTTGGAATTAGTCGGGCGTCCTCATCGACGCAAAGACGCTTGGCCACGGAGAAGGGCGAGGTGAAGGAGCGCCGTGTTCTCTTCAGACGCGCCTTCAGGGAGGAGCTCAGCTTCTGCTGAGGCTGTGGAGACCAGATGGCAGAGTGTGTGGTCAACAAGACTCGGCTAAGACAGCGCTTCTATGTTGACATTCATGACACATCTAATAACATCCAATAGTATCCAAAGCATCCTTTAGAAACTTTTTGTTTTGTTTAATGCAGTGTACCTACTTTAGCTTTTCCGAAATGTGTATAACAACTCTTAGTATAATACAATGTAGTTATTACACAGATTTAGGCTATGAGCATTTTGGATTACTTCATTATTTATTTGATGTGGACATCACAAAAACAGCACGAAGCAGATGTACTGCTTCAAGTGTTTTAGCGCGAGTGCTATTTTTTTGTCCCCATGGATTTTTAAAAGGTAGGCTGCTTACACTACAAGAAGGTAGGTAGGGTTAAAAAAAATAATATGACATACAAATTAAATAAATAATAAAAATGACGACTCTATACAAACAGTTTAGTTTTAAAATAAAATAGCACACAATAATTCATGTAATACGTTTAATTTACCGTCTCACTGGACTGTGAACGATATACCGATTTAGATGAAACATTCTCCGGCGTGACCTCCATGAAGTAAGCCGCTCTTCGCTCGCAGGCGCTGCTCAAAACGATTCAAAAGCAACGTCCATATGAATCCGAAAAGAGAAGAGAAAACAAGCTATCTTTTGAAAAAGTAAGTACAGCGGTGAAAGTACTGTGAGGAGTTCTTTTCTTCCTCTACATACTGGCATATCAACAGTTTTCTGCATTTCCTGTTTTGTAGTTCAGAAGCCCTCCAAAGCCTGTGATTGGTGCAAAGCTGATGACGCATGCAGAAGGGGCATTGTGGGAATTGAAGTTATTTTTCTTTGTCACTATAATCTCACGACAACTCCGTTCAAAACACCTGAAGTTGCATCCAGTTGGCGTTTACCTCAATTTAAATAGTCTTTGTGATAGATTTCTGTCAGTGCTGTTAGGTTTCACACTACATTTTAAGTAGAAATGAAGTATAATTTCGTTTTAGATCATAGGCCCTGTGTTGTCAAGACTTATTTATTTCTTAGCTACCCGATAGTTTCTATGGGGGAGTCATGAAGTGATTCAACACTTCCCACCAGTTGATTCACCTCCATTCTCAGATTTGTTTCACCAGTTTCTGACATTTTGTTCTGTAACATCATCCTGCCTAGACACACTTGTGCAATTTCACATATTCCACGATTCAACTTTGTAGCGTATTCTCACGACTGAGTCAACTTTTACTTTCAGGCTCTGGTTGGGGGGGTTTTCAGCCAACGCGAGGCAAAGCTGGCTATCAAGAATCTCGAATCCATGTGAGATGTGAGTGAGGGTGCCAGCTTCTCATCCAACACAGGTGTGTGTGTCATGACCCCCCATAAATTTATATCAAGTCTGCACGGGCATCCAAAGCATCTTTTTTATGTTAGGGTTCAACCATGTGTCAGTTTTATGATATTTTCAATGTTCTCGCATGTGATTGAGCGTCATGCTCAGATTCAGTCAAAATCCAGCAAGGGCATGGATTTTGCCGTGCACAGAGAAGCTCTTGTTTTTAACTCCCCGGGCGATTTATTTTCTGTAACGTGTGAAACAAGCCAGCCCATAACAGCAACAACAAAATAGACTCCAACATTATTTGGCGTTGCTTCCAAAATGTGGCAGAGAAATGACATGGCTGACGTTTCAACAGACTCTGTTACAAGAGTGTGTATGTGTGAAAATAAGCCACAGTTATGATGAGTGATGGGATCGGTTCTAATTATAAATCGCGGTGATGAGTGAGTGAGATTGTCTGCTTTGGGGGGGCAGCAGTAGCTCCGTGTCGTGTGGGTCAGTTGCCGGTTTGGACTAGTTGCTGGAGAGAAAATCAAGTTCTCTCATATTTTTTTCTGTGCTTGGATTTACTTTAGATGGGCTCAGACCTCAAGATGGGCTAGTCACAATATTTTGACAATGAGAGATTCTCTTGAGTTCATTAACATTGAGGTGGATAAATGAAATAATTGGCTGTCATTTTTGTCAAACCTCTTAAATCACAGCTGAAAATCTGCACTTATGGTCCAATCAACCTCGGTGGTGTATGAAAGTAAACTTTTAAAAGGCGCCCATCATTGTCCAAATACGTCTGCACCTAACGGTAGTTATTCCCATGGTGCATAATCAGTGTTTACATATTCTATTCCTAGTATGCGATCTGCAGTAATGAAGTAATCATTGCCTCGCATTGAACCTTTGGACCTCAATATGTTTATGCAAAGCTAATCTGCTCGTTGTGTTTTATCAGTAATGCCGAGCACAAACATGTCTGTTGAAAAAAAAAACAGAAAAAAACAAAAACACTTTCAACATTTCCAACTTTTTTTTTTCCTCCCCGCAGTCATGGAATTCGGCAAATTTTTTTCAATCCATTCCTTTCCCCATTAGGTTTGGCTTTATTCAACCTTGCACATAGATGTGAGTGGACCCCCCCCCCCCCCGGCCCCCGCCCCCTCCTCCCTCCTTCTCCGGCCGCTCACTGTCCTCGGGGCCATTTGTTTTCCATCAGTGGAGCAGAACCGAGTCACGCTCGCCGTGAGTCATGCGGGTGGGTGGAGGTCAGTGCCGCATGGGCGTGGTGGCTCAGGGAACCCACCGGCTCGAATGGCTTCTCGCTGGAGAGATAAAGAATGTCTGTTCCACAAATGAAAATGGTCGGAAACCTTCCAAAAAGTACTTTTTATTCACTAAGTGCCGTTGAAGAATGAACCCTTTGTTTACGTGAGGGGTGATTTGCTTGTAAGCCTATTTTTTTTCTGTAGAACTAGAAACTTTTTAAAACATGCGTACAGTAGAACTGTCTCCCTTCTGTCTGTGTCTGATTTGTGTTGTATAGCCTTATACACTGTTGAAATTTGACATTTTGCGCATAAAATGTACAGAATGTGTAATATTTATAATACATGCTTCACAAATGTATTAAACTCACTCCACAGAAGAAAAAGAAGAGACCACACGGCATCGTAATACTAAGTGCTTTAATGCAGACTCTTTCAATGCAATCTTATGATGTTTGAACAAGAATGTTATTGTTTTTTTAAGTTCAGAAATGCAAGTAAATTTTAATCAGACATGGCTTTACAGTATATGTCCCTAAATGTATTTTTGACAATGATTTCAAAAACGTCTTTACTTTTTTCCCTAGCACATCAGGTTTTCGAGATATTTTCATTTTTTTGTTTTGTTTTTGAGTTTGACCAATAAAAGCTTATACAGATTTTACCATACGTTGTAATTTATAGCTATGATATCTCCCCCTACAAAAAAAAAAAAAAAAATCAAATTGTTGCTGGACCTAACCCTTATTTAAAAAATATTACAAAATATTCTACAATGAAAACATGAAGTGCAAAAGAAACAAATGAGGGCCGATTCAGAATCAACGCAAAAAGATACTAAAACATTTTGTACAAATTTGTTGACCAGTGTAATGTGCTTTACTATTGCTATTACAAACAGTATTTAGATCTCCTAAATAGGGCTTCTACTTGTACTTTGTACATAGCCATTAAAAATACAAAAACATGTTTTTACCATTGATGCACCTACCACGATTTAAAGTGCCTCTGATTAACCCAAAATAAAGTTCAGTTGTTCTAGTAGGCTTTTCCTGACATTTTTGCTGGCAACTCACAAGCCATGATGAGTAGAGAGATCCTTGTTCAAAAGTATCAGTCAAGGGAATGGTAAAAAAATATATATATATAATTTCCAAGGCATTAAATCGAACACAGTGAAGACAGTCCTCATCAACCAGGGAAAATATTGCACAACTGTGACATTGCCCAAAACTGGCGTCCAATTTCCAAAATTGATTAGAAAAAAAATGGTCTAGGAATACTGAAGGAGCAGCAGGAATTTCTGGCAAGTACTGGTTGTTTAGTAAAACAATCTCCTGTCGTACTCTTATGTCTGGGATGGGGTGGCAAGATGGAATCCTACCAGGGAAAATGTATTCCCAAGATAGAACTGCGGCCTTAGTGTCACTGTTGCTAGTGTTAGCACAAAACTTTCCACCCCCAAAATGTCAGGAAAAGCCTACTAGAACAGCTTCACTTAGTGCGGTAACAACATTTTAGAAATTGTTATTATGACAAAAACGAATACAGCGTGTTGACTTTTTATATCCACTATACTGTATCTCCTTTCATTATATGCAATGTAGGCTATAAGTGTCTTTTTTTTTTGTTTTTTGTTTGCATGGGCCCAGAAGCTAAGCATGGAGTGTCGCTTGTAATTATACCATTAAACTGTCACAACCAAGCCTTTGAGAAAAAAAAACAACACAGTTGCATATGCAAAAGTGTCATCTTCTGTGTGTGTACTGTGCTGTATGTGATAAAGTACAGTACAGTAATTCAGTGTAATAGCAGTGGATGCAAACCACAAACTGCATACCAATTATTGTCCGTGCAATGTGTGCCGCAGATGTTAGCCAGCTGCAACAGGATGAGTTTTCTTTTCTGCACACAATCGCCCTTCACTCTAATAAAAGATAGGGAAAAAAAAAAAGGTTCCCACCCCCTCCAAGAAAAAAAAAAAAACATTTGGGAAGCAGTTGTGACCACTGAGGCACAGGAGGAGTTTTCACTCACTGTTTTCAAGTTTGCAGACGGACGCATTCACGTGTCCTCTCCTTGTGTGGGACTTTGGAGCTGCGGACTCCTACACCTGCCTGCCAAGCGGCGCTGAGGGGCGCGGCCGGGACCGCTGCCCGCAAATCTCCGTTGCGACTTTACTTGGGCAACAACAAAAAAAGTCACAACAAGGAGCGGAGAGGATTTTTTTTTAGGAACATCCCGGGGCTTCCTCGCGCACGCTGCCCCCCTCCCCTAAGGAGCTCCACGCGGACGGGGGGACTTGATTGACTCCGTTGGCTGGAGGTATGAACACAAACACTGGAAATACGTTTTAAAAGCACGCTTTTGCTGCTTTTATTTTCTTGCGGAATGTGCGTTAATAGCAATCACTTCACTCTGGAAGTTTTCAAGGACTTGCTCTGCTTACGCTTTGAGTTGGAAATGCACAAAATGCTTTTGTATGCCATCTTTTTTGTCCTTTTTGATCATGTTAAAATTAGTCTGTTACCATGATCTCTGGCTACTTTTACATGCTCTTTACTAGTCTATTTACATCTCTCCTAAATATATTCCACGAGTTGACCTGCCCCCCCCCCCTTAGACTACTTAACTGTGACAGCAACCCCCTCTTTATGTTATTTATATTTCCAGGTTATGAGGTGACGTTAAACAGGCTACTAGGTGACTTAAAGGAATTTAGGATGTGGATTCTTTAAATGCAAAAAAGTGTCTGGTCAGCATTGGAGGTGGGGGGGAAAAAAAACAGTAAACGCACATGTTTACGGCAGATTGAGGAAATAGGAAAAGTGTTGGATACATTAAATATCCTCAGGGTGTGGTGGGTGGCTCGCATCTGGCCTTTTGAGCCTTTGTTGGCCACAATAATGCGGCTTTAGAGCCTTTCTCGTCCTGTTTTGTATGTTCTATCAGCTATTCATAAGGGTTTAAACATGTCTGGGAAGGTACAATGTGTTGTGTTCAAGGACAAAAATGTACATGATTAGTATTTGTACGGAACAAGGGCTTCTACCTTCAAAGATGTTGCTTTTATACACTTGACATTTGGCTTTTACAACTTGGCATGTGACTTTTTTGGCCCTGAAAAGGTATAAACAGTTATCCCGGAGGCCCTGCTTTAATGTATGCTTGCACACTTTTACGTTCTACGCCAGTGATTCTCAAATTTTTTTTACAGCTCCACTTAAAAATATATATTTTTGCTCTCTAAGTACCACCATTGTGACCAACATTAAAATACAGAACCATAGCAGAAAGGGGTTTCATTCCTAAAAAGTAGATATTTTTATAAGCTACTGGAAGAATGTTAACAGTTTGACCATTAACAAAAATTAAAAACACACAAAAAAATACTTCAGTAATAATCAAATTAAAATGGTTTGCACTTAAAAGTTAAAAAAAAATATACCTGAATAAATTTCTTAAAGACAAACAGTTCTTAAAGATTTAAAATTTATCCAACTTCAAAGTTAAATACAACTGACTTGTGCTTAGATTCGTGACTTGATTTTTCCTGAAATGTATGTATTTGAGAATAAGTATCATCAAAACAATCTAAAGAAAAAGCAAACCTGGTCAACCCTCTCCATCGTTGTTGAAAGTGAATTCTTGCAGGAACTGTTGACATTTCACGTGACGGCACCGGGTTTTGAAAAAGAAAAATCTGATACGTGGGGGAAAAGTTGGAAATCCTGTTGGATGCCTTACATGACGGTCCAACATTTTGTCACGACAACCCAAATTACAAACAAAATGTGCTTCGAGTTGATCCTTGTGGTCCACCACAGCCCATCTTTTGGAGTAGTCTTGACATTTAGCTTTTGCAGCAGGGAAAGTGCCTTTTTTCGGCACTAAAATCATACACGCATTTACCTTGGAGGCTGGTAGTTCCTTTATCATGCCTAAATGGATAGAAATAAACTCCTCCACATGTCTGAAACAAGCAAAACTTGTTATTTACGAATAAGATTGGGTTTCAGTGGCATGAAATTTCCAATGAAAGCATGAGTTCCATGCTCGCCTTGTGACCTTCTTCATCCTAGAAACTCAAGCGAATCTTGTGACATTCTTGTGCTTTCCCCCCCACCTCTCATTGGATTATCGTTTTTATAGCCCAATTGACATTTAACCGCGGTAGAAGCATAACAACAGTTGGTGCGCACGCACAGCGACGTGAGTGGGGTCATCGCTGTGCTGTCGTCCTGTCAGCAGATAAAATGGGACGGACGAGCTAACGCGACTGGCGGACTTCTCGGGAGACTTGGCGGACGAACCGGGTGAGGTTTCTGAAGTCTTGACGGTGTCGTAAGATACAGTGGAACCTCTGAGGACCAACCCGACTGGTCAACCGCAGATTTGTTTATATTCGAAAAAACACTTTTTTTTCCCCTTTGGAAATAATGGAAATAGAAATAATCCTTTCCCAACGGTGGCCATGCAATGTTTGAAGTATTCCTGACGGTTGCACATGTAGAAAGACAGAGTGAACCCCAGTTAATCGCAGGGGATGCAAGTCTAAAATGGGACCCAGTGACACATTTGGGCCCCAGCATATCTCGCCCTCCCCGTCATATAAGAACTCGAGAATCTTTGTCCGCATCAACGATTATCCGACACAATTTCGAGTTAATTACTTATTACTAGGCCTCTTACTACAGTCTGCAGTAAGATAGCTAGCTACTATTGCTAGCTAAACAGGCCAGCCATGATTGGTCGTTGTGAGCTGTTGTGTTGTCATTTTCAGTCGACAGAAGACAAAATGGCCGCCCCCAGAGATGGCTAAATATGAGTGTATTTTGCTGCTTAACTTATATTCCACAAACGCAAAATTAATCAGAACGCCGTGTTTCAACTAGTGGACCTGTTGGGAACAAATTCTTGAAAAAAATATGTTTGGGTTGACTTCCGCTGTAAGTAGATATGTTTTCGCGGGTCAAATGAGTAAATATAAGAAAGATACTAGAATGAATTGTATTTGATTTGACAGTTGAGCAGGTGCGGTTTCGACGCATTCAGCAAGAGCGGCAAGAACAGTTTGATCGCATACGATTTTAAATCCTTGTTTTACATTATACAAATGCTTTAAGTTAATGGGTTTAAAGCTTACAAGATGGTCGGACTCTGTTGTGTGAAGCTTTTGAGTCTCGTTTGTATTGGAAGTCTTCCATAACATTGGACTTTAGAGGTTCCACTGTCTCCAAGCTTGATTTGACTTGAATGTCCTGTGTAAATCCAATTATGAAAATGCTCAACAGCAGCCACTTGACCCTTTCAACTGGTGTTATGTTGAGTTCAAAGAACCCGGCTAACACTCCACAGCCGCTCCTGCCAGGTTAGAGTTAACTTTCCACACCGTTGCCACCTTCCTTGGGCGCTTTTGTCTCGCGCAGACTGTCACTTTTGCATGCGTTCTGCTTCTCCCAAGTCTCACCTTTCAAATTTCCCCACCTTCCCCGCCCCTTTTGTCTCACATTCAAACCCTCCTGGCCATCTATGCACATAGCAGTAGCTTTAATAATCAACATGTGATGAGGTCAAGTCCCGTCTGGTGATAAAATACAAGTGGGCGCATAATGTCAGATCATACTTTTCTTGATGTGTCACCTCTAAATATAATCACCTCTAGTCGGTTAAGCTCAGTAAGAGGCAAAGTGCTTAAAAGGGAAAGGGGGAGAAAAACACATCACAAAGGTGCGAGGAAGCCAAACCCTAAGCAGAGTTAACAAATGGACAGCGGCGTTGGCGTCTGGAAGGCTTCTTGGCTGCCATGCCAAAGTGGTTAACAGCTCAAGTATGTTCGCCGTTAGTTTGCAGGCCTGCCGGTGAAAGGGAGAAGTCCATAAAAGTCTGCAAGAGGAGGAAGAGGAGGACGGTGGGGGTCAAAAACTGGGAGATAGGATGAGGTTACTCACAAGTCGAGCTTTTCCTTGGTATGATCGTTATTATTATTAATGATCATATCCAGGAAGTGAATACGCTACACGCTCGCTGGACACTGAACATTCCGATGCAAAAGAAAATAATGCTGTATTTGTATTACAGGAGATAGATGGGTACCGGTATATGGCAGATGGATGGCTAGCTAGATGGATAGATGTGTTGATATATGTTAAGTAGGCAGTTAGCTAGCTTGCAGCTACTGTATTTTTTATCTTTATTTTTTTATTAACATTTCAATGCGATTTAATAAATGAGCAGTTGCACGTCTTATAAAGGATCTTACAATCAGTTGTAACAGTGCAAATAATATCAAAATACCAATATTAAATAACAACCAAATAAAAATACACACACAAAAAAAATAAATAAAATGAAATACTAAAACGCTAATATGCCAGGGGGAATAAAAGTTTACAAAAAAAATATTAAAATGTTTACAGATATTCAACGCTCTGATAGCCTTTTGGTTATGAGAAAACTGTATAGATTTGATATATTGCTTGATCTCATAATGGAAAGCAACGAAATGAATACTACTGTGCATGAATTTACATGTGTGGATGTAAAATTTAGCCAGAAAAATTATAAGATTGATAGTAAATGTTTCGTTGGGTTTTGCCTTATTTCTTTTAAAGTCATAGAGACCAAGCAAAACATCCTTCCAAAACAGTTGAACATCTTTATCAAAATTATTAGCAATAAAATTACAAATATCAGACCAAAAACTTTGAAGAATAGGACATAGCCAAAATAAATGAGTTACTGTTTCGGTATCCATAGAACAAAAGGAGCATTTTACCTCAATGTTTAAAAAAAAAAAAAAAACTTTTTACAATGTGTTCATTGGAGGGGTAAAATCTATGAATTAACTCAAATGAAATGTCTTTAACTTTGTTGGTCGTTTGCAGCTACTGTAGGTAGGGGTGGTATGTAGCTAGCTAGCTAGCTAGCTAGCTAGATAGGTAGGTAGATAGATAAGCAGATGTATGGAAAATGAAAACTGCACATGGCTTCAACTTGAGTGCAGGCTTACATTCCTCCCCTGATATTTTGGGGGAATGTATTCATGATTTATTGGACAGATGCAGTTAGTTTGTCAAAACAGAAAATTCTGTACAATTTTCCCCCACTGCAGTAACCCCTAAAAAATCTGAACCTGGCAACCACACTATCTAATGAGATCCAATACAAGAGCTACACCAAAAATGCTGCTATACAAACTTTATTTTATGACTATTTTTCAAGTTGTTTTTAAATAGTTTTTTTTTTTTAATGAAAGAAGAGACTAGAAGATGAGAAAGAAAAAAGAGAGAGAATGAAAGAGAGAAACCAAATGTTTGATCTGAGATATTTTTAATTGCCAGATAAAATAAGAAAAACTTGAAAAAAAAATAGAAGATTCAAGTTTTCCACTGGGCAGCCACCACAATGTTTATGTCGAATCTTTGTGCACTTAATGTTACAATTCCATTTAAGGGCCCACTAGAGGAGCGTAAAAGCACTTTCCCTTAACCTGGAAACTCAAACAATGCTTCAAAACTAAAACAAAAGTCACCTTTAATGGCTTGCGCCCAATTAAAAGTACTAAAACTGCACTCCGGCATGTCACCAGTACACTCACTAATGGATTTGGGAATAATCATCAGGCACCTGCTCGGTCGACATTTACTCAAGCGGGGGTTAGCGTTGATGTTAAAGTAAAGGCGCTGCTTTGTTTAGACTCCCCGGATTATTCACAAACGAATCATTTTTCCTCCTGTGCTATCAGTTGCGACGGAGTCCCTGACATCCACCGGCAGACTGTCATCCCTCCCGCCAAGTGAGTGTCTCCGTCGCTCGGTTGCGCTCGCTTAATTGTTGACGTTGGAGCCAAGGCATAGCGAGGTAATTACAAGCGTGCAGCTCGGAGGGAAGTGCCCGATGAGTAATGGCAACTTGCGTGTTTTGCTGTTTGTCTTCTGGTTGCTAGAGGGAACCGGCGGATCGAGTCACAGGAACATGGCCAGCACTAGCGGTGGAGGAGGAGGAGGAGCCTTGGAGAAGAACATCTTAACCCAGAAGAGCAGCACGACTTACTTCACTTCTTGTGAGTCGACGACGCTCCAATGAGAGCTAAGCGGGGAAAAGTTCAGCCACTGACGCCTGCGTCCACTCGGAGTCGAACCAATGCGACGTGAAATTTCTGCAGCGAATTTGAGGAATATAACATCGCAGCACTCAAATTCTTTGGTCGACCATAAGAAGCCTGTTCTGAGCGGAACATGTCCTGTTTAAACCGCCGTATGGTCCCAATAGAATTTCAGCCCCTGCGATTGGTGGATATCGGAAACGCTTAGCAGACGAAACGAAAAGGGTCCAAAAGATATATTGAGGAATAAGTTATACCGTTTTACTCAAATGTGAACGTGTTTTTGAACGATTTGGGGCGATATCACACAAAAAAATGTTCCCCAGAAACACTTTTTTTTTTTTCCATCACCAAAAAACTGAATTTCTCCAGAACCCACACTCTAAAAACAGTTGGGTTAAAAATAACACGATTTGGGGTCAAAAATGGACTGATCCACAAAGCGGGTCAATTTGACCCACCTTCTTTTAGTTGTTTTGTACAAAACAGCTCAATTTTTGGGGGTTGTTTTGTCCAAAACTACCAAATTTGGGGGGTTGTTTTCTGCAAAATAACCCAGAAAGTTGGGTCAAAGTGACCCAAATAGTGGATCGGTCCATTTTTGACCCAAAATTGTGTTATTTTTAACTGTTTTTTTAGAGTGCATGATTCAAAATTCTTGATAAGTTGAAGAGGCAATCCTAACCCGACTCAGCATTTTGATTGACTGTTATTTTTGGGGGGAATCTTGTCACGTTGCCACTTTAACTTATCATACAGTGACCACAGTATGAGAGATGGTGAGAGCAATAAATTGAGCACGCCAGCTCCCCATTCGCCCCGGAGAGTGAGTCACATGACACCGAGTAGGGAAAATGGCAAAGCGGGCCCAATTTGGACATTTTCACTAAGGGGTGTACTCACTTTTGTTGCCAGCGGACCCTTCATTAGGCACACATGCACAATAATACACAATACACAAACGTAAATACAGCACTCGTGTTTTTCTTCATGAAAACACAAAATATTGACACTTTGAGCCCAATTTGGACATTCTCACTTCGGGGTGTGTTCACTTTTGTTGCCAGCTGTTTGGATATGAATGACTCTGTCTCGAGTTATTTGGCGGGGAAAGTTAATCAGCTCTGGAATAAAAACTGTACACTGACTACTTTACTTCATGGTGAAGGGTGACTTCTTCAGTGTTGTCCCAAAAAGATATACAATATTGTCAAAAATGTTTTGTGATGTGTTAATATTCACCAGGATACACATCGTTGTAAAAATTGCTGAGTTTGGGACGGCATGATTCCGTTTTTTTAATCTCTGAAGGAATAATTTTGACACTTTGGACTCAATTTGGACATTTTCACTTAGGGGTGGACTCACTTTTGTTGCCGGCTGTTTAGACACAAATGCCTGTGTGTTGAGTTATTTCAAAGAGGCAAATTCACACCGTACAAGCCGTTTCCTGACTCCTCTGCGTTGTAGCATTTCTTCCACGAAACGATACCATCAAATAATTACAAAAATGTGATCCTCATCATCAACATTCCCACCAAAACCTCCTCTTCGTGTCCCTGCAGCTTCAGTGGGCGTGAGCAGCAGTAGCTACAGCTCCTCCTCGGGGGTTTACCTGGGAGGGGACGCCATCGGAGTAGGCGACGGCGCGAGCAGCTACCTGGACGGCGAGGGCTATGGCAGTGGCGGAGGAGGAGGAGGAGGAGGAGGAGGAGGAGGAGGAGGAGGAAGCAGCTACCTCGTCAGTTCTGTGACCAAGGTCAGCTCAGCGGGCGGCGGCGGCGGCAAGAGAACGCAGGCCACCTCCGCCGCCTCCTCGGACAGGAAGCACGCGGGGTCCAGCCGCTCTGGAGGTTACGAGGGTGAGCGGGTCGTTAAACAAGCTGGCATGGTGAAGGAATAAGGACACTCCTCATACTTGTGCTGCTCTATTGTTTCTCTTCCAGGGAGTTCCAGTGCTAATTCTTCGCCGGAATTTTCCCGCAAAGACTATGGAATCTATTGTAAGTGACTCTGACAAACTCTAAGCTTCTAAGCTTGATAGGAAACCTCAGAAACTAATTTGTTCCCGTAGGAAATAATGGAAATATACTGTTGAAAATAGCGAAACTGCGCGGGGAATTGTCCTCCCCCCCCCCACCTTAAAAGCGTGGCACTAAAGCACTACTTTTCTATAGGACAGTCTTTTGGGCTGTCTAATAGAAGCGCCCTGTGTCGCTTTGAACTATAGTTCCTTGGCACCAAGATGGCGCCAAAGCACTACGTTTTCATAACACAAGGCTTTGGTCTGTCTAATAGAAGCTCCTCCTGTTACTTCAACATAGTTCCTTGGCACCAAGTTGGTGCAAAGGCATTACTTTTCTTACAAGGCTTTGGTGCCATTTTGTTGTATATTAGGGGGCTTCACAAGGACAAGTTTTCTAGCAAATTTATGGAGGTTAGGTTTGAAAAAAAATATTCTGTCATTCATATATGAGCTTTAAAAAAAAATTGTATGTCAATTAAGTGAGATACTAGAGTTTGTATTAAGTAGAAAAATATTTTTATTGTTTCATTTGACCATTTATAATACATTTAATATGAATATGATTTATTTTATTTTTAAGTGAATGAAAAGCTTAAATACATGTAAAAATGTTTTAGTTTGTCGTCTATTATTTGTAACAAATCAGTTATTCAATGAGAATGATGACATTTTTCAAATCAAAATAAAACGGTATTCATTTGCAAATTCGTTTCAATTAACCTTCCAATTAACCAATTTAAATTTTAGAAGGGACATTGCTAATATAAGGCAACAAAATAGCAGGCCTGTTGATTGGACCATACTTAAAAAAAAAAAAAAATTCTGGCTCACAGTTGTTGACCAAAAGAAATAAATACATTAAAAAAAATATATATATATATATAAATATATAAGTATAAATATAAATCACACAGAAGTTGAAATGAACAACATTTCAAGAAAATCAGACAGCATTGTTCCAATAAAGGCATATTAAGGAAAGTTTCTGTCAGGCAAATGCAGCAACACACTCACACACACACATTTTCTAACTAGCCTTTCGTTGGTATGAAAAGAATCTGCAATAAAAAAAAATATATATATATATATATGTGAGAAAACGCAAATTCCCACGCTGCAAAAACTACCAATGAACCTTTAGCTGCTATTGGCATAGAGGGAGAAAACAAATTAAACGGTTGTGACTATTTTGAGTCATTTTGTCGGCATTGTGCTTTTTTTGGTCAATAAAACCCAGATTACTATACACGTTAATATAATTGTTAAGGGTCAAAATGTAATATATTCACTGTATATATTCATTTGCCTAATAATATGGATTTTTTTTTTTGTGTGTGTGTTTTCCAGGCTCCGGCAGCACCAGAGGGAGAAGCGAGAGCAGAGGTACGCCCTCATTTCCCGCAACACCTGCACGTTATAATTCTCCCTTTTTGATTGTAATCTGGATTTTCTTTGTTCCGTTGTCGCTGCCCAGAAAGCGAGATCCGGGCTCGGCTGCAAAGCGCCTCTCCCACGGCCGGCAGATGTGAGTCGGCTCCAACTTTTTCTATACTTACGTAACATATCATAAAGAAACAAAGCATCTTGATTTGGCTGAAGGGACCTCGCGCATGGCTTACAGACTTCTTTTCAATCACGTTTTTATTTTTTTTATTTATTTTTTTTTAGTTGTGGTCCCGTCAGGTTTGACTTTTTTCTGTTCCCCGCAAATGTCATTCCTGCATTTCTCACGTGCGTGTTTATGTGGCGATCGTGAGCACGTGGCCGCTGCAATATCCAATCTGGAGTTCTTGATTGCGGGTTTTCTTTGCAATGTATTGCTTCTGGTGCACATTTGGCGGCAGCGGTGGGACAAGTGACTCACTGTTTACCACACGCTCCTGCTCACTGATCACGCCCCCTGCTGTATTGAAAGGAATAAGTGCAGCCATTCCATCCACATTTCTCTCTCTTTCTCTCTCTCTCTCTCTCTCTCTCTCTCTCTCTCTCTCTCTCTCTCTCTCTCTCTCTCTCTCTCTCTTTTTAAAGGCAAGGCAGATGTACTGTATTATATATCACATTTTAATACACAAGGCAACTCAATGCGCTTTGCTTCACACAACCAAAATCGCAATACCGAAAAGCATTTGCAAACACAACAGCCGGTTAGCTTAATGCTAACATATAATGTGAAACACCATAGGAAGGCTAAAGGAAAGAAGCATCGATGTTACGGTAATTATTATGAATCCTCAAGGATGAAGAATTATTGCACGCAGTTAACTCATTCACTGCCAGACATTTTCATACCCTCTTTTACCCTAAAAAAAAAGAAGAAAAAACTATAAATAAATTCCTTGGATTGAATGGCCGGACTGTGAAAAGACAAATAAATTCGCCAATGGCAGTGAATGAGCACATTTTTTTTTTTCAAAGCTGAATAGCGACTGTATTCTGTACCTCGTCCACTAACTGCTATACCAATGGCGAGTGCAGCTCTGCTTACCTTTTGGCCATGATAGCAGTGAGGGATTGTGGATGTTTGTGCTTGACAGTGCCTCTGCGTGATTTCACACGCGATGACTAGGCGGGCGCTCCAGAGACCGAGCTATTTGTATACAAGTAGTTAAAAAGCACATTTTCCATGATAGCCTCTGGAAGTATTGCAACACTACATGACATTCAGATCAGGATGCGAGAGACTATTTCGTGCGACATGCGCTCAGAACCCCGGCCGGGGTAACGCACCGCAAACAAAATTCAGCGCAAACGCCGCCTATTCCTGGCCGAGGCAGACACACGGGAGGCAGCCCGTGCGGTTTTAGCAGACTTAACCCCACATGGGCCGGGTGTCCTATTACCCAGCTGCTTCCTATTTGTGAGGGAGGGAGGAGTGTTCTGTTCTTAAATTCCAGAGGGAAAACGCTTCACACGCTCTCAAACAGACCTGCACGCTAAAAGAACACATTTGCAGATCAACTGCGAGGAGATGCTTGCATTTGCATGTCGGATTCACCCCATGAATTGATTGGCTGGACTGTGAAAAGACAAATAAATTCGTCAATGGCAGTGAATGAGTTAAGCAGTGTGGTTTTTAAAAAAAAAAACAAATGATGGAGCAACACACGTGGACCGATAATATAACGGCTCAGGGGCATGTATTCTTTATCCTCTGCAAAGAATGACTAACATTACTGTGGCTTCCTGAGTTAGTTGTGAAACACTTTGAGAGTTTCTTGACATCTATATTATACTGCCCGTAGGCGGCACACCAGAAGTAGCAGCGCAATGGCCAAATTGAAGCAGAACATTTGCGGTCACTGTTTAATTCTTTATATTCAATTCAACGCACGTGCAGGGGCGGAGCTAGACGACGTGAAGAAGCTGCTGAAGGTTCGCTCCAGCAGCTCCAGTCCCGTCCGCGCCGCCAGTACCTCGGCCATCATGAGCGGTCCCAAGAAGGCCAGCGTGGAGACCCAGACCATCTCGGTGACCTCTCGGGCCTCGCAGTCGGGTATTTGAAACCCCCCCCCCCGACGCCAACGCACATACACAGACACTTTGTCTCCCTCCCACTTTGGGTCTACTATTACAGTGCGTTAGTCACACGCGACATCTGCTTTCCTGAGAAATTGACTCCACGGGGAAGACCGACATTTCATACACGCCAAGACTTTTGAGACTTCAGTTGAATGAAAATGTGCCCTGAAGGCTCCTGATTCATTCCCCCCTTCAAAACACAGCCAACGCACTGCATGAAACGACAAGGGTAGATCGAAAGCAGCTTAAGCACGTGTAGTAGAACCGCGTCGGACTCTTCATTAGGTACACGTGCACAAATGATATAAGCGTTGAACACAAAAGTGAACACACCCGTCGCATTTTTAATCATTTACAAAATATTTACACAAATGGCCCAGTTTGGACATTCTTACTTCGGGGTGTACCAGGGGCGGAGCCAGGAGGTGGCTAATGGGTGGGCCTGGAAAAATCAGGGTGGGCCTGAATATTTCTCTCACTGACCACAATCCTCCTGTCCCGACACATCATGTATTTAAATAAAATGACAAATTGAATAATATGAAGTTCGGGTCTTGCTTAGACAACCACAATTATGCCATTCTTAATATTCAATAAAATACATTTAAAAAACACACACACACAAAGAAACGCAAATTCAAAAATAATTTAACGTCAAGGCTTAGTGGCCACATACGTGGATAGCATTTTCTAGCTCTTGTGTCCACAAGCGTGTGCAATGTGGAACTGTTTTGGACACATATGGGCACTTACACTGCCATCTTGTGGTCTCAGAAGAGTATTACATACTACAGTCAAAATACAGTATACAAAATACAGTACAATACAATACAAAAAAAGAAAAAGATTTTAGTTTTTCTTCTAATTAGGTTCCAATAAGCCCAAATAGCAAAAAGAAATTTCAAAAAAATGCATGTAAAAAAACACCTTGGGCCTTAGGAGGTTAATAATAATTTACAAAAAAATGTCAAAGTATATATTTCATGAATCTCACTGGGTGGACAGTGTGTCAATCTGGGTGGGCCTGTGCACACCCAGGCCCACCCATGGCTCCGCCCCTGGGGTGTTCTCACTTTTGTTGCCAGCTTTTTAGACATTTTTTTCCTGTGAGTAAATTTAAACTGTGAAACAAGTTCTACTTTGTAGCCAATTGTAATTTCTTCAGTGTTGTCCCATGAATAGCTCTCATCGTTGAAAGAATGATTTTTTCCACTTCATTTTCACTTCGGGGCGGACTCACTTTTGTTGCTAGCCATTCATACATTAACGTGTGAAGTTATTTTGAGGGGACGGTACATTGACGCTGTTTTACAGGCTTTACGCTGGCTACTTTACATTGTCGCCAAATGTGATTTCTTCAGCGTTGTCCCATGAAAAGATAACATCAAATATTTACAAAAATGTTTTGGCGTCTAGAAATGTAGGCAGATTCACACACACTTGCAAAAATTGCTGAGTTTTGGAAGGCATGATGAGGTTTTTCAATCGTTTTTCAATCATTTTGACACTTTGGGCCCGGTTTTGAAATTTTCACACGGAGGTGTACACGCTTTTGTTGCCGGTGTTCTGCATTTTAATAGATGTGTGTTATTTTGAGCGGACGGTAAATTTACCGACTTTAAATTTTAATCGACTTACTGTAAATGTATTTACGCTAATGTGACGGGCGTGCTCACTTTCCGTGACTGTTTTTTCGTGTGTCTTCTGTCTCTTCCCCAGTATTGACATTTGGTTCTGGCGCCAGATCGGATGGCTTCCACACCGTGGACTCATCCGGCTTGCTTGAAAGGGGCCCGACAGCCGGCCAGTTTGACACAGGCGGCAAAGCCAGCCATTATGAAGGCAGTCTCAAATCGGGCCACTATAGTGACGCCGGGAGGTCGGACATCGGCGTGAGGTCGGCCGCGTATGACGCAGGCCTGAGATCGGCCCAGTACGGTGCCGGCGTGAGGTCGTTATCGTACGATACCGGCGTGTGGACGGGACAGTATAACGGTAGCGCCAGAGTCGGACAGTACGATACCGGTGTCCGATCCCTGACGCAGAATACCGGTGCCGTGTCGGCCCAGTATAACGGAAGTCTGAGGTCGGGCCAGTACGAGACTGGCGCCATATCATCCCAGTACGGCGGTAGTTTGAGGTCCGGCCATTACGACACTGGTGTGAGGTCATCCCAGTACAGTATCAGTCAGAAATCGGGCATCCACGACTCCGGCGTGAGGTCCGTCCAGTACGATTCGGACGCGGCGCTTCCGGCCTTCCCGTGGTCCACCGCCACCTTGCCCTCCGCCGCCGGCACCGCCGCGGCGGTGGCGGGCGCGGGCAGCAGTTACTCATACCAGGCCGGTGCCAACAATATGTCGGGGGGAGCGACACCCATTGGTCTGGCCGCACCCTCCCTGTCAGGTGAGCTTGTTTGAAAGTCTTCACGAGGCATACTTACACAGAAAATTGTATTTTATCTTATATTGTCTATATTGTATTCAAATTAGTTTGGTTAATATTTTTATTATGTTATTTATAGTTTTTTTTTTTTTTACCTTATAAAACACGGGCTGTTTTTTTACCTTATAAAACCCGTGCAAAAGTTATACAACATTAATGATAATTATACCATACAACATAGATATTTGAGTGGATTTGAAAAATCAAATCAACCAGGAAATCTTGATTTTGATGTGAATTTTTATATTGAATATGAAAACCTAGCTGAATAAAAATACATAAATAAATAAATAGATCAAATAAAAACAAAGCCAACAATACAAATGAAATATATAATATAAAGTAACATATATTATTCTACTTTTTTTTCAACTTTTACATTTTTTTAATTATCGTCAATATATATATGATTCGTGTTGTTTTTGTTGCATGTGTATGCGTATCTCCCGAATACAGTTGATTGACACAACACTAACATCTAGCATTGCCAGCATAATAATAAAGATGAATAAAACAATATTGACCATGATAATTATTAATCATATATACAAAATATTGCTGAGTAATTATGAACAGTAATCAAGTAATGGTAAACTAAATAATACTCATGCGAGTCAACAAAAAAACAGGAAAACTGCTCCACCTCCAAAACATGTCAAGTGTGCTTCTGCTTAAATTCATTTTCCACATTATGTAACCAATTCTTGCCTTTAAAAATACTAATTTAACCAGACTCGTGATTCCCCCCGACAGTTTATGGCTTTCAGAATAATTTGGCGCCCACTTCTGGCGGTGCAGTCACCACAAGCGGCGCAAACGCCAGCATGACAAGTAGGCATTTTCAAAATGTCATAACATTAAAATACGATGAAATATGATGTTGTGTGAGAGTTAACCCTTCCATGTTTGTTATTGGACAGCTTACGGCATGGAGAAAAATGTGTCTGGTGTTGGCGGTGGTGTCGTTGGCGTCGGCACTGGAGTCTCTTCAAGTAAGCTGCTCTACCGCCCCCTTGTGGATTCAAATGTTTCTACTGTCAAAACACTCTCATTCATCTTACTGTCAACCTACAAAATACAGAGTTATTTTATTATTGCGTAATTACGTTGTAATAATCGTGTTATTATATGCTCATTCAAAATTTAAAATCCTAGAATACATAAAACAGAAATACTACATCAATTTACTTAAAGGGTCTAATTATTATTATCTCAACTTGAGAATTCCGATCAGAGGCCTCCCATTGGATGTATTACACACTGCTATCTGTGACGTTATTGACTTTGTCATCCGCGTGCTCTCCAGCCACTCGTTCCCAAAACGGGGAAGCGTACAAGGAATATATGTTTGTGAATTCAGACAAGGACAACGCCAGGGACACGGAAACGCTCATATTGGCCAAAGACAGCGGCAAGCAATTCACAAGGACTACAGGAGGAGGTGAGGCGCACCTTTGCGCAGCCCGGAAACGGGCAAACGGGCAAAACCGTCGACAACCGACCGCCTGTGATATTTCAGGTTCCCTCTCGGGCGACTCCATCCAGAAAGAGAAGCTCATCACAACCTACGGCGAAGGAGCTCAGCTCAAGGCAGGGACCGGAAATGCTTATTGTGAGTCCCGAACGACACAACATTACGTCTGCGTTCATTCCTCAAGCTAAAGTTGTCTAAATCCACCAGATGGATCATCGGGAGTTTTAATGAAGGACAAAGGCACGCATGCACGTATGTATTTTTGTTCTCTTTTCTGGATGTGCAGTCGTGCATGGATTTGGGAGATTTTTTGGGGAGTTTTTATTTTCATCGAGCGTCTGCGCTTCGGTCCGTAGAACTTCGCAAGAAGGGCGGCGCCTGCGGAGGCGGCTGGTGCTGCTGCTTTGATGCCTGTTGCTCGTGGTGGAAGTGGCTGCTGGCGTTCCTGCTCCTCTTCCTGCTCCTCCTCGGACTCCTCTTCGGCCTCATTGCGCTGGGTGAGGTCGTTTGCAAGATATCACAAATTAATTACCGTTCAGTAGCATTGTAACTAACGACTTAATACAATGCAATAACTACAGCCTAATTATCTACTATTATTACGCTTTGGTCTGCAGCCAGAGATGAGAATATTTTGTCAATTTCCTTACTAGAATTGAAAAAAAAATTACAGATTTAACTTGAGAGACATTATCCTATACCATTGTAATAAACTAGTTATTACAATGTATTTAACTAGTTATTACAAAATGAGCTTGTAAAACCTAAATTATAATGTATTAAAAATGCCCATCAGGACACATTGCCTATTGATTTCTTGTTAATTGGCGTAAAGGAATTATTAGTATCCAATAACATTGAGATAAACTAGTTATTACAGTTCGAACAACTAACGCCTCACTTTAATGTAGGTTCATCTTTCTTTATGGCAGGAATAAAATGTGATATAAATCATATAACTGTGCAAATGACTGCACTATAATTATAATTTGGATTAATCTTTTTAAAAGTATCTGTAGAGACACATATTGTATGTGAACAATGGAATTGTTCTACACAGTGTAATAAACTCGTTCTAATAATACAACGATCATTCTGTTGGTTCATCCTGTTAAAATGTACGATTGCACTTAATGTTTTGTAAATGCGTACATTTATACACACATTCAATAACATTGTAATAAACATGTAATTACAATTATCAATATATTAGACCAGTAAATAATTAGGATGTTGCTACCTCTTCATAAAATACCTAAAGAGCAAACTCATTTTTTGTGAATTAGCTAAATTATAGCTACTACTATTGTCAACTTACAAAAAAAAAAAATAAAAAATGTTAACCCAATAACTTCATATCATTATCAGGCAATCACAGAAGTTACATTCAGATTGTGCTGATGTCATATTTTCATAGGGAATGCCTGACAAACATTCTGCTGACTATTTAGATGTTTTTCAACAAAATGATCCTGTTGTCATTTATAGCCGAGGACGTCAGAAAGTTGAAGAACCGGGTGGCCACTCTGGAGAGCGAGTCGGCCATCATCTCTGCTCGCACCAGTCGTCTGGTGGGTCTCGGCGGCGGCACCTTCGTGGACGGTGGCAGCCAATCCAAAACGGACATATTCGTCTTCGGAACAGGCGGTGGAGGAGGAGGGGGCTCCGACTCCAGTTCTGGAACGCAAATCGGAGTTGTTGCTGGGGCTGGGGGTGGGGCTGCGGGTGGGGCTGCGGGTGGTACTTCCGCCGGGGGTGTTAGCGCTGGAGCTAGCGCTGGCGCTGGCGCTGGAGGTGCTGCCGGAGGTGCTGCCGACACCAGTGGTACCGGCGCTGGTGGCGCAGGAGCTAGTGGAACCAGCATAAGTGGCGCCGGAACTGGAGCTGGTGGAACCGGCATTGGCGGGGGCGGAGCCACTGGGACCGGCTCAAGCGGCGGCGCAGGCACAAGCTTCGGTGGCGGCTCTAGTTCTGGACGTACTACCGTCATTACTGGCAGTACCCACATCGGTGGCGGAACTGGTGCTGGTGCCGCTGGAACCGGTTCCAGTGGGGGCGCAGGAACCAGCGGTACCGGCTCGGGCGGCGCCGGCGGCTTGGGCGGCGCCGGTGGCGCCGGCGACATCGGCGGCGGCTCCTCCACGAGCCACACCTCCAGCCACACCACCAGCTTCTCGGGCACCTCCAGCGTGAGCCACAGAGAGGGTCAAACGTTCGCCAACGGGTTCTGGACCAGCGGCACCGGCGGTTACGTGGACGCCGCCGCTCTTCACATGGCCATCCAGCGCATGGTGAGAGGGGAAATGCAGTCGCAGGCGTTCCAAGGTAACTTATGACCGAGGTTATTATAGTTCATGAAAGCAAAGTAACAAATAACTACAAATAAAATTGAAAGAACGTTTTCGTTAACGAAAAACGAGATTGAATACGCAAATGCTTTTTGGAGAAAAAAAATGACGCCTATCTGAAATGACTTCTTATGTTTATAAAACTAAAACAAGCTAGAATCGCAGCAAAAATTCATGTCATTCATTACAATAGAAAAACCCAACTAAAACTAAATGAAACTAAAATAAAGCATTTTTGAAAAAGTAAAAATGAATCACCTTGCTCTAAAAACTAATTAAAACCACTGTAACTGTATTTAAAAAAAACAAAAGTCCAAATGAAATACAAGCTAACCACAATGAAAAATCGAAAAGTATTTTTATCCTGTTCATGTCATGATTGTGGATTTCTACGTCGACATACGAGCGTATGTAACATTCTCTGAATTTATTTTCCAGCTTTCATAACAGCTACGATGCAAGGAGAAAGAGGACTGCCTGGACCTAAAGGTAACGTTTGTTTTATTTTTTTAAATTTTGACCGTACAGATGCTAACACTAAACCAGGGTTCTTCAATCCCGTTCCTCAAGGGCCGGCGTCCTGCCTGTTTTCCATCCCTCCCTGCTGCAACACACCTGATTCGAATGATCAGGATCGTTATCCATCTTCTGCAGACCTTGCTGATTATCTGATTATTTGAATCAGGTGCGTTGCAGCAGAGAGTGATGGAAAACGGGTAGGACGCTGGCCCTCGAGGAACAGGATTGAAGAACCCTGCACCAAACCAACCAAATTGTAACTGGCCAAACCGACTTTACTGCATCTATAACATCAGCAACTCGGCCACGCCCCTTGAAAGCAAACGTCAACACACAAACACCACCGTGTTTTTGTGACAGTTTTTTCACGCCAAGCCTCTAGGCGGCAGTAGTTAGCCAAATACTGTCCATTCGGTAGAACTTCTGTCCTTTGACGTCACTTCTGCGAAACCAAAACACGGCGCCAAACTCGTTCGGGAGAACCGACAAGAGGTAAGAATTGCTTTTAAACCGTTCACCGAGGAGCAGTGGTCGGTTGCGGACGAATAAGTAAGCAAAAAGCGCATCGAGAATGGCTAGAACCAACGCAGCGCCGCGAGAATCCATGTTGACTCGAGTGAAAACACAAGTCGCGCATGTGACGTCGGAACAATTTGTCGCACCGTGACGACATAAATCTCCGGCTGTAACTGTCTGCACTAAAACGCGGATCCGAAGATATCCGGAGATATCCACTGCGGCCGGAGTTTTGCGTTTTCTCTGAAAAACCTCCGCGGACGTGTGGGTGATAGGGCTAACCGCAGACTTATATCCGGTGTTTTCAAAAAGCGACGACTTCTTTATCCACTGTATTTTAGTAATAGAATATATTTCTGTTCTTGTTGTTTTCTTATCAGGACGATGGAACTAACACCAACCAATTGTGTGTTTTATTTGTCGCAGGTGACACTGGCCAAACCGGATTTCCAGGTAAAGAACGACGAGATTCAGGACTTGAACGGCATCGCAGCGTTTGGAGATTAACGCTGCATTCCAGAAAACTGGGAAATTATAAATTTTTAGCCTCTGATGAGGAAACGTGCAAATATATCGCAATATCCTCTATGCAGTTCTGAAAATGGGTTTGGTTTTTACACAAAATCAATCCTGTCAAAAATGTTTGGAAATCGTGATTGGGATGTTGACAGCGTCACAGCTTCCTTGAATGCAGCATTGAGGGATAGATGAGTTTTTTTTTTTTGCACCTACAGTTTTGAAGTGTATATTATGTTTCATAGATGCCTTTCACACGTTGTCTGTTGGTTAATATCAAACGTTTTTGACTTCAGGTGCACCTGGTCCAATTGGTCACGAGGGTCCCCAGGGTCCAAAGGGCCAAAAAGGAAGTCATGGTGTGTATAGTGGTGCAATACAAGTATACTGTTTGGACTTTTTTTTTTTTTTTTTTTTTTTTTTACAGTGGGTTAATAAGTGTTGACATGCATCTGCAGGTGAACAGGGATTGGAGGGTCCCCCTGGTTTGAGGGGGCGAGAAGGCCCATCTGGACCCAGAGGTGAACCAGGATTTGGCTCGAAAGGTGACAAAGGTACAAAAAAAACAAAACATTTTGCACTTGTCCTGTATATTGGTGTTATATGTCTTGTGTTTGATATACTCATTTTTTCCGTGTGTATTGAGTTGGATATTTATTAGAAAATAACAAAGACAATAACAGCATAACAACAGTATAGGACAATAACAATATTACATAAACGCAACGAGTAGCAAATAGAACAGGACGAGACAGGACGAGGGTAGTCATCCAGAAGTTGGATTTGCTACAACCTTTGAGGAAGGGACACGACGGTGAGATAACAGGACATGATGGCACAGGACATGACGAGACAGAAGTAGTGAGCCTGTGTTGATATGTGGACTGGAAAGGCAGTGAGACACCATGTGAGGATGTGTCATGACAAAGTAAAAAGACAGGATGGTACAGGACAGGAGAGGGGTAGTGTGCCCGGAGTTGGGTTGTATTGAAATGTGGACTTGAGAAGGCAATGCGACACCCTTTGAGGAAAAGACACGACAAATACCAAATAGGACAGGATTGAATAGAACAGGATAGGGCAAAAATGGTGAGCCAAGAGTTGATATTGATATGTGTTTGTACTGATATGTGGGTTGCAACGTCTGTGAGACACCATGTGAGGATGTGATGTGACAAATAGCTAATAAGACAGGACGGTACAGGACAGGACAGGTTTAGTGAGATCAGAGTTGGATTTTACCTATATGTCGATGCGGGAAGGCAATGCCAAACCCTTTGAGGAAGGGAGGCGACAAATGGCAAACAGGACATGACTGACAGGACAGGATAGGAGTAGTGAGCCAAGCAGTGTCACAGGTTTATAGTGGGAGTGGGGAAAAAAATCACCAGGAAGTCTTGACAATCTTCAGTATTTCATTGTTTTTGTTCTGGAAGGTAATTCTGGGGAACCTGGAGTCCCTGGTCAAAAAGGTGAGACCACCTCTAGCAGTTTTTAAAAGTCATCAAATGACCCACATATCGTGCAGTATTTAGTTTAACTCTACACTGATGATTCACTCTAGGTGCTTCCGGGCTCCTTGGAGCACCAGGTGAGCGTCTTCCTGCTCGCTTTTGCTTAAGCAAGATTTCTTCTTCTTCTTTACCTTTGGACTTAACCCTAATTGAGGCGTCACCTTTCGCTTCCATCTCTTTGTGTTCTATGCATCTTCTGCTCTAATGCCACGTATCTGCAAGTCTTCCCTCACCATAACCATAAATCTCTTCTTTGGCCTTCCTCTTTGCTTTGCTACATTTCCAGGATCCTTCTACCGTAGCTTTGTCTCCAAACTTTCCAGTCTGTGCTATACTTCTTGATCCTGTCCATCCTGGTCTCTTCCAAAGAGAGCCACCTGCAGCTCTGTTTCCGGTCTCGAGGGCATTGGTACCCTCTCCAAACCATACAACAAGGGCTGGTCTCATTACCGTCCTGGAAAAGGCTTCTTTCACTTTCGTGGGTGCATTCTTTCACAGATCAACCCCGATACTTCCCACCGCCCGCCTCGTCCTCCCTCGATTCTCTTGTTCGCATCTCTTGCAACTCACCCTTGCTTTGAAAAGTCGAAGCGCTCCTGCACCTTCATAACTGCACTCCAATTAAAAATGACTTACCACCCTCTTGTGGACCTGAGTTACTCCCGACCCCTACAACCGGCAGCGGTTGACTGTCTCCAGAAATAATGGACAATATAATGGCAATGCATTTTTGGATTGCTTATTTTTTTTAAACGTGATCTATTTGTTCAACTAGGTCCTCAGGGTTTCCGTGGAGAAGCAGGCACACCGGGTCTTAAAGGTACTGTCTGGAAGAATAAAGCGCATGAATAATAACAAGATGCATTGAAGCAAAAAAAGAAACTCAATTGTCTCATCTGTGTGGTCAGGTGATCGTGGTTTACCTGGTCTGCCTGGATCGGCTGGAGAGAAAGGACCTAAAGGATCAACAGGTGAGTGACAGGACCGCCACTCGACCGTATCAATAATACAGTGTTGAATCGTGTAAGGGATTTGAAAGAAATTTTTATGATTTGTATAAAAATGTGTCAACTTCAAGATCTTTTCGGACTCGTTGATTTTTACTGTTTGGATCGGGAAACCACAAATACCGTATTTTCTGGACTTTAAGTCGCATTTTTTTCCCATAGTTTGGCCGCTGGTGCGACTTATACTCTGGATCGACTTATGTGTGTAATTATTAACATATTATTACCGGTAAATCATTGGGTTTCCGGCGGTCGGGGGTTGGAGGAACTTTGCTCGTGAAAGTCGGCCAAAGTTTGCAGTCGGAATCGCTAACGGACGCTCCGGATTAGAGCCAAAATGGGTAAAACGAGATCGGTCTAACAAAAAACGAGTTTTAAATTTGTTTTTTTTTCCCGTACAAAAATTGTTGTACGGCGTACACAATTTGAAATGATGAAAAAACGTATAATATACAGGGAAAACATACAAGTTGACAGGGATGTAAATTTTGCCCCAAAATGCAACTTATAGTCCAGTGCGACTTATATGTTTTTTCCTTCTTGATGGATGGTGCCACTTGTACTCCGGAGCGACTTATAGTCCGCAAAATACAGTATAATGTGCAATGCTATCCGTGCTGTTCCTTTCGTGGCCAACAGAGAAGGAGTTTGTCCTCTTATGATTCTGTTTTTCTTGACTACAATACATTAACGTGAGTGTTTGTGTGTTATCCCCCCCCCCCCATCCTCAGGACAAGACGGTTCAAAGGGCTCAAGAGGTAAATTTCTCGTTTGACATGCAGCTCATAATTAGGGTCGAGGTCGGATAAATATTTTGGCATTCAAACGCCATTCAAAAGATAATCAACAGGTTCATTTCATTTGTCTCCAAAGACACATTTCAAATTTTAAACAAAATTTCAGGACCGTTATATCGTAAATGATAGATAAATTGTTTCAATGATGTGCCCACAGGTGATCTTGGCAGCCCTGGCCACCCTGGACTTCGAGGACCAGCTGGGCCGCCAGGAGATGCTGGACCTCCAGGTGTTGTCATGCTCCTCTGAATCATTGGAATTGATTATATATATTCCTAGAAAAAAAATCATAACAAACATACTCGGCCATTTCAAAACAGTTGCTTGCGGATATTTAAATACAACTGTGAAGTGAAACAATGTTTTCCTCTTCTCTAAGGACTACCGGGCAATCCAGGGCAACCAGGTCCAAAAGGTACGAAACTAGCAAAAAAAAATAAAAAAAATACAGTTTTTCCAAATCACTTGAATAATTATTGTGTCTGTTTTCAGGTGATACTGGTGAAGCAGGAAGAATTATTAATGCAGGTAACTAACGGAAGAAAAGTTATTGTGTTTAAACTATGTACAGTGTTAACGTGACTTACAAGTGCTCCAACTTACAAGTTTTTGTTACAAACGTAGCTTTGTGTTGTGAATCAGAATTTCAATTTTGAGCGAGTGAATGTAAAAAAGAAGAGCGGCACGAATAAAAAATGAAAACACTCGCAAGGAGCATGGAGAAGGTGCTCAGCTAGAACTGAAGTAAACACTTGGCAAAATGCTAACAGGAATGAATTAAGGCTCCTGATATCACTCACTAGGCCACACCTCTTAAAGGCACACATCAACACATTTATGTGAGGCTTATAATTATATATGAAGATTTTTTTATTTATTTATTTTTTTTGCTGGAATGAGTCAAGGTACCATTGCATTTGTAGTGTTCATTGGCCGGGTGCTTATCTGTCACTCATTTTCCAGCCGGCGTTGCCACTGTCCACATCCCTGGACCACCTGGGCCTCGTGGACCTCAGGGTGTATCAGGTCTGACAACGCCTTTCAACCTTGTAATAACATGATAATAACACCCATATTCCTAAAATGTGATTTTTTTTTAATGTGCGGATATATCTTCTTAGGTCCAACTGGCCCTGCCGGTCCTGCAGGTAAATCATCACACTTCTTCACAAGTATTTTTAGATATGTTATATGTGACCTACATGGTGCATGTTGTTGACCCTGGCAGGTCCTAAAGGTGACCGAGGAGAATCAGGATCAACAGTGAGGACGTCTGAGAGTTTCAGCTCGAGCGTGGCTGAGAGTGCGTATTATTCTCCTGTTGGGCTTAACAAAAAAAAAAAATCCAACTGTTATCCTAGATGTAATATTATCTTCTGCATATTAACTCGAGGAATGTGAGCCTTAATTAAGCAGGATGCGTGCGAGACGGACAGGAAATGAAGGTTGGGGAAAAGGGCCGTCTGCTAAGTGTGGGGTCAGGTCAGGAGACATATTGCAAATAGAAAATATATAATATTAAACTACCCCAAAAACGACTGAAAATATGCAGGAAAAAATATGTTTTAATATGTCATTTCATTTAAAAAGATCAGAGCATAAAGTACAGAGTCCTCCTTGAACTTTTCTCTTTTATTGATCATTTAGGGCAATTTGCTTCCGGTGGTGTATCATCGCTACCCGGCCCACCTGGTCCACCTGGGCCTCCTGGACCTCCAGGTCAGCCAGGTATGTATCATCTGATGGTTCTGATGAAGTCCATAGACTTCACTGTGTAATCATCTCCACATCTCCAGGTTATGGCCGACCAGGACCTAAAGGCGACAAGGGAGATTCTGTTGTTACATCCAGCTCTGGTATGAAACCAACATATGCGACTGAACGCATGAGCAGCATTGAAAGAATCCATACAAGCTAACAATGCTACGATTTCAACACTCAGGAACTTATTATACCGGACCACCGGGACCACCTGGCCCTGCTGGGCAGAAAGGATCCACAGGTTTGACCAATGCTGAGTGATCTTTCATCTTGGATCTCTTTTATCTCAATTCCTTTTTCCATCTATTTTTAGGTTCTCCTGGACCGAGAGGCTACCAAGGTGAATGCGGAGAATTTGTTATATTCAGTGATCCCGCTCTATTTGTGAGCGATAAGAAACGAGCCCTAAAGCTTTACGATTACTTTGAAATTACGAAATTCCACCCAGCACTATTTTTCTATTAGACGGGGGTATGGGCTCCCTAATCGAAGCTCCTCCCCTTACTTCAACATAGTTCCTTGATGCCACAAGATGGCGCCAAAGAAATACTTTTAAATCGGACAGGGCTATGGCCTAATGGAGAATAGGTTAAAAAAAAAAAATGAACGAATACAAATTTGTGAATATGCGGGGGGGCGTAAACCATGTGTATGAGTATTTATGCATAATTAATTAACTGTGGTGCTCCAGGTGAACCAGGACAACCCGGCTTGCCAGGAAGACCAGGAAGCTTGGAGAGAGGTCAGCTCAGGAACATCACAAACAGAAGATCACACATTGAAAATTGCGTCAGTCTGATGAGCTAAGCTTTTTGTCGTCTCTTATAGTGTCCACCTATACCGGAGAACACAGAGTGCAAGGACCCCCAGGACCACCGGGGCCTCCTGGATTGCCAGGACCACAGGGAGTCAAAGGTAAAGCTAGTACGGAGCTAAACGATCTGCTTTTAACAGCATGTCCAATGAAGGTTTGCCGTCTCTGCTTCAAAGGTGACACCGGAACTCCCGGAATTCCAGGATCCTCTCGAGGTAGATTGAGTCATACCGAAACCTACTCGAGTGAAGTGAACGTATTTTGCATGGCAACCCTCGTGACAGCAGAGTTCGCCTCACCAACATCTTCATATGCATTTCTTCAGGCTCAGTCTCAGTTACCCCAGGGCCTCCTGGTCCTCCAGGACCTCAAGGACCTCCTGGGCAGCCAGGCTCCTTCTCCTCGTCCATTGAGATGCGCCAGTACTTGACGGAGTACCTAAGTAATTGTCTCTCTGAAGCTCGAAGGATTGCCTGCAAAGACCATTTGTATGATTACCAAATCACTTTACAGGTCGAAGTAGACTGTCTAGCATTCCGGGACCTCCAGGTCCACCCGGACCTCCAGGACAACCCGGAACCTTCTCGGGTTCCATCGAGGAGATCTCCGCTCGTATTGTTGCCTACTTGCAACGTGAGTCTTTGGTGACCCTCGTCGTTTTTAACACCCGAGATGCGTGTTTGCCTAACTTGGTTGCCCTTTTGCAGGTTCTGGCTCCAGCTCCGGCATCAGCATCGGAGTTCAGGGTCTCCCAGGACCGCCTGGTCCCCCTGGACCTGGCGGGGCCTTGACTGTCAGTGGTCTCATTGCCATGCTGCAAAGTCAGTACAAGAAATTGTCCAAATTTTTCACTGCATGGTACCATCTGGGGGCAGCAGAGTCCAGTCGTGTCTAAAACATATCTCACGACAATCTCTAGGAGAAGAAGTGAGGAGATACCTGTCAGGCCCTCCGGGTCCTCAGGGACCACCAGGACCACCAGGTGGATCAGGAGGGATTTCGAGTGTTTACACTATCGAGGAGGTAGCGACATATGTGTTCAACATCATGAATGGTAAGTCCACAATCAGAACCATGACACCGTTGTCGCCATTTGTGTTGAGTTCCTTTTGGTCAACAGAGAGAGGAATCGCGAGAGGACCAGCTGGACCAGCTGGACCACCAGGACTCCCTGGGCCTCCAGGAGCGGGCGGCTCAGGCGGCTCAGGCTACGCGACAGTTTCCATCGATTATGCCGCGCTCGTTAGAAGTAAATCATATCCCAGAATCCACTTCACCCTCAATCTCAATCAAATTAGTGACTCCATGTTTTTCCTTCCCGCGCAGATCCAGACTTCCGTACATGGATCGGTTCCGCCTTGCACCAAGGTCCCCCCGGTCCTCCCGGTAATCCTGGCCAACCTGGGCTCCCTGGTCCTCAGGGGCCGCCAGGGGTCTCCACTGCCACCGTGTTGGGGGCAGGCGGCCGTGGCTACAGCTTGGAGGAGCTTCAGCGTTACCTACAGAGTGAGTACGGACGGCAACGTAACTCTTACTACCTATCACGGAAACTTAGCCATACTCTGTAAACTACCGGAGCCGCTCAACCTCTGACGATCAGATCAGTTGTACAGAAGCTCCTGATATGTACATCTTGATTAAAGTCTCTCCAGTTGGAATGCCTGATGTACAGTTCAAACGCCAACCTTTGAATGTTTGACAGGCTCCAGCTTCAGAGGTCTTCCGGGCCCTCCCGGACCTCCAGGCCCACAAGGACCACCCGGTAGCTCCGGCGGCACCGTTACTTACAGCGGCACCTTCCCTCGGGAGACCATCCGTTCTGAAGTTCACGACTACCTGACCAGTAAGCTTCTACTTTACAACACGCCGCGATGTTCGTAATCATCACGTCACAAACATCATTCCTGTTCTCCGTCAGCCGACAGCGTCCGACGCGCCCTCACCGGACCCGCGGGACCGAGGGGCCCCAAGGGAGATCGCGGCGAGACGGGTTACGTCCAAAGACACAGCAGCCAGAGTCAGAGCTCCTCTCAGAGTGACTCCCGTACCTCCCAGCAGTACGAGATCGACATCAGCAAGCTGAGCGAGACCATGGACTTCGGCAGCGTGGCCGTCAAAGTCTCCGACTACATAAAGAGTGAGTGGATGACACGTTCAAAGGACAAACTGTGCCTTGTTTGGCACGGTTGACATATTACTGATCAATTCAACATTTTTAACAAATCAGATACAAGAGGAATCATTTTATTTCCTAAGGTGTGAGAGGTGATCGGGTGGTCCAGAAAATTAGACTACTTCCAACGAAATGTCAGATAAACATGTGTTCCTATCCTCACGCAGACCAAGGCCTGCTGCAGGAGTACCTGGTGGAGGGTCCATGGAGGACTCATGTAAGAGCTGTCCAAGGGCCTCCTGGCCCACCGGGACCCCCCGGAGCGCCCGGGTACAGCCGTGTGATCGCAGCTTACGGCAACGTCACGGCTGACCTCATGGACTTCTTCAGAAGTGAGAGATCGGATCTTGGAAAAGTTGAAACCAACCTGAGCTTTTTACTGATTCTTCTTCTTTTGGCACAGCTCACGGCACCACCCCTGGTCCTCCGGGAATCGCCGGACCAAGAGGAGACAGAGGCTACCCGGGACCCAAGGGAGATAAGGGTAAAGTCCATACAATGTATTTTCACGTACAAACATGAAATTTTGTAGGCTTGTTTATGAACAAAAACATTTCCTGTGAAATTGGAACTCCAGAGGTTCAGAACCAGTTTCACGCAATATGTCGTTTGGTAGGCATATGTATGACAAGTACACCCCCAAAATATGCCTTTAAAAAAAAACACACCCCCATCCACCTTTTAGGATTGGGGACAAATTTTGGCCGATTTTTCAATTGTATTTGTTTCCAGGTGATGCCGGACGTCCGGGTTTACCAGGAATTCCAGGGACGTACACGATCCAAATTCCACATCGCGTACAGAGGAGGGACTCAGGTACTCAAAAATGACCCACTTCCAGAGCAGTTTGCTTTAAAGGAGACATATTACGATTTTTCTTCTTTTGTTGGCAAGTGTGTGTAACAGTGAATTGAATCTCACCAGGAAGTGTAGCTATGTGTTACGGAGGCCTGGATCTCACCAGCAAGTGTGTGCATTCAGGCTGGTATTTGGCCATCACCTTTTCTGTGTCACTGGCCTGGCCAGATCTCACCAGCAAGTGTTTGTATCACAGTGGGCCGGGTCTGGCCTGCAAGTGTATAATCTAGTTGGTGTTTTTCCGGCTTCACTTTAGCGTCGCTCGGCAGGCTGGCTCTCGTCATCTCGCCGACAAGTGTACGCTACAGCCGGTTGCTTGCTTCTGCTGGTGGAATGTCGTGTAGGAAAATAAGAGTGACTGAAAGTGGCTCTGGATCTTTGCTCACATTTTCAATAATAGGCAGAAAAAAGAAGCCAAAGATGTCCACTTTTTTTTTTTTTAAAAGCTATTAAGAGATCTTGTCTTAAATGTATGAACCAATGTCAGCTATTATATATGATGAACATTTATGTTTTGTTGTTACAGGAGGTAAAGTAATCAAGCGGGAGCAGCAGGAAGGTCCAGCAGACGGCGGCTGAAGCGTGGCTACTACTTTCTTCGTCTCTGTTCTCAACAGAAGCAATGCAAGTAGAAAGAAAAAAAAAAAAGCTTTAGTAATGATTAGCTTTTTAGCTTTGCTGCTGGCCGGTGTTGACTTTTTTGGACACATTTTTTCCGTCGCTCTCATGTGGATGTTTAATATTTGCTTTGTTTAGACGAAAATATTATAGTAGGATTAAGCACAAGTGACTGAACTTTTGTTTAATGTTTCTGTTTATTTTAGTATTCTACTGTATTGAGGTCAATGCGTTGCTGTTTTATGAAAATTTCCATTATACAGTATTGTTATCAGCCATTATTTGCTACACAAAGCCTCCAGGATCCGTACAAATGATTTGAAATGTTCTAATGGAGCATATTTATGTTAGCATTGTAGCATTAGCATTCAACCAAGTTACATCAACGATTGCTGTATGTAGGACCGATTTTTACTGTACTTGAAGAAAGATTTGTAGATTAATACGCAAACAAAGCAATATTCTGCTTTAAGGCTGCAGAAGCTTAAAGAATGACTGATTAGATTGTATATTTTTGTATAAGAGAACACTGACTGATTTATTGACTTTATAACGTCACGTTTTTTGGGAAAACATTAAATTATAAATTGCGAAAGCCTTGTTTTCATAAAAAAAAAAAAACAACACACACGCAAAAAAACATGAATACTTTTTATTTACAACATGTGTCCATTGACATTTCCAATACATTTGATCTGACAATAGAACTGCATATATACTTTTTTTCATTGATGTGGAGACATTACAATTAAAATGCAGCGCGTTAAAACTCTTAAAAAATATATCAATATCTATGTTTGGTGTAAAACAACCCAAATAAAAATCCAGCATGTTACTAGCATGAGAACTCGAGCGGTACGGAAATGACGAAATGTATAAATTAATCAAGTTTAGGCCATTTTGAGAACAGCGGATGATCATTATTACAGCAATTTCATTCAGCAAAAAAAAAAAGATCAATTGCAGCTTCTTGTGTCCATATTTCAGTTATCCAAACTGCTCCAAGGGCCATGATACATTTTTGTAAAATTAAGCTAAACAAATGACTGTTAATTATAAGCTGTGTGGGTTTAATGCGTTTACGATTTTTTATTTTTGGAGGGGGGTAGGTTCCCCATTCCTGAATTACAGCATCAGTGTAGCAGAATTAAGCAACAGTGGTCATAAAATATTAAAAGTAATCAAATTCCAATGATTCGTACTGCATATTCTCTCATCTAGTGTGGCAAAAAAAAAAAAAAGAAGAAACAGTGCAAAATTGACAGCAAGTTTACATTCCTTTGATATGCATTTGACAGCGTTCACTCTATAGCAGGGCTACAGGAAGTAGTCTGCACCCACGTGTTGAAATGGATGAAGAGTCATCACAGGGGGGTGACCACTTAATGAAATCATTTGTTCAGTGATAGTGAGCAAGACATTCATTGGTGGGAGGGGGCGACGGGCAGTAATAAACATTTAAAAAAAAAAAATAAAAAAAAGCAACTGAAAAAGTAATTAGGAGGCACTCATATGCAACATGTACGACCTTTTCAAATTAGAACATGCTTAAAAAATAAAAACAAAACAATATTCTCCCAACTAAGCTCAATATTGCAGCGTTTTTTGGCGGGCAGCTATGATCCGGAGCTGTGCACGTGCGGGATGGGGTAAAACTTGGACACGCGGCTCTGGGCGGTGGGGTTAAGGCATTCCGACTCGCCGCTCATCTTGAAGAAGACTTCCTGCTCCTGGAGCTTCCGCGTGAACTCTTCCTCCAGTGCCTGCAGGGGGCAGCGTAGGACAAGAGAGTCAGACAACGAAAAAGATGAAGAACAGAATACAGGCAAGTCCCAATTAACAATTGTCTAGCACCACGCTGTTTGAAATTAGGTTTAAAATGACCCTAACATCGATGCAAATTCTTCATTAGCCCATCTATAGCGTTTTGCATTATGTGTTAGCACTAAGCTAACAGACTATCATTAAAAGAAAAAAAACCCCATTTTGGTTAACGTTTAAATCTCTATTGTTGTATGTGTTGCTAACATCCATGCTAATTCTTGCTAGGTGTTAGCATTAAGCTATCATACTTTCATTAGGTGGCAAAAAAATAAGGCTTGTTTGAACATTTTGATGTTTAAATACACAACGTTTAATTCTCTTTTTTGTGTCAATTTTACAGTAAACTTGCACAAGGAGTGACAAAAAGAACTCGAAGCAAGCACACTGGGGGGGGGGGGGTCTTATTTGGAGAACTGTGCGGACCAAAGTTGTTTGTTTCCTCAACACGATTGTCTCCCATTTCTTGGCAGCTAGAGAGTGAAAACAGGTGCTAATGAATATTTTAAAAAGTGCGCTTTAAGAAGTTGAAATGTTTTGTTTTTTTTCTATGGTTTCGCAATCTCCCCAAAATGTGACCTTCTTCCTGGGTCTGAGGTTCTCTCTCCACTCCTTGATCTCCTGACTATGCTCCTCATCCAGCTCCTTCAGCTTTTGGGTCTCGTGCTCAATCAGGAGGTGACATTTCTCATTCTGAAAACAAAATGGAGGCCGCGTGAGGAATCGGTGCAGGGCGCGTCGCGTACATCAACTGCACTGGGAGATAACGTCTAGGCGAGGAGGTCAGCTACGTAAACCACGACACTCCCACCATTAAAACGTGCGTGTCGCCTCACCTGCAGCTGCTGCAGCTCTCTGATGTTGGAGTCACACTGCAGCTGAAGATCTCTCATCTGGTTCTCGTGCTTCTGGTGCTGGTGGAGACGCTCGTTCTTCTGCCGCCTCTCTTCCTGGAAAGCAAACTGGACAAGCACGCTAGATGAATGATGACTCTGCTAAGCTGTGCTGGGAAACACTCCCGAGCCACTAGATAGTGGCCAATATGACAAGATCGCCATTTTGTAGTGCGATTGAAATGTGTAGTGAGTTTATAGCGCCTTCGATGTATCCCACAATGCATCTTGAACAAAGTTAACAAGCAAGCCTACTTTTACTCAAATCAAAGAATTACGACTTCCATTTTGTAACATACATCTTAACACATTATGAAAAACAGTTAATGGCCCTCATTAAGGGTTAAAATTGCCTAAAGATGCCACAAGATGGCGGAAGAGTTACTTGGCACAAACGTGGCATAAAATGGCACCAAAGTAATACTTTTTTTTTTTTATGGATGATAAATTACCCCCCAAAATCTGCAAATATGTGAATCAGTGAGTCATGAATCACAAATATGTAGGGGAACACTTAAATATAATTTTCAATTTGTTCAATATTTAAAACGGAGTTTCCACCAACTGACCAGTACGTTGTAATTATGCAATGGCAATGACATAATTAACAATGCGTCTTGAGTAGTGTTTGAAAAACATTTTCATTTGACCGATTCTTAAACGTTTAAACTAATTAATCCCTGAATAGCATTGTACTGAATAACATAATTAAATGTAATGTAAAGAATTAAGAATTGCTTTAATTACAATGGACATTATGCTGCTCTTTCTGGTTTGTGAACCTTGGCCACCAGGGGGCAGTAGAATACATACATACATTCTGTAGCTCTGATGATGAAACACAAAGACGACTGTTGCAACTAAGCTGCAGTAATATTAGTCGTATTTTGCGCAGCATAGGCATGTCGAGCCCAATTTTAATCCAAAATAAATCCAAGCACCCGCAAAATTTTAGAGAGTTGACGATTTCATAATCTGTCCAGTGCTAATGCTGTGGGGGGGTGGGGTGGATAATCTTACCTGCTTAATGCGGTCTCGCTCCTGCTCGGGCGTGATGACGGCCGAGGCGGCGATGCGGAGGCTCTTCTTGAACATGGCCATGCGTGTCTTGCCGTCGCTGCGCTGGATCTTGGGCAGGCGTACCCTTTCTTGGTTCTGCTTGTTCTTCATCTCCTCCACCAGACGCTGGTTGTAGCGCTGCATTTGCTCCATCTCCTGCAGCAAAAAAACCCCAAACAATCAAGGTTTGGGGGGGGGGGGTTTGTCGGTTGTATGTGCATGAAGAAGATTGCGCAACCGTGCTAATATTTCGCATTTTCTGCAAATATTTCTAATTATAGAAAAAACACCATTTGACAAAAACAATGTAAAAATACAGTAAATCCAATGTCCGCCATAATAATTATTTAATATAAAAAAAAGCAAGTTTTGTCATTCTTATTCTTTTAAGTGACATTTGGGTGAAGGCTTATATTTGGAATACTACTGCCCAAAGAAAATCAACTTTTTTGTGTTGGTTGTTGAGTGCAACAATTAACTAATTCATCGGCAACTTTCGGTCATCGCGTTATTTGGTCATTATTTTGATAATCGATGAATCATTTAGAAACCTTGTTGAATGTGAAAAATCCAAATGCTAAGAATTTCAGCCTGTCAACAGTAACTCTTTCTTTAGTTTTTCTTCAAAATGCGACATTTGCAACCAGCTGCTTTTACTTTGGAGAACAATTATCAACATTTTTTGCCGATTTTCTGACGTTACAGCCCAAACCCCAACCTGAATCATAATTATCCCGTGGAAGCAGGCTTTGTATTTTTGCTTCAAAATGCGACATTTACAAACACCTGCTTTAACTTTAGAAAACAATTATCAACATTTTTTGCCGATTTTCTGACGTTACAGCCCAAACACGAACCTGAATCACAATGACTTTACAATTGTGCATTTTATGCACCGTCAATTTGAACTGTTTTTGAACCAAGGGTTGAAATCAAAACATTTTTGAAATCCGATTCATCGGTTCATAATCCATGAATACAATATTCGTTTGTTGCCCACCCTCCAAAATATGTAGCTGAGGTTGTCCCCCATGTGCTTACTTTCTCGTGCCTCTTGAGCAGCTGGTGCCTTTGTAGGAAGTACTGGTCCTTGAGCTGCTGCTTGAGCTGCTGGTGCTTCTCCTGCAGGTGGCGCTCCTCCAGCTCCCACATGGCCGCCTCCCGCGCTGCAGACGCACGAGCCTTATCTCAGTGGCCTACTTTGCCGTAAAGCACGGACAGATCACTTGAGTAGACCGCCGGCCCACCTCTCATCAGCTGTTGCTTGTGGTTGAGGCAATCCCTCTCGATGGTGGCGATCTCCACTTTATGCTGCTGGATGATCTTCTTCAGCTCCCCGTCCAGCTCCTGCTGCTGCTTCTGGAGGAACTCCTGCTCCTGGAGGGGGATCACAAAACGGAAGCGACGGTGTGAAAAATAAAAAAAATAAATAAAAAAAGTGGAGCCGAGCAACGTCAGGATGGGAGACAGGTGAGCGTTGAAAGAGAAAAGGCACATCTGCCGTCAAGTGAATGATGTAATCGGGTTCTAGATGTGACATCGTCGAGTGGGAGCGGCAGAGGAGACACTCAAGAGAGCACGCATGAGCCACGATGGAGGCGAGAGAAAAGTCCAGCTCACGTGAGACGACATCGACAATGACATTTGACAGGCCGACCTTACACGTCACGTCGTTGGTTTGCGCCCGCCGCTTCAGCGTTACGACGAAGTTCGTTACTAGGAAACGACTGACGCTGGCAAAGGTAAACGTTCACCATGAAATCAAACCATGCATGCGCTCATTGAAAATGCTTTTATTTTTCTCATGTTTAATCAGAACTGCGTTAGGCTGCCCAGTGAGGCCTGTGGCGTCCATTTTGTCTTAAATTCAACCCCCGCCCAAAAAGTTAAAAAAATAAATAAATAAGAGGGTAATTTATTTGAAGTTTTTTTTTTTAGCACATTAAAAATGTGCAAGGCCACATATGATACTAGTGGGTTACACCTATTTAGTGAAAAATATATCTCAATTTGTTATTTACTAGACATGCTCACCAAGTATTCCGTAGTCAGTCAAATTTGTATAGCTATGCTTTTAATCACTTTAAAGCAGCAGTTTTCAAAGGCTTGAGCAAAATGGAGGGAAAAAAAAAACGGTTGTTAAGTCCTGCTAAGCAAATGTCATCCAGTTTTTCACAATAAAAAAATAAACAAGATAAATTCGTCTTTTTCACAGTATTTGAGGAAAAAGCTCATGTTGGCCACAATTTCCTGAAACTTTTTGGTTGAAAATGTAATCTCAAAAAAATGAATATAACGACATCCATTTCAATAATTAAAGCTGCAGGCAGTGATGAATGGGGCCTCGCAACTCCTTTTGGAGGCAAATCCTTTAAAAGATTCAACCTTGAGACACAATGCGCCGCCGCCATTTTGATGGCGTAGGAAAAAAAAAAAAAAAGCTTTGCAATTTAGCATCTCCCATCTGTCAAGTATAATTGAAGTAGAACTTTGCCAACGTACGAGCCTTGGAATTTGCCAAAAAATGGCGTTTTAAACCAAAATGGACAACTTCCTGTCCTTGATGTTTTTTTTTTTTCCATGTGTCCTATTTTGACAAGCAATGAAACTGGTGAGGGGCCATTTTTGTTTCAACTTTGCCGGGGGGTCTACTGAGTGACTTTTTCTGTCTGTTTTCCAGAGCCCTCAAATACATTTTACAATTCCACCAGGATACATGCCCTTGCGAAAAAAAAAAGATTTCTGGCACATTGAGGACCCTAAAATGTGACTCATTTGTCACACGAACAACAAAGCTACCTTATTTTCTCAAATAGTGGCTACTAGGGATGTCACGATACGATTATATCACGATATGAACCTCACGATACGATAATTTTCACAATATTGTGGAGAGGTTGGCGATATAAAAAAAAGCTCACGATATTGTAACAAAAACCAGCTCATATTAAAAAAAAACAAATATCACAATATTCTGTTTTTGTCCATAATAACAGCATTCAACAACAAAGAAGCCATTAATGCATCAAATGAAACTGCACTAATAACCTAACCACCAGAGGGTGCTGTAACTGCACAAACAGAAAACAACTTGACAGATTTGCTGGTATTATCGTGACATGACTACGACGATATATTTTAATATCGCGATATCACGATGCTGTGACATCCCTAGTGGCTACGCTGTAATTTTGAATGAAATCACGATTACTACAACGATCATTGATTGATTTCGAAACTTTGTATTTATTCAGCTACCAAAACACAACTATTCCAAACGGAGATTTAACTGACTAACTAACCCACTTAGCCATCTGTCATACAACCCAAATGTCCAAAAAAAACAGATCACTGGTGGAGGAGAGGAAGGAACCACTGCACACACACACACACACACACACACACACCCACACAAAAAAACACAGCGATGACGTCACTCCAAAACACACCAGAGCCCATGCTTACACGTGACTTGACTTGATTAAAAAAACAAAGCCGCGCTGTCACTTGACACACATCTAAGTATGGGCTGGAAAGAGAGAGTGGGGGAGAGTGGGGGAGGGGGCGGGGTGTGGGGGGCCAACTTACATCCTGCATCTGAGCATTGAAGAGTGCGCATGAGGACAACTGAAAAGACTGTATCATAACCTGGGCGACCGCCTGCGGAGGAGAGCACACAGCGCACACTCGCCCTCGTCAGGGACAAGGAGCAGGCTGACCATCTCACACACACACACGCACACGCACGCACGCACTCATCCTGGGACGGGCGATCCCCTTCCCACTTGGGGAATATCGTCGACTTTGCAGCACAAGTTGCGAATAAATGTTAGTTCATATCATTTATTAATGCTCTGCTTGTCTTGTCATGCTATTACCGCAGCTTGCATGTTTGGAATCCAGCTAGCAAAAGAAAAAAAAAAGCAGTTTTGTTAACAAGAGCCATGCTTCTTGTCTACTGAAGTTTTTTTTTTTTTTTCTTCATCAATTGGGGATGAGGCTTTAGCTTCGACCGTCCGAAATCAGTCTGCATTATGTTCATAACGGCACGTTTGGCTCCTGTACTTGAAATGAGTCAAGTCGCAGGCTAAAATGCTGACGCGCGGTCATTTTTTAATTACGATAAGGCAAAAATATCCCTCTCAAATCACGCGGGACCATATATTGTGTGGCTACGTTTGCATGGCAAAATGTCTTGAATCCGATCGGTTAGGATTAAAATCATGATTGGATGCAGTTTTCATGGACACTAAAAATAACAAATTAATTTGACTTGCGCAGATTGAGCAAATATACCGGAAGTAGTAGAAGCCGTAGCGACTTCCGTGTCAACAACACATCGCACCATCCATTTCTACTTTAAACATTAGCGTTATTTCCCTTTTGCGTTGTTACATCGAGTTAACACTTCCTAATGTTTTGCGCCCGCCATGTCTTTTTCTCACTGCTTCTATTAGCTTCCGGGAATAACAGAAACGTGTATACTGACGTCAGACATGGACGGTGCAGACGGTTTGTGTCGGAATGGGCTTGATTGGTCAGAATACTCCGAAAGGGTTGTGCGCGCAAAGCATTTTTATTCCGAATAAAAGTGTCCATGTCAACGTAGCCAGTTGGCGCAATCTTAAGGATCAATGACACAAGTGTCATTTTTCTGTTTTTAAAATTTTTTTTTAATGTAATGCCACCACGAAAAAGTACCAGTGGTGGCAAAGAGGATAAGTGGAATGATAGCCGGCGGAGTAGAAAACAACATAGGAAAGAGGCACTCAAGTCACAGGCGATCAAAGTTACGGGTCAGGAGAAGAATCGGGAAAGGGGTTGAGGGGAGAAGACATCAGAAGTTTGGGTTTTACCTCAGTCGTCTTAAGAAGCGTTAGGTCCTCCTTTAAGCGCTTCATGAGCTCTTTTCGCATGTGTTTGGGTGACTGGCCAACTTCCTGTTTGGCCTAGAAAATATTGTACTTGTGCAGAAACTGCTTGTTGATTTGAAGGTAAAAAAAAAAATTAAAAAAAAATCTAAAAATGTTGCACAAGAGTAAAAGGCATGCAGGGGACGTAGCGAGCATCCCGCCACCGTATTTCACCTCACCCATCGAGATTGGATACGGTATATTGCGGATTAATTAGTCATGAGTTGGATACTTTGCAATTGTCTGAGTCAGGCAAAAGTGTTTTGCGACTTATCAAATGAAACAAAAGCCAAGCGACGAAGCTGCAATCGTCGCAGAGAAGCTCCCGATGCCGATTGATTATTCAAAAGAATCCAGTCAAGGCGAGCCCATGTCAGTTTTCCCGCGTGAGCCCGATGCCACCGAAGCGGAAAAAAGTGCCACGGAATCACCCATCCAATGACCAAAGCCACCTCACACACTCATTCCAAACACATGGTTAGGTCAATATAGTACAGTTCAACAATACAAAAAAAATAAAATAAATAAATACAGTCAACAGTTGATAAGGCAATAATCGTCGACGGTGTAATATTGTTGCTGCAAGCAGAAGCAAAGAACCGCAATAAGGCCGCGGCAAATCGCCTGATCACCATGGCAACACAAAGCATAATAAAACAGCCAAAAGCCGGAGAGCTGATAATGACGATGAGGAGGATGAAGATGTCTTGCAGGCCTCACCTGGATTGAACTCGCTTTTTTTTTTCCAACTGCTGTGGAGGCGGATGAATAATGGATAGAGAAACATGGCGCGGCAAAGAGCGGGACAGCGGCATGCGACGGTCGTGGCGCACCGCTCCCGAAGCCTCGAAATGACTCAGCCGAGGTGAGAAGCCGCCATGCAGCACTCCGTATTCACGACATGCGCCAGTCGCCATGCCGGCCCGCACGTACCTCTTTCTTCTTGTTCTTCAGCATGTTCTGGAACTTGGACAACTCTTTGTCCTGATCCCCTTTAATACGTTTGGCTTCATCTCGCAGCCGACTGGTGTGATCTTGCTCCAAGCGCTCGATGGTCTGCTTCTGCTTCTTCTCCAGGCCCTCCACTTCCTGGTCGTACTGCCGCTTCTTGGCCTGAATCCGACGCAATGCCACACAATATCACAATGTCGTAATACAAACTACGTGTTCATGGGGCTGTTCAGCTTCAGAAAACAGGTGAGCCATGATAGGTCGTTATCTGAGCCCTGGGCAACTGTGATATCATTTTCAGTCGACAGCAAGTGACAAAATGGCCGCCCCCTAAAAACGGGTAACTCTTATTCCACAAACTATATAATAGCAATATAAATCAGGAGTGGCGTGTTTAGGATAGTGCAGGGGCATAGAACATATTCATGTAAAGAAGATTTTGGGGGCGACTTCCACTTTAATGCTACTACAAAAGCAAATGACTGCGGTTACACCTTCTCAAACTCGTATTCAAAGGTCTTAAAGCCATGAACGATGCAATTAACAATGAGCCGACTGCGCAGTGTTCGGCGGAAATGAATCAGACCGAGAGCGAAGCATCTCTCACAGAACAGGCTTACTCAAATGTATCTAATCCGGTTTTCGCTCGTCTAAAAAAACAAAAAAAACATCCAGACTTTCAATCTTGAGCCGACATCATGCGGCACGGCTCCCGAACACTCCTCAGTTCGAGAGTTTTAATAGATTTGTTCACAAGCTCTTTAACTGGGTTAATGTCTAAAAATAAGAGACATGAGGGCAGACCAATAGTATCGATTTGTGAAAAATTAAATCTACCATATTTCTTCGCAAGGAAAAATTTGTTACGTTGAAAAGTAGTACGGTATGGAATAAAAACAATAAAAGATCATGTTAAGAAATAAACTTTGTAGTGTAAATACAGCGCATATTTTTCCAAGGCTTTTTTCTTTTGTGGCATTTTCCAGCAATGGCCAACGACGACCGCAGAACCGGATATGGAACTTATTGCGCTTGCCACAAGTGCAGCTCCGGAAGTGGTCTTTGCCCCGACGGCTCCGCCCAAGTCGTCACAAGTGAGTTGAAAATAACACAACAGAGCGTACGTTGCAAAGTGAGGTGCATTTATCAGCGCTGCCTCATTCTTGCAAACATTTGCGGCACGTTTTCCATATTGCTTAACTTATTTTTCCACATTTGAATGACACTATAGAATGTTAAAATAATTCCAACAATTCCTGTACTCCAATTTTCTCGATGTGTTTGATCTCAAAAGCGTGGCGTGCCAAACTGTTCACGCAAGTCGCTCCAACCGATTAAGCTCAACTGTGAAACAAAGCAGCTCACTTGGCCGTGTTGAAGAAGGGGGGGGAGGAAACAAAAAAAGTTGTGGTGGAAGTGACTCACTGTCGTTTCCTGTTCAAAACGCCGCAATATCTGCTCTCTCTGCTGCTGCAGCTTGTTGCCGAGTTCCTGCTGAGCTCTCTGCTCCTCCTTCTGCAGCAGTCGCAGCTCTCGCAGCTCCTGCCGCCTGAAGAAACCACAGCATGCGGCCATGTCGTCAAAGGGCTGCAAAGTCAGCTCAGCAACCCCCCCCAATAAAAAAAAACCACTCGTTTTCTAGCTCTATCAACGAACAGAATGCTAACAGAAAGCTAGCTATTGCAGTAAAGTGTATCGTCATCAGCTGCCACATACTCCTCATCATGGTGTAAAAAAAAAAAAAAAAACGATTTCGAGGCATGCATGCTAAATAGGTCATGTTCCTTATTTAGGACCGTCAGTGTAGCGGCGGCGATCGGAGCCAGGCACACACCTCAGGAACCTCATCTCCTCGTTCTTGGCGTCGTCGTCGGTCACAATCTTCGACGTGGTCACGCTGACCTCCACGCCGTCCACCATGAACTTGCGCGTCTTTTTCAGCGTCTTCTTCTGCCGTTTGGACTCCTACGGAGTAAAACATTTTCATGCTGTTAAGTAGCAGAAAGAGCGGGTCGCGAGTTTGAATCTCTGCTCGGGGGCTTTTTTTTTTTTTTTTTTTCTTCCTCTCCCTGTGTTTGCACCGATTTCCTGAGGGTAGCCTGGCTTCTTTGCATGATCCAAACATACATAAACGGGTTAACTGAAGACTATATCGACACGTGGTGTCAATGTGAGTCTTGTGTGATTGACTTGTGATCTGTTCTCCTCTTGCCCTAAGTCAGCTGTAATAGTCGCCAGCTTCCCCCTGATTCTAAACAGGATAAGCAGTATAGAAAATGGATGGATGATTAAATGCTGATGTTTGACAAGTGGTGTTCACACACACAAAAAAAAAAAAAAAAAAGAAAAAGGACAGATGAAGCTACCTGTACAGACACTGAGCCTCCCTCTTTGCTTTTGGATAAGAAGCTGGAGATGGACAGATTGAGGTCCATGCTGCTGCTGTCGGCGGCCGAGCTGCTTCCGGAGTCCGAGTCCTTCTCCGCATCCTGCCGGCTCGCGCCAGGACTTCCCTGCTCCGCGTTGGACTGCGAGTCGGTTCGCCGACGGCTCGTGCTCTCCTCTGCCGGCGTGGCTTCTTTGTCATCCACGCTCGGGAGCCCTGCCTCCTCGGATGCGTCGAGAGCTTCATCACACACTCCGTTCGAAGGTCTGATCTCGTCAGTGGTCTCGGAGTCGTGATCGGGCAACTCTGACATTTTCTCCTCAGCCTTTTTTAGAAGGGACTCAGCCTTACTCAAATTACCGGGAGTTTCTGTGTCTCCCACTATGTGTGCTGCCGCGTCATCCCCACTTTCAATTACGGCTTCGGTGCCATTAGCCATGTCGGACAGTTCATGCTGAAGCATGTCGTCTGGCTTGCTCACTTGTTCGACCTGCACCTCTGAGGCAGACTCCGGTTTGGCACGCGCATCCTCGAGTGGCTCGTCCGATTCTGCAGCTCCGATCATCTGCTGATTTGACTCGTCTTCTTTGGTCACCTCTTCAGGCTCTTTTCCAAGTTCTATTACTTGAGGAGGATCATTTATTTTTTCTTCCCGCGTCTCCGTCTCTTCCGCTGTCTGCACTTCATCTATAACGTGTTCCTCCGGAGTTGTCGGCTCAGCGGGGATCTCATCAGCGCGGCCCTCGGGCTCCGGCGAGACGGGCTCCTCCATCAACCCGCAGGCCGTGTCTTCATTACCGGCCTCGGGCACCTCGTTGAGTTTCTCCTCCTCCGTCTTGTCAGGCTCGCTTGTTCCGAGACCTTCGTCGGAGAGCTTATCGCTGGACCCGTCTTCAGCCGGCTCAGCCTCGGTCTTCTCTTTGACGGACTGCAGCGCGGACGGAGTTGGCGGAACTTTATCTTCCTCGGAACTCGCCATACTCGCGTCGGACGGCGCTCGCTTGTGTCCGGGGGCGGCCTGGAACCAAAAAACACACAACGTTCAAATCTATCACTGACGTAAGTCATGTAAACCGGTTGGCTAGTTAATTAGTACCACGGGTGTATCAGACTCTTCCTCCTCTTCCTCTTCTTTGCTGTCTTCGATCTCTTCTGTGACCTCAGCCTTGGCTTCTGCGATGAGCTCTCGCAGAGGCTTGCTGTCTACAACGCTGGCGACAAATGGATGCTGCCAGGACGGAGGGAGAGACACAAGGAATGTAATTATAAAGCCGTTGCGCTGACTCTTGAGCAGATCCGCCCATCGCTATCAGATAAATAGAAGCGCAGGCATAACGATATGCTGAAAGCCGTGGCCGGACGATGGCGGCTCACCTGTAGAAGCTGCAATGGGCCCCACCGGTTGTCCACATTCTTGTCAAGTGCTCTGCGGAGGAAGTCGTTGAATTCTGGTGTCCTGCAATACAGTTAGGAGGACATAAGGCAGGAATCGAGACTTTTCCCCTCACTGGATGGTCAGCATTACGTAATTGAACAGCGAAGTGGAGGCTTTGCAAAGGTTTATAATGTAACATCTACGCACATTTCTGTTATCCCGTATGGAGACTTTTGTTCAACAAATTTACTTTGGTTTAAGAGTCTGTTGTCTTTCGTAAAGAAGCATACTGCATTCACCAGAAAATAAAAAGTCTTTTCCGAGCAATTTTGGGGTTTTGTTTTGGAGATTTTTAGGGGTTTCTGTTTTTAGAGTACATTTTTTCTGTTTGATCAAATATTTGTTTTGAGGGATTTTTTTTCAGTATTCTTTGTCTTTTTTTTATTTTTTAGTTTGTCTGAATCCTTTTTTTTCTTTTTTTTTGGGATTATTCAGAATATTTTATTCCACCCAAAAATTATTCAGAAAAACTAAAAATTTCCAAAAAACAGAAATAATTATTCAAAAGAACAGAAGAAATTTATTCCCCAACAAAACAGAAAAAAACACTCCCCCCCAAAAAATGAAAGAAAAAAATTCCCAAACCAGAAAAAAATATTCCCCCCCCCAAAAAAACTGAAAAAAACATTACTCTGGAAAACAAACAAAAACAAAAAATAAATTATCCCCCCAAAACAAAGTGAATGCATTACGCTTCTGTATAAACCTAAATTAGGAGTGATAAATAGAAGCAAGCATGCTTTACCTCTTCTTTGAAAAACTGCGCTAGCAAGTCTTTCATTTTTGTTTCCTCAGAGTGATGTTACACGATATCAGAGAATACTTTTATAAGTTTACATGGGATTTAGATGAATGTGTGTTTTTAAGTATACATATTTATATAATCTATCAATATCTCCGATTTTCACCTGTCGTGGGTGGGTCTGGCGCGCCACTGGGTTCATTGTACCGGGTTCACCCATTAAACAGACACGCTATCCGTCAACAACGGCACATCATCTCACCAGCGGGAGGGTTGCATGAGGGTGGGCGGCTCGGACTTGGCTATTTTCAGCAGCACTCTCATGGGATTCATCTCGTGATTGGGCGGCTCGATCTGCGCCAGCTCGATCAGGGTCACCCCCAGGGACCAGATGTCCGCCTTGTAGTCGTACGGGCGGTCCTTGGACGTCTCACACATCACCACTTCTGGCGCCATCCTGCACAGCCACAAATGAGGGGCAATTAGAATTACTCTATTCAATAATATCAAACCAGATTACTGCAATATTAATGGGCAAAACTGTAGTTTGAATCCCCCAAAAAACGCTTAAATACATATAAGACTGTTTACAGACTTCGGTGCTGCTGTTTTGGTTAGCAATAGAGTTAAGTCGACAGTTTGTGTGTGAATGTTAGTGTCTATGAACTTGGAGGACTATGGCTACTACCATTTTTATACATTTCTAACAGGAAAATGGACGTTATCTATTTGAGGGAGGAGTTTATTTGTGTAAGGTATGCACCACTTGAACTGGAGGACTTCAAGGGAAATTCTTTTTGTTGGCAAAATGACTTGGCATGTGTCTGGGAATTCAACGCCAGCCTGTATTTAAAGCTGAGGTCATTCGACACCCACGTTTGGTGACGGTTTTCCCTCAGCCTTTATTTTCCGACAACTTTAGCGATAGCACGTTGAAAATTGATGCTGTCAAGCCGTTTCAACAATGATCCGATAGAAAGGGTTGAATACCCTTTTGTATCCGGGCCGAGTGACTCACCAGTACGGCGTTCCGATGAAAGAATCTCTTCTCTGTATCGTCTTTGTGTTTTTCGCTGAAACCCCAAAATCCGCTGAAAAAGAGGAAATGAATTCATAAATCTTTTCTCCATTCACTCAGCCGAGGCGCAATGTCGAAGCTTTGTGTTTATCAGTGGCTCAAGTGGTACTTTTCAAAATCCTAAACACAGCTGCAGTTAATAATCGAGAAGGGATGCTCAAAGCGTTTAGTCAATTGATACTACAGTTTTTCTCGCATGTGCTACGTTCCAAGGATGCAACATATAACATAAATCATTAAGTCCTATGAGGCTGCTTGATAATTATTGCTTGCCAGATTCCACAATTTGCCTCAGCGTGACTCATGCAGCAACGGTGCAACAGGAAAAACATGAATATATTTGGAATATTATGCAACTAATCTGACGTACTGTAGGAGTACAGACTAGTCGACTAATCAACTTTAGTACTTCACAATGTTTTAGAGCTCAGGTCAACTAGTCGCTAGTCACATTTTTGCCTTGCTAGAGCAGGCATATAATCACAAAGCATTCTCTTATCCAGTTATTGTTTATAATTATACCGCTGACAAAACATCAATGACATCATCGGCGACTAGTTGACTTTCATCACATTGGTGTCAACCTAAAACGATCTGAAGTCATGCAACCGCTAATTATTGCTACCTTTTGAATGCAAATGTCACTCGGTGAGACATAACCGAAAAATCTCTCTGTGGAAAACTAAATCAGCGCATGAATGAGTCAGTCGCTTGTGTAAACACGGCGCTCTGCGGCGTGCGCTTGTCAAAATCACAAGGCTCAGCTGGGTGCCGCGGCGCTGACGAGAGCCCCAAAATTGACTTAACTAATTATCCCCTTAAGCCTTTAAGTGGCTCAGTAGGAGGCTTCTAAGTGGCCACCCAGGACACAAGGCGGAAAAGACAACAATTAATCTGCTTTTGTTCTACGCTGAGCATCTTAGACCTGAGCTTTGCGGGAAGAGGAGCCGTCCTTTCCAGGATGAATAATCCTTCCCATTTGGTGACACACATGCACACCCAAAACAAGGAACATTTCTGGTGGGGTTACTGTGGTTTATAAATTCGTGTTGACACTTTTACACCAACCAGTGATGGTATACAAATATGAGTCCGGGGTCCGTTAGCTGTGTTTCCTGAAAATTATTATAAAAATTGAAAATTATCCCCATTTATAAGATGAGTTGAGTCCAACACAGGCACACTGTGATAGTGTTCAGCAAGTCTGCTTCACAGTTAAAAGATCTGAGTTTGAATCACCGTGTGGAGTGTTTGCATGCTCTCCAGTGCTTGCGTGGGTTTTCTTAATGAACTCCGACTTCCGCCCACATCCTCAAAACATGCATGTAATGGTTCTAGATTGTCCATAGGTGTGAATGATCATACCAATGCTTGTGTTCAAACTTTTTGGCCACTTTCCTATGTCATTTCCATCCACAACATACCCAATTTATAAATCAATACATTTCAGATTACCAAGTTTGACTTCTCCCTCCAGGGACAGGAGAATGTTGCCGGCCTTCAGGTCTCTGTGGATGATCTTGTTCTCGTGCAGGTAGACCAAAGCCTCCAGGGTCTGCTTGCACACCACACGGATCTGCGGCTCCGTCAGTGGCCTCTCCAGTTCTGCGGAAAAATGCCGATGACCGCCGGTGAGTCATTTTCTCCCACATTACGTTGCGTTATGTCACAGCGTGCAGTTTGGCAATTAAGTAAGTAAACATCAGCTGAGATGGTAACCCACAGCAACGGGGGGAACAAAACTCGCTTGTGAGAGGAAAAGTTTAGTGTTCAAGTGGAGTCTGAGTGGCTACACAGTTAATGGTTGATTTCCATTCAAAACGCTCATTCACAGAGTAGAGATGCTTTTATTCAAGTTTCAAAATAAGAGGGTGAGAAACTATTGGCATTTGTAACACTCCTTGAAACCGGAGCTACAATAATTACACACTGGCATGAAATGGCCTCTTTAACCAGAGAAGGGGCGGGGGGGGGCACTGCATTCTGGAGGGACTAAAAAGAGTTGAACAGAACTTTCCGGTGAATGAGGGACTTACCCAGCATGATGGCGTCCACTGCACCACCCGCACAGAACTCAATCAGAATCTGCACAGAGGAGAATAAAACGTCTTGTGGGACACATTGGAAAGGATGCCTTTTAGAATGAGGTCTTTATTATGCGATGGACACAACGATCTTTAAAAGGAAAGACATCATCCATTAGACCTTGTTCCAAGAAGCCAATCAATTGGAAAGAATTATCAACGGACATTTTACAAGAGTCGTTACATCAACGCTGACACGGAATTATTTCATCGAAACTATTCCCCGGAGTGTAGCAAATAAATGTGCTGCCAATGGAATGCCTCGCATCTGACATATTTCAACATACATTTCCTTACGTCCAGCAATTCCAATAGCACTTCGTCCTCATTTTTGTCAAGGGTGAACTGGAGGTGGCTGACTTTGGGCAAGAGGCCGGAGGACGTACTGTCGACTTCCTCTTCTTGCAATTCAAAATGTGAAATGCAACAGAGGATTTCATAGATAAACACCTACTACGAATGCTGCTAAAATTTCATACCGTACACAAATGCACCCAAGACCCAGTTCGACTATTGTGTTCTTGCCAGTCCATTACGGAAGCCCGTGCGTGGTATCAGGTGATAGATAAAAATCAATACAAGCTACAACCACATACTGCTCTCTATTCAGGGATGGACACAAAGCAAGACAGCCAGGTGTTTGTTCTCATTCAACAAGATAACAGTGCTGCTTGTCATCTACTTCCTTTTGAATCTTACAGGCTTTAACATTGGCTAAACAGTTACATCCTGCAAGAACGCCAACTCGCCCCCCAACATATTGTGTAATAAAAAACTTGTACAACAGCACACGCAAACGCACATGCGGTTACATATTCATCACGCTGGTTAAAGACCAAGCCCGTCGGGACAACCTGCAGTGTGGCTCTGAATTATTTACGGGCACTTTCTCCGAGGTCCGAAAGCGCTCCATTATCTCGGCGGTGGGATGTGGCCCGTGCTCCAGAGACGGGTCACATGACACCAAGCGCCACTATGTAATTGTCGTGGGGCCTCTCGGCCTGTCCCGCGCAACGTGAGATTTACTGAGTGTGTACGAAAAGTGCAGAAGGACCCAACTAAGCTCTCACTGCAACAAAAATTTGGCGAGTGCACATGGTTTACTAAGTCTAACACAATTTATTGTATTTAAATTAAGAACTAATGGAAGTCAGTTCTGACATTAAACATTAACAGTCTGTACTGGCTTTTCAGTAATATTTTAAAAATCGCAATTAGGGCTGAGTGATCAATGAATTATCAATTAATTTGCGTTTATCGGGTGTCAGAAAAGCAGAGTGACTGTTAAACGCTATATTGAGCAACTTTTTGGACTCTTTTGTTACCAACGTTTAAAAAAAAAAACTCAACTAGCTGGTTTGATTAGCACTAAGAAACACACAAACATGAGTAAAAACATTTTTGCATTGTTTTCAGTAGCACTACAGGTGCTGTATCCATTTGTATAGTTTTCATAGGAAGGCAGCACAAGATATCGAAAAAATATCGTCATTGCGATAATGTCACATGTAGTAGGCGTAACGAAATGACATGCGATAAGTTTCATATGGCATGTTATGCTTTTAAGTGACCGTGACCAATCATTAAACGTGTCTGGGGGCATTGCTAACGCACACAAAAAATAAAACAATATGTAAAAAAAATAGACCGGTAATGTAAAAACTTACAATTGTCTTAAAATATATTGAGCCTGCTTATTTTGACGCTTGAAAAAAAAAAAAAAAAAAAGGTTATTTTTCATTAGGGAGTAAAATGTCATTTCTCTAGGTACATGAATATCGCAATATTCAACACCCATATCGCATGTTAGTCCAATATCGCACAGGCCTTTTTTATAGTATAATACTATAACTGTTAGATCATTAAGTTAGTGCTAAACTGACAAGTGAACACAAAGTGTAATGACAAACTGCTTGGCCTTTGCCATTCAAACAGCTGCTCTTTAAGTGCTCATAAAGATCACCGCAAGATAGAATAAATGCTGATTCCAACTGCTGCGCTGATTAGTTTTCCCATTAAAGATTTCAAAAGACGTGAACAGCAACAGCACCTCCCCCCACACATTTTGTCCAGCAAGACTCATAATCTGTGCGGGAAAGCAAAGGCAGGGATGTTTTTTTTTTTTTTATACTGACAGTGACTTCTGCCCTCACACTTTTCGCGGCTCCAGATTTTCTTTTCTTTCTCTGCAGGCGCTTATTGTTACACTTTGGCAGTATATAGAGCAGAAGTAAAGCATAACGGGGTCACAGGGCGTTTTCCATCGCCAAAAAGTAGGTGAAAGTGGAAAAAAAAAAAAAAGCACTTTAAATGAGATGTTCAACTGCAATGCGGAAGAGAGGACCAATGAGTGGCTTGCGCTAAACTGGCTTGTCTCTGCTTCCTGCGTCTCCTCGGCTTTAAATCAACACAAACAACTTGTTACCGACCCAGAGTTTGCCCTCGAAGTAGAAGGCGTCCAGCAGTTTGACGATGTGATGGTGGTCGCAGGAGGCCAGGATGTCAATTTCGACCATGTAGTCTTCCAGTTCATCCTCCGTCTTCGTGTCGATGACTTTGGCGGCGGCCAGCGTCCCGTTCTGCTTGTTCTGAGCCTGAAGGCGATAACGCAACATTGTTCAAATAATAGTTAGAAGTTTGACACTACAAGTCCCGCAAAATGACACTTTTTCATTTGTAGCTAGGCGACGCAGTGCTTATTGTGGCAAGACATCCTCAACAATAATGCATATCAAGATAGTTTTGTATTGCATCAATAAATTTGATTTGAGTTTGAGTGAGGCTGCAAGCAATCACATCAGGAAAACATTTCCATTAAGACATTTCATAAAGACTTCTTAATTACAAGGGCTGGATTTACACCGCAAGCCCAAGTGCCCAATTCCGATTTAATGCCGATATCTGATCTGGTCCATTTCCAGGCACGCTTCAAGCGACACATCTGATAAGGCTGTGTTTACATTGATGGAAGACGTCAAACAACACACACAAGAAATGCCCATAAATAACCGGGCAGTAAAGTTAACAATAAAACGTAAAAAAATTGATATTCAAAATGTTAAATATCAGTGAGTTAGCCCGGGCTGACTCTTCCACCCCACTGATTGAAATAAGGGTAACCTCTTTTGCTCCACAATTATTGCGGTTATTTTATGACGTACATATAAATAATGTAGCATATCGTGTTGTTAGCCTGTTAGCACATAGTGCTAAATTTCATTTTTTAATGTTTTTGGAAACCAAGAAAAAAAACAGGACAAATTCAAAAAACAAGAGTGCGGTTCAACTTTTTCATATTATTATGACCTGGATGACTGAGTTTACACAGACATAAAGAATTTTTTGTTTTACATTTTTCGCAAGTCCATTAGTATTTTTTTTATTGATATTGTGACAGCAAGTTAAAAATGACTTCGGCAATTATGAAATTAGGCTGATGATATCAACATCAAATTTAATGGTCTGTGCGTTTTAGATTATGTTAATCTCACGTTTATATATCCGATACCTATCAGATGTGTATCCACATTTGGAAGAAGCCTGATTCTGATCTACAGATATCTGATTCCACAAGTTTGGTTCTATTTATGCTGCCTTGGCCCATGACCAAACTCTGCCACTTGAGTGCAAAAAAATCTGAATTGCGTCACTTGAACCACGCAGGCATGGGTGTGGCCTGCGAAATGACCAACAGAGTTACTAACACGTGAAACTATTGTCATCTGACCCACTCTCACTGAAGTTGGCTCATTTCCTCACGCTGTTTTTTTCCCTCCCATCGTCCTGTTTTTTTTTTCCCTGTCACTTTAGCCAGGCGTGACAATTGGGATTTGGGCTGGGATTTTGTACGCTTATGAGAAAATGTCTCACCAATTACATTGGGTGAAAAACCAGTAGCAGGGGAGTTGTTTTAAGGCCCGCTTTGAGTCCTGATGAACTCAGACCCAACATCGGAGAGTAAAAGGGAAAACGAGGAGGGAGGGAGTGTTAGGATTGGAACAACTGATCCTATGTTTACAGAGTGCTAACCTGACACACGCCCCGTCTCTTTCCCTCTGCGCGGCCTGACGTCAGTGTCAATTTTTGTCTCTCATATTTCACACAATGTGAATCACACCAATGTGAATGATATGGGCCGTCCGTCTGTGGCGTGTACTGCAGGTCAAGTCATTGCCCTTGATACATGATCCACGTGACTGAGGCCTTTTGGAAACTTTTGGGGTCTTTTGGAATTCGGCTAGGGCATCTTATTATACTCTTTCTTACTAAAGTTGCCAATACAAATGAATAAGAAAAGGAAATCTTCACAAAATGCCAGTTGCGTAATGTAGAAAGCGTTGTCAACACAATTGTACTGATGTTATTAAAGAGACATTGTACATTTACGTTTTTTCAATATAGCAATTATTATTCCATTGTGATCCTCGCGTTATCCTGCATTTTTTTGCGCGTGCTATCCCAACATGCGTCACGACAACGATTTTCTGTCCCAACTGTCTTCAGGTGCAGATATATCAACTTGGGTTTGTATAGAGCCCGTGACAGACTCCTGGCTTTCATCGCAGCAACTTACTCAGCTAATAAGGAACTGCAAACTGGCAAATGGTCATTTCTGGACAATTAGCAGTATTATTTAATCAGGAGAGTTCCAGGAAGGAACTCCTGTGTTGGCGCCGAAAAGGGCCACAAGGGAAAAAGCCGTCCACATCAGACTACAATACTGCATTGAATAAGAACAGATGAATGATAAGTTGCCTTCTCACTGATGGTATAGTGGTTCACTCGCTGACTTCCATGCAGCCAAGGTGGGTTCAGTTTAGGGCTGAAACAGTAACTCAATTAAGTCAATTACACAGAAAAGTTCAAATCCAGTTGCTGCAAAAAGATTTTGTGGTAACGAACGTAACACATCAGCACACTCGCCAAGACAAGGTATCGATGTTAGCTAATTTAATATAGCCTACCACGGCCAGTTCGAACATGCTGTAATGCCCCCGCGAGTTACACAGCTGCCAGTGCACTTTCAATCTCTTTACTGAACAAACTATAATAATCATCATCTTCATCATCATCATAATAATAAGTAACAAGCACATAAAGATGAGCTGCTATGACCACAACTGACGGCCAGGGACCCGCTCAACACACAAACTGTCTCACAGTTAACACCCAGCTGCTAACCTGATTTGACAAGTCACTCTACACTCTCATTTGTTGACTCCCACGTCACTCACCTTTTAAAGCCACACACACTCAAAGTCACAAATATAATAGTGTGGAACATGAGGATAGTGACGCCAAGTGAATAATATTTGCGCCTCATATTTTGATGTTTAATAATAAATTATAATTACTTGAAGCATCGATAATAATGATAATTAGTATATTTATAATCAATTGTAAAATTATTTGATAGAAACAGCCTTAGTACAGTTCGCATTCAGAAAAAGTGTGAACATGAGTGTGAATGACTTTCTGTCACTAAATGTGCCTTGCAATGGACTGGCGAGCATTCCAGGGTGGAGTTTTAATGTGATAAATTATCCCTTTAAAACTACGCCCTGAAATGTATGACATTATAACATGATAGCCGGGTTTACATGGAGAATTTTTTGTCATTCGGAATGAAATCATTCGGAATGAAGCTTTCTGGTCGCCTGTTTACATGTGACATGATTTATTCCGATCAGCCGTTTACTTGCGCCACCCTGTTAATCAGATCAGCTGTGTGACAGCCGTGGCAGGTGGATATCGATGTAAACATCACGTGATCTATTTAGTACAGTATTCGCAATTGTCTTAACACTTTTATTAAAGCTGCACCTTGATAAAAACAAGTTACCAGTAGTTTAAAACAAGTTAACGCAAGCTCCGGTAAGACGCTGCCATTTTAAAATGCGTATACAACGACGTCACTACACATTTACGTCAAGACAGAGCATGCGCAGACCGTACGTAGCTCGGCTATTACGATTGAACTGTTATTGGCAAACTGAAATTCCATTCGGATGGGGCATTTTTAATTCTGATTGGGGTGTTCAGGCACATTTTCATTCCGATTGGTCATTCGGATCCTTTCTAATTTCAATACATGACTCCATGTAAACCCGACTGATGTTGAACTTTTTTTTTTTCCTGGTGTGTATATCAGGATCATTGTCAGGCTTCTGCAGAACTTGCTGATGCGCTGATCATTTTAATCAGGTGTGTTGGGAGGACGGAAAACATCTAAAAAAAGGATTGGGGCCCTCGAGAACTGAAGTTGGTGACCCCTGGTCTAAATGAAGCTCCCTGGCCATTTCAAAATGGTATAATCGGCACAAAGATGACACGAGATGCTGACAAATCAATTTTGCTGTTGCCTTAGCCTGAAACACAGACTGGCCATGACATGAGCGGGTCAAAAATGTTAACATTTCAGCCTACAAGAACTTCAATTTCCATTTGAGAAAAAAAAACCCGTCTGTCATCTCTGCCTGGTGAGCCTATTTCTCCGATTAACAACCATTTCTACTGGCGGAATTTATGTGAAGTTATTTTATAAAGACTTAATTTGTTTGTTGGGCAATTACTCGACTATCATTTTTGGCTAATCTGCGAGTGTGCCATCACGGCTGCTGTCATTTTCTCGTGTTCTCTCTTGACAAGCGTGTGTCAGAACAGTACCACAATGGAGTCCCATGGAGGACGGTTACCTAATAATATGTCGTAAAGGTGTACTAACAAATACCTTGTAGACTTTGCCGAAGGCTCCATCGCCGAGTTCCCCAATGATGTCCCAAATCTCCTCGGGGTTGACGTCTCGGTGGACGTGCTCGTACTGCTTCTTCTTCCTGTCGGACCCGAGCTTGAAGATCTTGCGAAAATTGAAAAAGGACATTTTCTTTTTTTTTTTGAAGGCGGTGTTACTACAGTGTTATTGATGCCTCGGTGTTTCCCGCTCGTGACGCGGAGCTCGAGAAGCTACAAAAGCGTGCGAATGTCATTTAAGCTGCGGCGATGCTCTCAATTCCAACTTCCATTCCCGGGCATCTCGAGTCGTCTCGGTCATGGGGAGAGGGAGAAGCCCGAGGTGAGGGGAGCGGAAGCGGAGGAGGTGGAGGAGTTGACCGCTGCGCGAATGCTCCACTCCGCTTTGGTGCTGTTTGTTTGACACGGCTTGAAGGAGAGCAGCACGCCGGTGACGAGCATAGTCATTAAAGTGTCGACGCGCCTTCATTGAACGTCACCGCGGAAAGGCACACGAAGGCACGTCCCCGTGCCTTCTTCTTCTTCTTCCTCTTCTTCTTCGGCTAGCTGACCGCACGCTCAACTTGGCGAGCTAACGTCAGCTCACGTTAGAATAAGCATTTCCGTTTCTCGTATTCACAATAAAGGTCCAACTTTTGCATTCAGACGTTTTTGTTGTGTATTTACAGTATTGTGCGTGTTGCTTTACTACCGCACAAAAAAAAGTATTATTTTAATTTGGATACATTTCCGTTACATAGCGGGGTAGCATTTGTTAACTTAATGCTGATTAGCCGTAAGGGTTTCCTGTATAGCCCACTCAGCTCCAACACGCGTTCGACTTGAGCAGCAAAAGGAGGAAGAACGTTTTTTCTTTTTAGCACATAAACAACTGTGGTGAGAGCCTATAGAATGTAACGAAACGAAAGCCACCATGTAGTGTCTTAGACTGTTTTAAGTGACCTTGTCATATGCAGTAGGGCCATTCAACACCGCTCAAATCAACTAGAAACAAACGAAACTAAAGTGCAGTACAGTCATAAAAATCGAACATAAAACAATAAAACAAAACAATGTTACACTAACCTCGATAATTATTTCCCTTCTGGTTAAGATGTGTTCTTTAACTTCTAATAAATTCATTTTATCCTCTAAACAATTAAATAATTTATGATGCTGTGCAGTGCCAATAAAGTTTCTGGACTTGCTTTCTAAGATAAAAATACCCCCACGCGCACACACAATTTCCTTTATTGTGTTGTGGCGCCCCCCTGCGACAAGCCACCCAATTTTCCACCAATTCGTAGCACGTGCTTTTGGATTAATTTCGATTTATCTTTCAAAACCATTTGCATGTCGTATTTTTTCTCCTGTAAAAAGGCCATTAGAATGAGTGACAGTCATGTACTTTGTGATCTGGATCTAACATGCGTTGTAGCTGGAGCAAAGGGTCGCCGCATGGGACCGCCCTGCATACTGACCCTTCCTTCTCTGACTTTTTTTTCCCTCGGTGGTCCAACCCCCTCCTTTCGGGGGAGGAGAACCGTTGATTAAACGCCACTTTTACTGCGCTGTCATGTATTAGAAACTCTCAGACCGACCGAGAAGCACCACCTTCTCATGGATGCACGGGCTTTCCTTTCTACCTAACTTTGAAAAGAAAGCAACTGACAATCGTTGTTAAACTTCTTCTGGCTTTCATGGGCAGACGTTGTGCTTTGATCTCGTGGTGAAACTAGAGTTCTGTCGAGATGCAGCTCAGGACAGTGCTTGACGTCAATGTTGTGGATGTGCAGAAGAGGAGGAACCCCTCCAAACACTATGTAAGTTGTATAATACTCATTCCCAATACGACAGATGTGCTGAGTTTGCCCGTAGCCTGTAAACAAGCTTGGAAATCACAAGAAAAAAAAAACAAGATGGGAATCATGGGATGCTCTTTGTATTGTCATCAGGTTGCATCTAAATCGTTAAAAACAACAACATGCAAAATACCTGCATAACCTGTGCCACCTCGGATGATATTTGTTTATTATTTACTTTATTTACTACAAATCTTTAGTGTCATAAGTGTAATTGTATGTAATAAGAAAGATCATAGGGTTCAATTAAGTCATTATCAAGTAATGTGCTAGCAAGCAATTATCTTTTTCTATGTATTTATTTTCATATTTATTTTTTAAAACTTAGGCATTTGAAGGAGTCATGTCGAAGTCTGGATAACTATTGAAGTAGTCTCTTAACGCAATACTGTGCGTTAAGTTAATCATAACCTTAACCAAAGAAAAACAGCACATGTCTCTGCATGTGTGGACAGAGACACACATAAACCATTTGTGAGATGTAATTTGTAGTTACTGATGCATAAACCTAATTTATTCCAATAGGCTAATTATTTGACTAGTCGACTTTCCTCCTCGAGTCGACTAAATGCTTATCATGTGTTTCTGGTGTCTCATCTTCCAATTGAGCAATTTGGCTTTCACGTTAGAAGAATCCATGTCCCAAAGTCTCAGATATGACTGCTGGACTGCATGTTATGGCCTTGATATCATTTCATCGACTTAAGTAACAACACGTGTCTCAGTGGGACCCCAAAAGTCAATTAGTCCAAAGGATGAAATTGGATTAATTAACCTGAGAGTTAGGATCAATTGCCTCATCCATCTCCTGCTGTGTGGGGATCTCCCCAAGGCCCCAAAAGCAGAAGGTACAGACTGACAGTCCCCAGGGAAGGAAGATGGAGGTTAGGGAAGTCCCCTTAAGGGAAGCAGAGGAAGAAAAAAAAAAATCTCATTATCAATGAGCTAAGCAACTGAAAATGCTTATCCGGTTGGAGGGAGGAAAGAAGCAACCCTTTGTCTTTTGTCCTTCCTCACTGTTGGAGTGTAACTTCCTTCCATGGACTGACAGGACTGGAGACCATGGCAACTCATCCCTGTTTACGATTCAATCTTACTGTATGGCAAGTTTTTACGATGGCAACTCCAATATGGAATAAAATCGTATTTGTAAGGAATTTATTTGTCATGGGTCAAATGGTCGCCCATCATGAAACTTGAATAATGCATCCACGCAGCCTATGTACAAAAGTGTCCCTATTGTAAGTACTTGATTGCGCATGGGAGAAAAAAAAAAGTCCCTTGAAAGTGACTATGTCATTTTAGCCTCCGTTTTTGTGAATGACATTTCACGACATTAAACACACAAATCCACATGTATAATTAGTGAACCGCTTGAGAGCCAGTTCCTCCTCGTTGCACCCTCTGCGCAATAAACCAAAGTGAAAACTGACTTTCCAACTCATCCTTGCAGATTGTCGCCATATGCGTGAGCGCTGCGAGCCTAAACCCGCAGCGCGCTCCCACATGCTCGGATTGAAAGGTATTAGGTTCAGCCATCTGTTTCCGAAACCTCAAGGTGCTGAAAATGTCTTTTGGCCCTTAATTGTTCATGCAAATCGAAAATTATAATGGGAGAATGTCTGGCATCTGTCTTTTGTCCTGCTCGTGACTGATGTCTGCTCCACAAATATTCCCAGTTCAGCTTCTGGATGTGTAAACACTTCACTGCTGTCAGTGCTTTGACACAATTGGAGCACGTTTTCTTTTTTTTTTTACCCTGCAGAATTTCAGTATTGGATCGACAAGAGCCATGTTCATGCATCTTAATCGTAAGAAATGATTTACAGGCATGACACGTTACCTGAAATCCACTGAACCGGGCATTAACCTTGATGGCTTTCCAATGTTTCAGTGAAGCGCACCGACATTAATGAGTTTACTTGACCTTTGTCGAACTCCAAGTTAAGACCAGAGGGAATGCGCTTTTTTTTTTGTGTGTGTCACTTGAGTAAACAGCTCAAGCGGTGCCGCTGCGGCGTCTCTGGCAAAGGGACTTAATGCCTGTTTTGTTTGTGCTTCTCTCTCTTAGGTGTACCTTATCAATGTGACCTACTCGGACTCCACATCTCATGTCATCTACAGGAGATACAGCAAATTCTTTGACTTACAGGTATGTCGTAGAAGCAACACACAAATAAGTTTGTTTAAAAGTGGAGTCAACCCGCAGATTTTCTTTACAATAATGTTCTAAGCGCCTTCACTAGTCTAAACATGGCATTCTGATTAATATTGCGTTTGTGGAATATGAGTTAAGATGCAAAATACACCCGTTTTTGTCCATCTCAGGGGGCGGCCATTTTGTCACGTGTTGTCGACTCAAAATGACATCACAACTGTTCAGAGCTCAGGTAACGACCAATCACGGCTCACCTGATATCTGAAGCTGAGTCATGAGTGGTGGTTCTCTGAGCCCTGAGCAACTGTGATGTCATTTTCAGTCGACAGCAAGTGGCAAAATGGCCGCCCCTTCAGATGGACAAAAAAACGTGTGGATTTTACTGCTTAACTCATATTCCACAAACATAACATTTATCAGAACGCTTTGTTTACACTAATGGAGCTGCAAAGATTTTCTTACAAAGAAAATTTTACTCATTCACTGCCAGACATCCTCAGACCCTCTTTTACCTTAGCATTTGAAAAAATTAGAAAAAAAAAAAAATCCCGGGATTGAATGGCTGGACTCTGAAAAGACAAATAAATACATCAATGGCAGTGAATGAGTTAAAGATGATAAGTCTTGAAGTTTATTTATTTATGTTGCCAGCTTTGCCATTGGTTATCTTCAGTTTGACCTTTAGATCATTACTTTGTGTTCAGATGATGGATGGTGTCCAAAGACTGATGGAGCCCCCCTTGGAAATAAGCATATAGATGAAATCCAGTCAACAGCTGTATCATATTCATTCACGTAAAGGGAGGGCAGGGAGGAACAAAACACGTCAGATGGAATGTAGGGTGCAAGGTGGGGGCTCAAGTTGATGGGGGCTAAACAAGATCTCTGAAACCCTGTGGTGCAGTTCAGTTCAGTTCGCCAGGGTACCGTTGAAATCAGTTAAATCCTAATCAGGCCGGTATTTACATCGCTGGCTTACAATGGCTCAAAAACAAAAAAACAATGCTTTGCATTCCCCTTCTGTTATAATCCACAGTACGATTTATAATTTTTTTTCCCCCCACCCCATTCAATTCCTGCATTGTATCATGAGAGAAAGTCGCCACTTTCTCAAGTGTACCGGGGCACACCACTAAGACCGGCCTCCAAACGGAGGAGTGTTGATAAAATGGACAGTTCAGTTGGATTTACAACGGAAACAAAATAAAAAGCGTACCGTACCTGGCTGAACTGAAGCGTACTGCTTGGAGGATTAAGGAAGGATTAAGCAGTCCAAACAAAAACTCGAGTCATGTTTCAAGGGAAGAATTGAGATAAGGGGAGTTTGGTTTCCATTGTCCTAAAACTTACCAGAATTTTTCCATTATTTGGCACATTTCTGGTGGGGTACAAACTTCTGTTGTTAGGGTATGGTAGTTGTTGGGTGGATCTAGACGCGCTGCGGTTCAGCTGATAGAGAAAGGTCGGTTTTAGAATGACAATGGCATGGGACATATAACATATATATTTTTTTATATACTGTATCTTAAACTACTGAATTGTACCTCTTGGTGGACCAACCTTTTTGTTAGCCTTTGGGACTCCAACAGAGGAAACCTTTTGTTCTATGGTCCCGTGCTAATATCCAGGAAGCGTGCCTCTGTGTTTGATGGAAACAAGATTTTCTCTCAACGTTTCTGTCAACATTTGCCCTCGTGTTCATAGATGGCTGCTGCTGAAGTGTTTTTTATGGCCACGGTTATCAGTCAGGGTTAGCATTTCGCAGCTGTACGCTCAAAGTGTGTGGGAAACGTGCGTTTTAATAGCGCGTGTGAAGTGCACCGGGGGGTGATGACAATATTTTGATTGGTATTGAGCAGGTGCACCTTAAGGAAACGGGAAAGCAAATTGAGCGAGGATTTGTAAACTAAAACCAAGAGAAGGGGGATGCAGTTAAGAATAACACCGACAAATTCTTCCTGAAACTGATGTCGGAATCCTGGCGGAAAGAGTCTGCCCCGGTGTTTTGAATCGATCATGTTGCATCCATCTACCGATGTATCTGAATATTTCTCTTTCCCCAAACCAGAAACAGAGCTTGTGTTTGTGCGTCGGCCAACTTACACCTACTACCCAACTCCAGATGCCGTCTCGGTTTTTGGAACACAATTGCTTGTTTTATGCTCTCTGGAAGCTGACAGAGGCAAAATAAAGAGCCATTTGACACCCAGGCCTGACAAACGTGTTGATGATCTCATCAGATAACTATCAATTCAATGGAAAACAGAGAAAGGTCACAGAGTGGACAGTTATCAGCAGGCAGTATTGTAGACGAACTCTTTCAAACCTGTCAAAACAGCCTGGGAGACGAAGAATTCATTTGTGTTGTTAATGTTTTAAACATCTCCACTAGTGCACTTAGCATAACTCATACAGTCCCTCTGGGTAACAATCATCATATATTATCCGCCTCTTTGGCTATTTTCTTCCTTGCTGCTCAGCTTAAATGTGGTTCGCCTTCCCTAATACATGTGCAGACTTAAGCACATTAACCTATTTTCATGTCAGAATAGTGCTGAGCACAGATCTATTTTTTTGTTCTTTCACTGTTTTCGTGAAGCGGTCAGTGTGTCAAGCAGAGTTTACCCTCCGAGAGAAGCAGAAGGGAGTTTTTCAGACTCCACACCCTGCAGCCTCAGTGGATTGAGCACATGCATGGGTTTTTTTGCTGCATTCCACACGATTTGGATTTGGGAGTGTGCGACCTGGCTTGCCTTTGCCTTTTGGACCCAAACCTCCCCAAAAGTCTTTTAGCTGCCATTATTATCGGATTGCGGAATCGAATCTCGATCGGTATTAACCTGCCTGCGTTCTGTGGGATTTAATGCAGAACAGACTAAGTGATAAGAGTGCCACAAAAACAGACGCTTGACGAGGCAATTGTGAAAGCAACTTATTATGAGATGACATCACTCGATTTATGCAAAAGCAGTCGAATCCTCTCCAAGAAAGAAGAGGTCAGCGCTCTCTAATCTCTCTGTAGTAAACAAGTGTCTAGTAGATGTCAAAACACAAGTCAGAGTTGGTGTCCCTGCCCACACCAACATTCTTCCAAACTCCTCCCGCCTAAGATTCCTCTCCAAAAAGTTCCATTGTCTCCAGTTCCATGCGGTGTTGTTTACTTGCCTGATTTGGCCTGACCATCCCTGTGAGTTCAATTAAGTAAAATGCTTTAGATTATCGAGATTTTGCAGAGTAGTAAGGCTGCTTCCAAAGAGATTGGTGCTCGTTCCTAAAAAAAAAAAAAAAAAAAAAAAAAGACATTAAAAGGATTTCCCAAATATATGCAATGCAGCTGTGGATCTAATGTGGGTCGTGCTCCAAGTTGGCCAGCTGTTACCACACAAGCACCTTTCACACCTGTTGTGTGCTGAAACTGTGGAGTGCATCCAGCCACGTCCCACGGGATGATGTCATCGTGGCCTATGGATGTCTCTGAAAAGTGTCGAGTGAGCACTCCCATCGCAGAGGGAGTCAAAGGCTTCGCGTGTCCGGCTAAGAGCATATTTGCCAGAGAAACAGATTTTTGGAAGAGCCGCACCAAAGTTGTTGCCTTCAAAATCAAACGAGTGCTACAATTTATGATCTTGATAACTAAAAGCTCAGGACTGTTGTTTTTGTTTCAAAAGCACAACTTTATCTGATAAAGCCCTGCAATGCGCTAAATGGGATTTTCAGAGTCAAATTAAAATTTCAGCCAAATTGATTAATTAAATTGCATCAAAGACTCTAAATCAAACATTCTCCTCTATACCGGATGAACTTCAAGTCATTATAAACAATAGGGATTGTCATGTACATGTCATGTGATAGTTGACCTCTACTTTAACACTGATTGAAACAAGAGTTCAGAACATTCACATAGCTATTCATTCGTTACATTCAAAATACAGTTTACGTCAAACGGGAAAAAAACAAACAGAATTACGCATTGTGTATTTAAAACAACTACAACTTTGCCTTGAAGTCTGCTAGCTTAATGCTAACACATAACGGTAAATGACCTAGACGGGCTAATGAATAGCATGTGGCAGTTACAATGCTCTAAGCAAAGGCTATTTTGACCAAAACCGGTGCAGCGACACATGTAAACATACAAATTTCACCGCCAATATATTCCTCTGCGAATAAAATTATTAATATTGAAGCACCTTAGCTAGTCACTTAAAGTATATTAAAATTCTTCTTCATTTGTCTTTACGACTATATTATACTCCCCCCGGTGGCCAGTTTGTGCACAACAGAAGGAGCCGAAATGACACGCAAACTCTAGAGTGCTCTTTTCCTTATTAAAATTCAGATTCCATTTTTTGGGGGGGGAATGGATTAATCAATTAAATGAAATGTCTTTTCCATTCATTACAATGGGCAACGCTGATTTGAGATACATACATTCATGAGAACATCACTGGAGTCAAAGTTACTCATCATAAAAAATCTGTTTATGGGGTGACAAGCAAACCACGATTGAAAACAGAACCTCCTTGTTAGTGATCATTATTTTACAGACGTAGTATCCCAAAGCGCAAAACAGTGCGGTGGAAGAAGCTGATGTTTTAGGTTTACTCGTAAGGACTTTTGAATGGATTTTTGCCCGTTCAAACAAGGATGTTTTTCTGACACAGCATTTCACTCTGCACTTTTGAACACTATGACAATAGTCACTGTCTCCAAAGGAAACCGCATCTCCTAACCTTCCACATTCAAGCGGAGGATAAAAAGTCATGGGGATTTTGTAAAGGCAGCAGACAGATGAGGGCGCAGAAACCAAAACCACATCAGACCGCAGAAATCCTACCAGCAACTCCAAGTCCGTGGTCTATACTTTTTCTGTTTGTCCACCTGGTACTTTTTGACTCTTTCAACACTACACTCCTTGCCATTGAATTTGCTTGACGCTCACGAGCCTTTTCTGCTTAACAAAGCACATCTGGAACAAGGCAAAGCAGAATGCAGAAATGTCTGTCTCTGGATATTATATCACCTTGATTTATGTCGAAGAGGAAATTAAAAAAAATGGTGTTCGTCACACAAACTCACACAAATATGTAGATGCACTGTCTGGTTGGTTAGATTTGGTATGCTGGCCTTCTCTGATGGTTTCTTTTTAAACTTCTTAAGTGGAACGTGCTTAAGAGGGTATTTTTTTCCCCCAGTTAAAAGTGTGCGTGATGTAACCTTGTCTGTTGCACCAGAGATCAAAGTGGCTCTTATGTGTGATGGATGACACAGTAGCTCCTTAGATGCCGGCCATCGAATTCATGTACCATAACAGAGTTCATCTGAAAAAAATTATGGCAAATGACTGACTCAATTTCTGGCTTGCTTGACTTGCCATTGATGTTTTTTTTTTTCTTCCTCCCGTTGAAGTGTGACAGATTTTGAGACAGTCAATTGTGATTTTCTTTCTTCACTTTTGCAGATGCGGATTCTTGACAAATTTCCCATTGAAGGAGGACAAAAGGACCCCAAAAAGAGGATAATCCCTTTTTTGCCAGGTGATGAATCAAGACAAATTTGACACATTTAGAGGGTACAGCAGAGGTCCTCGATGGGCTGACTCTGGTCTGAATCTGGGGCCAGACTCCATTCCAAGCTAAGTTAGCTGTTATTATAAAACAATTTTGACACCTATTACTAAAAAACAACAACAACTGACAAAGGGCTTTTAAAGGCAAAATAAATCCCATGTATTTTTTTACAGGTAACTATAAAATGCGTTGTGAGCAATGCTGACTCACTGCATGGCTCGAGTTGATCGTCAGTGGCTTTTTTACGTGGCGCTCACCATTCACACCTTCAACTGTGTCATCTTTTCTTCGTATTGCGACACACTTTCTACTACCGTGACACGCGCTCCGTTTAGGGTTGCATTCCAGTTGACAAAAATGACCATCTCTTGACGTCTCAGCCAATCCAATTCGTTATTCAGAACAGCTTTGTGAAAGGAACAAATGGGCGTCCGTAAGGGAGTCAAACGGTGAGAACAAACGTCCAAGGAAGCGAGCTCATTTTTTCAGTCCTTGCGAAATGAATGAACTGGTTATATTTAACATGGAGGTAATTTTCTATGAATAGAAAAGAAGGATGTACAGCCCATACTTTTTTTTTTTTTTTACGACTGCAGCTTATTGTACGCTAACACGGCCAGTCATGTCACATTGTTTTACTTTTATGATCATTCACTTCACCTAAGCCCGAGCGTTACATTGTGGGCCATGTATGCAGGAGGTTCGCGAGGCGAAATGGGTCTAATCTGATCAACGTATTTTGAGTCCAAGCAGAAGGGGAGCAATGAGGAGATCCTTTGTAAGACAAACTGGACTGCTGGAGTCTGGCGGATTCTATTTTAGGCTTCTGTAAGCCCATGTTGTCTGTTTTGTGCTCAAAATACTACTTTGCCAAGGAACTATGTTAAAGTGAGGAGGCGGAGCTTGGCGTATTGCTTGCTCTTGATGCGCATGCGTGATATTCTTGAGCGTCTGACCATGTTTTGATTGGCTAAATATTTTCAGCACACTTTATTTGTACAACCCTAACGCTAACCCTGTAGCAAACTAAAACAACAAAAACTCTCTTACTGGGTCAGCATTTAAAGCAAAAGTCAACCCAAACATATATTTTTTAAAGAATATGTTCTATGCAGGCCCACTAATTGAAACACAGCATTCTGATTATTGTGCTTGTGCAATATGAGTTAAGCCACAAAATCCACCCATTTTTAGCCATCTCCAGGGGCGGCCATTTTGTCACTTTTGCCGACTGAAAATGACATCACAGACCCTCAGGGGTCAGGTAACGACCAGTCATAGATCAGCTTCAGAAAACAAGTGAGCCCTGATTGGTCGTTATCTGAGCCCTGAGGGTCTGTGATGTCATCTTCGATCGGCAGAAGTGACAAAATGGCCGCCCCCTGACATGGCTAAAAACGGCTGGATTTTGCTGCTTAACTCATATTTCATATTAATCATATTGCCTTGCTTCAACTAGTGGGCCTGCAGAGAACATATTCTAGAAAAAAATATGTTTGAGTTGACTTCTACTTTAAGTATTCAAAGAACTTTATTGGCATATCGGCAAATTTCCACATGATAAACTGTTTTTCTTTATTAAAAAAAAAAAGTTTAGAGAAACCTTTGAAAAAAATAATCACTAAAAAGCTTCATCACAACTTTTATGTGCTATGATTGATTGTTTTTACGAACTACCAAAACTGACCGTGTCGTGTTGGCCTTGCAGGCAAGGTCCTGTTTCGCCGAAGCCACATCCGAGATGTAGCCGTCAAAAGACTGAAGCACTTGGACAACTACTGCAAAGTAAGACCAAGATTGCACGTCTCATCCTCAGACCTGTAATTGCCTTGTAACACATGTCCATAAATGTCATTTTATGGCCTGTAAATGCTATAAAATTTTATGTTCTAGGTCAGACAATGACTGACTCTTTAGTGTCACCGTTGGTCAGGGTGACGGGGACAAGTTATCTCTTTGAGTGCTTTATTCGCAGTGCATAAGTGGCGCAACTCTTTCAGGGCAGCCTTTCGGCATTTATCTTCCCGTCCCAGGCCTGGACAGGAAAGCGAGCGCTCTATCTGCACCGCTCATTTCCTGTGGCCAGTGTAAATAGGCAGCCTTTAAAGGAAGCCAAGGAAGTGGGGGCACACTCGCTCGGAGCAGAACGCATGAAGAAAGCACAAATGAATCAGCAAAATCAACACAACATGCAGTTACCTGACCCTCTCGTCATTGTTTAGTCAGGGAGGAAGTGCTGGACAGGTGTGGTGCCAAGCGTGTCACCGCTTTTCATTCAGAAATCTACAGCAACCAAAATATTACACACGTCAGGCACAATCTTAATGAGATCCAGCAAAATACTGCACCGCCTTTACTCAGACACGACTGCATTCGCACTCAGTAGAGGGAGCTAAACTGTGAAGTACTGTCCCACTCCAGTCCTGTAGGTGGCAGTATTGCACCTTCTCAATCTGCAATACATAAAAATGCTCTAGTTGTGTTCTACAGCAGTGGTCGCCAACTTTTTTGGCCCTGTAACTATTCCCCGCCTGGGTGGTGGGGTGGCTGGTGGTTGTGTGTGGGGGGGGGGGAAACCGTCGTATCTGTTTATTTTACTCATTTGCTAGCTTGTGCATTTAATATTACCGTTACGCGACTGAGACAACTTGACATGCGTTAAAGAGGAAATCTTTCTTTCTTTCATCTGCGCGGCCCACCGCGACCTGGTGGTTTCGGACCCCTGCTCTACATCATACTGTTTATGTTTGACTCAATTCATAAATTGATGTCTCTGTGGTTTTGACACAAATGACATTTTGGCATTGTAGAAATGTAATTATTGGCACCAAAACGAGATCCCACTGTGAAACTAAAATACAGTTAAAGGGGAAGTCATATATGTACATCATAAAATGTGGTTTTCAGTGCCTTCATATTTCCCCTTTCTAGACCACCTTATACAATGACACCGCTTCTTATTTTTTCCAGTCATCGTTTTTCCACTGTCAACTTCTTGGTTTTCCACATTCAATTGTCTTTTTTTTTTTTTCTCTTTGACCTAATACCAGTGCTCTGGCTCCATAAATGTCCTGCCCTAATGAAGTTTAGAGAACATCACAGACGGGCCCTTCTCAAGATGCCCTTTTAAATATGGTTTCTATAAAGCTTTGTTTATGGCTCCAGAGCAGCTGCCTGAGACAGATGATTGTTATTCTATATCATCCCTGTGGGCTTGACTCTGGGCTAAGAAACCTTCATCCTTCGCCTCCACACCCTCCACCCAGTGTTCTCATCTGACCAACTGTGCAGTCACAAATTCTTACTCACTGCTGGTCAAACGTACTTCGGAATACATGCAACCTTTTATTGTTAAATATGCGCCAAACAGAAGCTTTTCTGCCTCCTTCCCGCAGGCTCTGATGAAGCTCCCCACCCACATTTCCCAAAGCGAGGAGGTTCTGAAGTTCTTTGAGACTAAGTCAGAGGACCTCAACCCTCCCACTGAGTGAGTAACTATCACTGTGTGTGCTCCGTACACTGACTCATGAGCTCTCATCGTATGTGTGTGTTGGATCCAGATGAGTGACACGGGCTTTAATGAAAGTAGCGTCTGGCAGGGGACATCTGATCCCAGAACAAACGCAATTAGGATCAGCGGTGTCATGAAAATGTGGCAAAGTTCACATCTTGGAACGGTGTCATCATTTGTCACGCTCGCTTTGAAGTCGCAGTGTTGGATTGGTGCTAGATTACAATTGTTCAAGTTAGCATTCAAACTACGGCCTGGGGGCCTTTTGTGGACTGCGGTCCAATTCTTAGCGGCCGACAGTAAACCGTGAAAATCCAGAAATCATTGATTCCTCCTAAAATGGGTTTGTTATTATAGTAACTTTATATTTTGTTTCCACTTTTTTTATTTTTTTATTCAGTTACCGGTAGTTTTAATATGTTTTTAGAGCAGGTTTGTTAGTTTTTATTAGTTTTATTAATTTTTTGTTGTATTGTTGTTGGATAATTATACAGTTAGTATTAGTTATATAGTTAAAATTAGTTAGTTTTGTAAGTTTCAGTTAACTTTCGTAAATTTAAAAAACGTTTTTGTTATTATATTATTTCGATAACAGTGTTTTTTCTTGTAGTCGTAGTTACTTTGTCAGTTTTTGTTAAACATTTCTAACTATAATAACTTTTTTCAGCAGTTAAATTATTCAACACCAATAAACGACCGTATTCAGAAGTTAAATTATTCAACACATGCAAACCACCTTCACGTGAGGCTTATCAATGGGATTAGCTCGCATACTAGCCTCAATAACATAGCTCACTCCCAAGAATACATTTTATGAGATACAGGTGAGAAAGTGTTGCTAACTAATACAAGTACTACGCGTTAAAACAATTGTTTTATAGAGAGAATTTCTAGATATGCAAAGTCACAATTAAACTACTAACAACTAAAACAGTCACAAAATGGCCCTTTATAACTCCGCAGTAAATAATGGGAATTCAGTTAGTTTTCTGCAAAACTACTTGCCTTATCACCTCCTTTATTGTATATATATAAAATAAACCTTGACTGTCAAATATTTAAAAAAAACAATAACAACAATTGCTCGTTGGTTTGGTTTTAACATGCTGAAAATGTCAAAGTTGCCCTCACAGCCCTTTATAATTCTTTTTATAGGACAACGTTTGTACACCCTTTGTCAAAGTGATATTCTTATCCTTATATTTATGCATACAGTATGTAAGCTTTGTTTTAGGTAGTGCACAAGCGTGAATTTAAACTCCTCAGACCATGAATGTTGATGCTACAGTGTCCCGGCCCACTCAAGGGGAAAAACCTCTTGAATCATCGTTCCGTGTCCAGCGGGACTGCAGTCTCATGCATGTTAATCCCACTTCAAAGTAAGAGCCGGGAGACAGTCCAGCAGAGTTTAAACGTGGGGGGTCTCAAAAGTCACGCCAGCCAAACGCCGAGTAAAGTCAGAGAACAATTTTATGGGGCCTTAAGACCCTCTGCTTTAAAACAGCTAGTATGATATTCATACCGATACTGCGTATCAAACCTTTCATTAGCAACAAAATATTATTTGTTTTGAATGACAGTGTTGGCGTACTATTGATTTAACGATACAATATGTGTGGCATCGAAGTGGTTCTCTAAAAACTCATCGTCTCCTGCCATCTAGTGGCAAGCACTGGTACTAAAAGAATATTAAATGCTGTGTGGTCAAGCTGTCAATAGAGGGAGCCAAATAGCAAGCCTGAGCTCTGTGTGGTTCGTTGCAGAATCTGCATGAGCACAGAAATAGTACTACCACAGAAATACTGCTACTAGTACTACCACTATTACTACCAACAGTTTTACTACTACTACTAATGACAATGATAGTAATTATGATAGACAGTAATATTAATATGTGAATTCAGCTACAATCAGCTACATGCTGTAGAATACATTTCCTCAAAAAGGTAGTGGGATCTTTGCTGTCTTGAAATTAGCTGGTTTGTGATTTGCCATTTGAGCCTGATTCACTCTATATTATGCTTGTCACGTACAATCATAATTCCTTGGCCAACTTGTAGTCTTGACTGCTTTCCGCTGCATTTAATGACTGTTAGTAAATTACACTCCATCAGTCTCCATGGAGATGATTCTTTCCCCTCTGCATTTAAGCTTTCCGAATAATTTTAGGAACCATGCGCACATCCATCCAGACACTCCGGGACTCGCTCCAGCTCTGATGGAAGTATGCATAATTCCGCGAAACGCATGCAAACCGTATCTCCATTTCAAACAGCGTTTGCCTACTCAGTGGCGCTAATAATCGGCTCATCGCAGTTGGAGTTTTCGATGACTTTCTGCTTGTGTGTGTGAGGGCTGCCTGGCCGTACTTTACATCTGGACCCTTCGATCTGAGCATATGAGACCCCAGCGTGGATTCTATGCACTCGGCGTGCAAATATGAGAAGACCAGCGCCCACTATTTTAAATATTAGCATTAGTTCACCTAACTGAGCTTTCCGCGTCAATTGATGTCAACCCGAGCGCGCAAGGTTGGCTTTGTGCTTTGTTCATTTACTTGCAGTCATCCTAATCGGGGCTGATTGTATTCCCTGTGTTTATGAAGGGGAAAAAATGTTAGCCGTACACCTATTTCTTAATGTTTATACTGGCTCATGGGATTTTAGACCATCCCAGATGATTTGACTGCAGCACTGGACAATACCGCGGCTCGCTAAGGACGTAGCGTCTCCATGTACATCCGCAAGTCTGTATTAAACTTCCCCCAAGTGGCCAAGGTGCACACATTAGAAGGAGCAGCACAATGCCCGTTGAATTAGAGGAAAAATGTGGCAAAAACTGATCACTTCTTTACATTTTATTGAATTATATCATTATTTTTTTACTTTATGAAGTACAATATTATTGGGTGCTATTTTTTTTATTATAAAACACATAAAAAAAAAATAGTCATAAGCTTTGCTTTAGATGAGCCCGTTTATCTTAATGCTAACAAGCAATGCACAACACCATAGATAGGCAGTATAAAATATTAAGCAATGACAGTTTAAAAGAAGCAAACTGTTTTTGTCCCACGTCCTACTGCCGTGCACGTTGGTGTGCGGACCTTGGCCACCTGGGGGCAGCATAAGACAGATATACCTGCAGCGGATCCCTGTGGAGGATAGGGACAATACGCAAATAGCGAAAATCCGCAGATAATTGACGGTCCTTATAATTGCCTGCATTGTACACTGTATTTTATTTATCCTCTGCGAAGAACAACGTGCTTGCAGTGTGACAGGTTCGATTGCAGTTTCCGTGACCTCAAATGCCCCGAGATGTGCTGTCGACTTCACCACAGCACACTACACAAACTCCACCGCTAGCCTTTCTCTACGTTTCTTAGACAGTCTCTGATTGGAGTGCATGAAAGTATCCCTTTTTACAGACTCATGTTTCCCTTTACACTTAGCTTTCCCCACATGGGAGGTTATTAGTGGTTGCTGTTTGGTCAAACAGACATCGTTTACCCCTGCAAGTTCGCAGCGCCGCTGTCTTTGTTTGTGCATTTGTCTGGGGCTTTTCAACAATCAACTTGCCCTATTATGATGACTTCCTGCTCTCCGATGTCGAGCGGTCGAGCCGGAGCTGCCGATTCCTCCCGTTGAGGTTAATCCTGGGTCACCCTCGGTGTCTGTGTAATGTATACATCGCGCACAGCAGAGATATTCCACACATTCCATTTCTAGTCGGCCCACCAAACGTGACGCACGGGCTAGATTAGTTTTCCTAATACAAGTGCTGGATGGATGATTTAATAATGGATGTGGGCACTGAGCAAAGTCAGCCACTTATGCGGTAGCCAAAATCTTGAAAGTTTCTGTCTGTGTAATGTGGAGTTGTGACAGCAGTGGTGAACACAGGCAGTTGTTGGACACCAATTTCCTTATCATCTCATCTACCAACCTGTCTGTCTGTCTGTCTGTCTATCTATCTACCTATCTATCTATCTATCTATCTATCTATCTATCTATCTATCTATCTATCTATCTATCTATCTATCTATCTATCTATCTATCTATCTATCTACCTACCTACCTACCTACCTACCTACCTACCTACCTACTTACCCGTCTACCAATTTAGCCATCTAACCATCAATCTACCATCTACCCACTTATCTGTCACCCTACCAACTACCAACTGACTGACATACCAACCAACTGACCGACCAACCTACCTTCCCACCAATGTACTACATATCCATCAATCTCCCCATCTATCTACCCAGCTGTCTGTCTAACGATCTACTCATCAATCAACAAATGTAGCTACTCATGTATCTGCCTTTCTGCCTCATTCCCTCCTTCCCTCACTCCCTCCCTAATATACGTACGTACCTAGCAATGAGTAAATGTGCATTTAATGTCCGTGCTAAAAAAAAAAAAAAAAAAAACAAGGTTGGAGATTTTAATGGCATTCTGTTATAAAATCACACGCCAACAAAAACTGAGATAATCCTCGCGCAATATAATCCTATTACAATCCTCCCTTCATAAAGATGACAGCTTGACAGACTTGTTGATTTACGCGACTAAGTTGAACCAACAGTTGATTGACTGGTACTCCAAACAACCCCAACCTGAGATTAATCAACAACGCTTTGAGATGAAACTTTTTTTTATGTCTAATCTCCACGCGGCTAATGATTTGGCACGCTTCTGAGATCGAGTGTTGATTGCAACAACGTGCGGCGAGCCAGAGTTTGCATTCTTTGTCCTCCTCTCGGGAGGAATGTCCTCCCGGCTCCGTGCTAGAGATCGTTTGCTCGCTTCACGGGTCATCTACTTTACGTCCATCATTTCATGTTTTCACCTCTCATGCGTCATTTCCACTTCTCATCTTCCCGACGAGCCAGTGGAAACATTTTTATGTCACAAGCCAATTCAATATTTTGTTGCAGCCCTTTCTTAATATTAAAGAATGTCTTTTTAATGAAGCCGGACTGGGCCATTATCTAATGGTCGCCATTTGGAATGTCTCCTCGGGGATTAGTTCATGTGTCCAGAACCGGAGTGGGAGTCGGCCAAGAGTGACTTTATCTTAACTAACACATGAATCCAGTTCGTGTTTGGATGTTACTCACGCAATAAATATTGCTTGTATCGAACCAAGATAATTTCCGCCACCCTCTCGCGGACTTAAATCGGTTCATTATGTTTTGTATTGAAAGCTAACACATACTGTGCGGTTCAAATATAACCTGTTTTGACATTTGACAACGTTAAAAATACCCTAAATGTCATTCTTCCACCTTGAAATTCCCCGGCTTTTTCTAAAGTGACCCAAAATATAAAATGAAAATACAGTCGTCCCTCAATTTCTAATAGTTCACTCGCTGCACCACATTTTTTTTTATGGTGCTTAGTATATAATATAGCCTACCACCACTAGTTAGAACGAATATGAATCTCTTCTCAGGTGATTAGGAGAGATGGATTATTATTATTACCCACTGGTGTAGTTTCAATTGCTTTACTGAACTAATAGTAACAAAATTGAGTAAACACAAGCACATTCTTAGACGACCTTCCGATGGCCTCAACTGAGGCCATCACTGAACACCAGAGTAGCTCATGTTTCGCCGGTTAACAGCCTGCCAACGCTACGTTCCCATAAGATGATTTTCACGTCACACAACAGGTCGGACCGACCTTTTAAGTTCACACAGGTCACATCAACGTGAGGATGGCGACCCCGAGTTGATATTACCGTATAGGAACAAAGCTTTAAGATAAATACAAATAAAAAAATATGTATTTTGGTTGCTCCGTTGAAGGTCTATTGGAGCGTAACCCTCACGAAAAGAATAAAGATAAGGATCAGAAGTCATACAGAGTTAAGAGAGTGCCTTGTCACAGACACACACAATCAACACTTGAATAACACGTACCTGCAATGTATTCAATACATGTTCACTTTGATTAAGGACTAGTTATTCATTTATACTAATGTCAGACAGGCTATTTTGAAAAGATCTGTAATTCATAATTTAAAGGCAATTATATTTAGGATATTCTTGGCCTGCGTCAAAATTGACGCAGAACACACTAGGTGTGGATGGAGAATGAACCGTATGTAAGGGATTAAGCAAATATTTTTCTTTTCTGGAAAACCAGCGTAAATGAAACAGAGTTGAATGTTGTTCCAAGCATGCAAATTTTGGAGAAGCTCTCTCCAAACATGCCCTCATATCCATAACTGGCCACAGCATCAGTGCCGCTGCAGAGCGCCAGGTGTCAGTTCACATTAGCGTCAGTCCGCACTGTCTCTGCACGCCACCATGCTAACCCCAATGCGCGTCACGCTACGATCCATATTTACACGCACTCGTTCGAAAAATATAAGTGCACTTTAATGAAGTAGCATGAATTCACTCAGCAATCCTTCGATTCCTTGGGCTTCGAGTAGCTTCAAAATGTTTTTTTTTTTTTAGGTTGTGGGTTATGCTGTGAGTTAAGATGAATGAGAAAAATACTGAATTGGGTAAATATAGAATTTTTGTGGAACAATATCACTAAGATATATAGATTGCAGTGCTGCAGAGTACACGGAAACGGTTCTGCTCGTGATTCTTTGAAAATAGTTTAGCCAAATACACTGATACGTCAATATTCAAAAAGCCCAGATATCGTACGATTTGAGAAAAAACTGCGGGGGTAAAATGTACCTTAATAGTTTCACAAAAACATAAGACTTTAGCAGGCGACTGCTAACGTTAGCTTCTAGCGTTGCTTAGCTAGCACCAGTATGTGTTGCTTCCAATCAAAGTTAGTGTTTTATTGATTTCACATCCAGCACGTCTTTAGTGCTTAATTTTTAAGAGCATGTTTTACACAAACATTCTCAGTGTATTACAATAGTTACCTTTAAACACTTGTTAATGGCATGGCTGTTAAGATAGTAAAATGTTTACTTTAAACGTTGACAAAGGTTTTACGATGGCAACACTGTGACACCGGAAACGTTGACTTTATTTTTTAACCAAATGTTTCCTTTTAAAGCATCCTGAAATATATTGCGTTGAACTGTTAAGCTTCCAAACTGCTTAGCCTTTCGTAGTATGATTCTAATGACACCTTGTTGACTGTTGAGACCCTCCACACTCTGTGGTCTCCCCACCCCCCTCTGATATCGCGACAAGTTGTACATGCATTCCCAATGAGGGTTTGGTCCTCTGCGCTTGTGCCAACCGCGTTGGGACCGTCCCACAAATAGATTGAGACGTATTCACACACTGGATTAATCAAGCCGTGTATCGATGCTTGGTCTCGTTTTGAGAGCTCAAGCCCGAAAATGACCATGCCTCTCTTGTGTTGCTTTTTTTCCAGGGACTGCGGGGGCTCTGGCAGACGCAAATCGGGTAAGGATCTGTTTTTAGAAATTCAACCATTGTATTCCATCTTCTCAGATCTCACCGTTTACGGCTCTTACAAATATTATTTTACCATTTGTTTATTGTGGTATTTTTGGGGGCCACAAACCGAGCCCTTTTTTGAATACAGAACAAACGCGAGTAACTGATTGACCTACCCCCACCCCACCCCCAAAAGTTTATAGATGCCTACATCAATAGTGTAAACTGTAGATATACCGCAAACTATGATCTGAAAAAAATATTACCTGAGATTGCGGTTCATTGTTCGCAGTTTTCAGCTGTTCATTTTCCTCCCAGAGAACAGAAAGAAAAACACCTAAAAACAATAAGTACAGCTCTTTAAAGCACAAACATGTACACAGCAAAATACATGTGGCCAAGAATCTCCTTCAATTCCGCTAACAGCCCAGATTGAACTTGGCTCCACCCCCATATACAGAGATCCTAGTATTTGTGAGATGTATCACTTCAACATACTTCCTTGACACCAATTACTACTTATAATGTATTGCATCAAAACCTCCAGTTATATTTTTCCACAGGATGACACTTCCAATTGTACTCTGCAGCAAAAAATGTGTAAACAACACAAAACACAAGTAAATAAAGTAATAAATAACAGCAATAAAGCAAAAATGAAAAAAAAGAACATACAAAACAGAGGCTTAATTACTACTTTCCTGTCAGCTAGAGGTTTCGCACCATCTTGTGGCATTCCGATAAGAGCACCAAAAAACATGAATGGGCGCGTTTTACAGCCAATAGCTGAGGAGACGTTCCACAGAAACAAAAATGCGCAAAGGTAAATTTGTGAATAGCGAACTGTGACTAGTTGAGAGGTCACAATATAACTTGTCTAACTGCTTCCCTTTATTACAAAAACATTTTTGAACCGACTGACCCGTTATAAGAAAACGATGGGTGGGCGCTGGGTGGACCACCTGTTTGTGCCTCCATATTTTCTCTGCCAAAGCTGGCGGTTGGAGAGATGTGTGTGCGCGTGTGCGCATTGGAGTGGGTGTGTGAGAGGAGAGTGCAATGGAAGGAGAACGTGTGAGTGACTCAGCTGACCATAGCGATACGGGCGGAGGAGGCAGAAAATAAAAGTATGCAAAAGGCTTTGGCTAGCAGCTGCGCGAGTGTATTTGTGTCTGTTAGTTGTCACGTGCGCGTGCGTGTGTAGTCTAGCATAACCCGCGCACACTTTGCTAAATGACGTTTCTTTTAGCAATCATGCACATTTGCTCCGCTTGAACCGGACTTGCCACCGAAAGGAAAAAAAAAAACCCTCTTCTAACCTGAATTTATCATATGTTCCATGGCATTAGGCTTTATGCAACAAGGAATTCCAGCGCCATTGCAAAATGGAAACATTTCTGCACTGTGTGCGTCAAGTAACCTACATTCACTCTAAGCATCGAGGCGGCCCTGGAAAGTTCATCATATAGTCCTAATTAGCGTTTAATGATCTAAGATCTACATGTGTTTATGCGTTTACTGATCTGTAAACCCCGGCTGGACATTAGCGGTTAGCGCAGATGAAACGGTTGACCTCGCTCCTCCACCAGACTGCGGTGAAATTTTGTGCTGGAGCTTGCATCTTTGACGGTTTCCATAATTACACGGTGCCAGTATCCCGCTAGACTTTGCTGAGAATGCGAGCGCTTGGGAGTTTGCGGACTGGGATGTGTGTGTTTACCTGGCAAGCGCCAGACCACGAAACATTTGCGGTTAACACACCATCGATCTCGCTGAGATTAGAGAGAATAAGTGCTTTAAAATGGCACCCTGGCACTTGTCTCGTGTAATTCTGTTGTTTTGTCAACAAGAGTTTTACAGTCACCGCAGATGGCAACAAAGAATTATAATGGGACTTCTGAATTCTTAGGCTTTGCTCGATTTTAGTATCCTTTTCATCATGTCCGTGGCCATTTAAAAAAAAAAAGGTTGTTTAAAAGCATAACGTTTTTAATTAACTTTAGTTCTTGTCATCCTTCACTGCTTCACTTTTATGATTGCTAACTCATTCACTGCCAGACATTTTCAGACCCTCTTTTAGTCTAACGTTTGAAAAAATTTGAAAGAAAATATAAATTCCTCAGATTGAATGGCTGGACTGTGAAAAGACAAGTAAATCCGTCAGTGGCAGTGAATGAGTTAAAATACTAGTCCCGGGGCACGCAACCACAGTTACGTAAACATGGTTAGCTAATGTAATATATCTTAACGCGCCCACTTTGAAAGTGGTTTTAATGAATAAATGGTAACAAAATAAACACGTGACACTTAGCCAACCTGAGCTAACAGATGACTACATACACTTTCGTTTACTGACGCATGCGTCACTCACCAGGCCAGGCCCCGCCTTTTAAAGCCATACACATTGAAAATCACAGATACTACAGTGGAGAACGTGAGGATGCTATTGACAATCTATAGTGGTGTGTGTGTGTGTATGCATGTTACATCATCGCTTGTACTTCTACATTTAAATAATGCCCGTCATCTTTGATCTTTTTTTGTGAAAGCCTTTGCAATAAATGTAACGCTGATCAATCACAAGCTGCTTGTCACGGACAAACATGTCGATGTGCTTCCAAATTCCATTGCTACACGGTGATCTCATCCAAAAGGGACCCAATGCTGCCATCTGCTGGCCGTAGTTGCTGTTTTTTGAAAAAAAAAAAAAAATATATGTATATATATATTTTTTTACTTTGCCCACTTTAACAATGAGAGCAGACGTGCCCAATACAAAACCCCGCAATTAAAAAAATAAAACGTTTTATTACGGCAACGGATAATCGACAGAGTAATCAATTCTGCATATACCGTGTACGTGCATTTCTAATTTCATTTTTTTAATGAAAACTCATCTGACAGCTGTGAATTAAAAAGTATTTGGTCATCCATTTAAAGTCCACTTTCAATCGATACATTTTTACAAACATCCACTGTTATCCTGTCACTTTTGTGAACTATATCCGTGATCAGCTGCTTCCGATATTTCTGGAGCATTTGACACGTTTTGCTGGTATTATGAAAGTGAGAAGTCAGAAGACAGCACGAAATGAGTACGAGAAGCAAAAGCGCCGCAGCGCTCGGGGGTGTAGTGCATGTGAAAAGCAGATGGGGAGGAGGTTTACGTGGCAAGTGGAAACCATTTCAGTGTTGCGCCTGAACCTAAGGGAGTGTGTTTATGTGTGCAGCCTTGCTGTCTTTATTTGAGCTGCAGGCCTCCGGGGGCCTACGGGGCGTATGTGTGTGTGTGTGTGACTGGTTGCACCCCTGTCAGTGTTTACATGTGTACACGTGTGTGTGTGTGTTTGTGCTCTGTTTCGGGCAGGGGCAAAAAGGTTAACTGATGCAGGGGTGAAATGTTGGGTGGGTCAAGAGGTGTTTTGTGTTTGCAGATGGATACGACTCGAAGTTGGCACAGGAAATAGTTAAGGGCAAATGTGGGAGGACAACTGTGCACTGTTTCACCAGTCTCTTTCTCAATGAAAAGCCATTGAGTAGTGTGCATTTAAACAGATCAGCCCCCCCCCCCCTGCTTTTTCATTCACAATGATGAGATTCACAGAACAAGAACGACCCATTGTAGGGGTGAACGCAGGTTCAACTTGAGTGCATGCAACTTGAGTCATAAATGATGCCTTCCGTTTAAATTTACTGTACTCTTGCTGGATAAAAAAGATGGACAGCCGTCATAGTATAATGCAACCGACGAGGCTGAAGTTTTAGCAAATAAAACCAAAATTCTAAAGATCTAAATGTTTAATATGTAATCCGGCTAAGCGAGCTGGCCGTTATACACGGCAGCGCATCACTGGGAAATTATGGAGGAATTAGAAAAACTGAAGTTGAATTAATTCAATAGTAATAACTAGAGCTTCTCAATAAAAAAAAGCTTGACACGCACTTTTCGTATTGATACTTTATCAGCATAGTCCATAGCCCACTCGATACTTGTGAGAGTATTGAAATGTCGATACCGCGGAATCGATACACACGTCACTAATATACGGGGATTACTGTACCTCTAAAAGTGGAAAATAGCAGGTCGACTTCATCCTCCCAGTGCATGTTAAGTGCCCTTTTTACAAAACAACAACACTTGGGAAAAAAGCAGGAAAAAATTCTGGCTTTTGCAAAATGGTCTAAACCAGCGTTAATGTATTGTTCAATTTCTCCCCCACTTCCACTAAGTACTATAAGTAGCTCCATGGAGACTTCTATTAGAACTGGTTTTATTGAGAAAGTGTGAATGTTTTCTCTTTTTTTTTTTTTTTTATATCAAAGGCTTCACTACCGAATTACAGATTAATTGAACACAACAAAACTCTTTTTATAACATCGACTAACAAGCTTGCGAAGGTTGTCTGAACTCAAGAATTGTTCTTGGAAATGTCAATACTCGTCTGACCTTTCCCCCGGCGAGGGCCACATAGTGATGCAGTGACATGACTACATCTGCACAACATCGAACAGCAGTCCTGCGACCTTTGCTAATCTCGCTGCACATCTGCTGCTGATGAGCCAAACAAAGGTGCTGCCAAATTTGGCTCCTCGCGAGAAAATTGATGAATTACCGCGCGTGATTAGCGCAGTTTTCAGCAATTGTCATCTTTTTTTTGCGGCGCCGATGATGGGTGAGCATGCACGGGCGCTTTTTGGGGGGAGGGCTTTGGATGCCGTTTGGTCGTCTGGGAGTGCGAAAGCAGGAAGCGCGCGGATAAATCAGAGTGCGGCATAAACACAGCGAGAAGTTAATAGAGCCATCAGATGCAAGCCAAAAGTAAATACTTTTCTTTTCTAGGCCCATTAAACGAATACTCGCAAGCGCATGCAAATTTAATACGCAGTAGCAAGGTTGACGCGTTTGAAACAAGACCATTTAGGAGCAAAGTTGTTTTGCCTCAATTTCATTTCCTCCGCTTTGAGATATTAACTTTATTTTTTCAAGGCGCACTGAATTTCCGCATACTCAGCCAAGGTCTCTTATTTACTCTTTTGAACGTCATTTAACAACAGTTATGCTGAGAATATGTCTATTATTGTTGTGTTCTCTAATTGTGTACCTCATTCAGTTAATATTTAGCAGCGCTTGCAACTTTTTACACAAATTAGCACCTCAAAAATACGTTGCTCCCTAAGTATCACCATCATGGCATTTGTATGTCCCACTGTGAAAAGTCAAGAAATCATAAAAAGAAACTATACTTTCATTTTCTGACGCCCACATCACTCACCACGCCAGGCCCTGCCACACCCTTTAAAGCCCTACACACTCAAAGTCACAGATAATACCGTGTAGAACATGATGATGCTGACCTCACTTGGACAATAGTGATAATACCTCCACCTCAGGTGCGCATTTTCCTTTTTAATAATGCATAACCCATTTTTTTAATCTAATCCCGTCCGACATAATTAGTTGAGAAGAATGTAAAAATAATCGATTCTAAAAATATTCAACAGCTGCCGTTTTAGTGTGCATGAATGCATACCACTATAGATGCGAACCTACTTCATTTCAAATGAGTAATTACACAGGAAAGCCAACACATGCATGAATACGTTCGGAGTTTTACGAGCTGCAAAAAAAAAGTGTGGCACTTGCGTCCTCACTTAGCCGCCGTAATAAGTCATCGGCGACTGTAAAAACACTTATGTACTTCTAGGAAAATGGATGCTTTCGCCTGCGTCAACTGAATTATAACCGCCGTCGTATTATACTTGGAAGACGAGGAGACAATACCTTAAATAGAAGTAGTGTTTCTGTCTCCAGCGGCGTGGTTTCGGCAAACGTCCGACACGATACAACATTACCTTCGTAATGCCATGTCAGACTCTCCGCTGGGATCTGAAAGACGGATGGTGTTGACTTGACCGACAGAAACGATGAGGTTGTATGACAATTTTTAATCTGGAAAACTAAAACAAAACCAAACTGAAAAAAAAAAAAAAGTAAAGTATTGCTCTCTAGTGTGTTTCAGCACTGCCAGGTGATTTCTTTGGTGGAATGGCAGTTCAATCTAGCCCGTCTTCAACCGCTAAGCCTCATTTGGATTGACATGTTCGTATTTTTCATCCTCATGCTAAAACACACTTCCTCTTTCCAGGAACACTTTGTCACACTTGAAAAGTAAATGCTTCATTTGCTCCACCCCCCCCCCCCCCCTGTTTCCTAAGTCGAAATATTAGACTTTTGTTCTCAAACACTACTAAAGGATAAATGGATGTGAAATCACCATAGATGCATGTTGAAAAATACATTTAAAAATTGGTAGTGTGCATTATCGATACCAATGTTGTTAAAGTGAAGCCCGGCGTATTCATGAGTCGGCACTGCAAATTTTGGGGAAACTGGCGTGAAAAATGTGCTCTTTTGGCCAAAATAATAGAAATATTATTTGGGTGTCATCTTGTGGCATCTTGGTACCAAGGAACTACATTGTCATTTCAACAAAAGTAGTGGCTTTACCTTAAACCTTTTGAGGAGTTTTTATTAGTCCCAACAGGACTTGGTCCCTGTCCTGCACAAATTGCAGAGAAACACTGTTCTGTATTGGTATGACTTGCAGATATGCAGCACTTTGGACGAATGTAAAGAATTCTTCAAAAACAGGCATTAAGTGGTTTGATGCCACTCGAGGGCGGTTAATTGTCCAACTAAAAATACGGCAACGATAATCACATGTTGTGTCCTACATAGCTCGCGTTAGGAAAGTCATCTTAGCTTAATGCTGACAAACAATGCAAAAGGCCATAGACTGGCATAAGGGACGGATATTTGAACACAAACGCTAGAGAAACACACGCAGACAGACAATTGAATTTATGTTTTATGTACCATTTATCGATGAAACTCCAAATTCTGTCCTCTCTAACTCATTAATAATCCAACCGGAAATGCTTTCAGGTTGAGACATTTGATGACACCTTAATTCATGTAGCGGTATGGTATCCATGCCAATGACACTGGTCGTGTATTTACTTGTAATCCGATCAGGAACAAATCTGGCAGTATTTCACACCGTGTTATGAGTAGGCCTTTTGTTGCTGAGTGGGCAAATTTTAAAAGCACGTTAAAGTGGATGCACACTGGCGCCCTTGTTGTAAGGCCACCACATGAAAGCGCGGTCGGCAGCGACGTTTTGTTTATAGGTCGAACTGATTGGAGCGGTTGACTCTTGTTAGCCCTGCATTATTTCAGTCAACTACACCTATTTGCAAGACTTTTCACGATCAAGCCTTCGTTTCCTAGCCGCTGCGTCGCCCGCTATTGGCGGCAGTCGCGTCTCACGTTTCCGTGTGCCCTGGCAAATAAAATCCATCTGTGTGTGCCTCACAAGTGGGCATTCTGATACTCAGAGTGAACCCGGCGCCGGCCAAGAGACGAATGTGATCAAGTTATGAAAACAAGCGCAACCTAAGTCACCGCCGGTGTTGACATGGTTAACCCAGCGAGGTAGAGAAAGGAACATTTCCATTGGCTGCGCCGCACGCCGTAGGCCGAGGTCTAGTGTTTCACGGAGACGGAGGGCCATCCCTCTGAGTGCTGTTCCAGCCCCTTCATCTGGTTCTATTTAAGGCTTCTGGTGCCGACTCTTATGATTGGCGTACACAACCGCCCCCCCCCCCCCCGCCCTTCTTCCGAGTTCCAGCCCCGACTGAGCAGAAGGAGGCTTTTTAGCAGATGGTTTATTTTCCAAGGGAAGCCATTTCTTTCTGCTTCCCTCAACTGTCCTGTCCTTAACACTTCCATGACATCCGATTGGGACTCTCGTTCCAACTATGTTAATGTTTCTAGCCGCTTCCCCTGAGCCGCTTTCAGCATTGTCGCACGCTGCGGATGAAGTGCTTTCTGTCACGCGCAATGGATTCTCAACTTTTTTCTGCCTGAGCGTTCCCTTTTTTGGGATGATGATCTCCTTGTAGACTTTCCGCATCTCCGCTGCCCCTCATGTTGGGCTGGAGGGGGATGCACCTCTATGGCTAGACTCTCAGGAAGATGCACTGAGCCCTGTGAATATTGTGATTGGCTGAGCTCAAGTGACAAAGTGGCCTATGGCACAACGGGTGCCCAGCGGTCGTTCCAGGGGACCTATGGCTGGCAGCTGGCTGACAGCCTGTTTCTTCCCGTCAACTCCAGGTCTGGACGCCTCGGAGCCCATGGTCCTGGAACAGTATGTGGTGGTGGCCGGTTACGAGAAGCAGGAGCCGGCGGAAATCAGCCTCCAAGCGGGTGAGGTGGTCGACGTCATCGAGAAGAGCGAGAGCGGTGAGTGATCAAAACAAAGGCGCAACGTTAGCATGCTCGGCAAGAATCAAAGGTCCTCACCGCGCACGTCTTTCCACCGCGTCCTCAAACATTCCACTCTTCCGCACTCCCCAACACTCTCACCTCCTCTGTCCCACATCCACCCTGTTTTAGCTCCCATCTGGAGGCTCATTCTGGCCCGCAGTCAGCCCTGTTTTTGTCCCACTGTTGGTTCAGGCGAGAGGCCAGCATTCCGCCTCCGGCAAGAGAAATCTCTCCCAGACTTGTATTAATTATTCCGCCGCACTTTAATGGAAAGCCAGGAAGACATGCCTGATTTACAAATGCCAGCTGCAAAGAGTCCTTAGTCAGCTGTTTAACCCTTGGAAAATATTAATGGACAGGCCCGAGAGTTTTTTTTTGGTTTTTTGATACCATCACAAATGTCCAGGATGACTGCCGGAACCGACATATTTAGTGCGTCAGGGCAAAGATGGGAAAATGCACGAAATGGTTTACAGCAAATTGAATTCAATCAGACAATAAGACTTTAAAGGCAGGAGAATTAAAAAAAAATGTAGTCAAGTGGTGGTTATTTGTAATGAACACCAGGAGTACGGAACCATATGTTTTGGGTAAAAACTCTCAATTACAACTAAAGCGTCTTTAAAGCGCAAATGGCAAGATGAGCCAGGGAGGTTTAGGCCCACAAGGGTTTGACGCGGAGCTTTAATGGTGTGCTGAGACAGTTAAACTGTAATGGGACTCATGTGTTCTTCAGAGACATGCCACGGAAAGAGCGATGGAGGAGGAAAACAGTGACCGGGAAGGGAATGGGACTTGGGTTTCACGATGGCTGCGAGTGAAGCCTCGCGCCGCACTGGCCTTAAGCGAGGAGAACGTGGCATGGGATCGCTTTGAAGTGTCACGTGCGGCGGCTTGGGGTTCACGTATTTGTTTTCACTCGCTGCTCCGGTAGGATCTAAGCCCAATGGGGAGCCTCGGCGAGACGTATACACCAACACCTACAAGTCCTTTTATCCAGGGCCTCGGAGGAAGTCAAATTCCACGCCTTTCAGCTGACCGCTGTGTGTCAATGATCCATGGAGAATGTGATGGACTACTTACTGTACTTACTCTTGTTATGATTCCCCAACTTTTTTAGATTTGTTCATCCGTTTTGTGGCACTTATCCTGTTCAGGTTCACGGTACGGCTATTGCAGCTGACTTTGGGCGAGAGGCGAGGTACTTCCTGGAATGGTCGCCAGTGTCCATTAAGAACCATTCACACCTATAAGCAATTTGGAGTCTTTAATTAAACTTTCATTTATTGGAATGCGGTAGGAAAAGGAAGTACCTTGAAAAAAAAAACAAAAAAAAACAACGCAAACAAAACCCACAATCTTTGATTGTGGGGCAGATGCTCCAAAAAGCTCCGCTGTGCGTTTCCATATTATTTCATTGGTCGGACATGTTCGGCAAGCACTCAGGTTCATGCCGTGGGTCTACGTTTTATTTACAGCAGGTGAAATATCGACAGCTCCTGCAATGGAAGAAGGCTCACGCCGCTCCATTGTGCTGGGTGACATCACTCCACTTGGCTTTGCCAAAACTAACACAAGCACGTGGCTGAGAGGAATTTAGAGCTCATTTAATTTAGCATCGATTCCCCAAAGCAGGATAAGTCAAAAAGGGGGAAAAAAAAAAAAAAGGGTAATGTGTTCTGACATATTGATCTCTTAATTGCAGATGCAGGCCAAGAATCTGCTGATCTGTAGACATTTGCAGTGTTTTTGGATGCATCCAGGACAATTTTGGTCTTGACGTTGTTGGTGTCAGCTGTTGAGTTCACCCTGCTGTTTATTCTCCTGTTGCTGACTGGGTGTTCACACGTCACTCACCTTGGATTAAATAATATATGTCATTGGAGAGGCGGGGAATCTAGGTCAGAGCTGTACTGGAGCCCAGTTTTCCCCACTTCTCCAGCCAAAGCGCTATTTTCCGCTGAAGTGGCTCGACGCTACAGTTTGGACGCCATAGCCCTTGTTTCAGTGTGGAAGATGGAGATGAATCCGATTGTGGAGTGATGTGGTGGGACTGCCCATATGTTTGGGGGCGGGAGGGTGCCTCATTCAAAAGACAACTTTCCACCCCAGATGGGACTTGAACCCACAATCCCTGGCTTAGGAGGCCAGTGCCTTATCCATTAGGCCACTGGGGCTCCATGTAATCCTATTTTGATAAATAGTCATACAAAATCCTAACCCTGTAAATCAAGGCTTATAACCCCCCTTTAAAAACACCGTGCCTGTTTGCAAAGAAAGGAAAAGGCTTGATCGCAGGAGCATTATGGACCACGCTAGGAAACTTATAGCTTTAGACTGTCCAAACGTACGCTTTAAATCCTCACTAGAAATGTGTTTAATAATAATTCTGTCCTCACTCCCTTCGCGTGATTACACATACTTCATTTTATTTGTCTCCTTGGTGGGAGTTTGGTGGAGGTGGGGGTCGGGGGGGGGGTTGCTTGTTGAGAGTAGCACAGGAGAAACTCGTAGGAAAATGGAAAAAGTCGTTTCCTGCCAAAGTTAGTGGTTCGGAGAGGTTGGTTCATTACGATGGCTTAATGGATCCTCCAGGATGCCTCTGCTCAGTTTACGCTATGTGAGAGATGTTCAACAAAACGGAGCTACCAGCCTCGTTGGTAACTTCAAAAGATCTCCGATGAGTGCTTTATTGAAAAGTTGAATGGAACAGAAAAAAAAAAAGCCTTTTAAGTCCTGGAAATGTTGGACTTACTACAGCCGGTTTGACAATGCCTCAAGGGCACCCCGAGGCACGCTGTGCCCGGTCCGGTGTAGCGAATCTCTCTCTAGGGGACCAGATAGTGTTTCACTTGTCGACATTCCAAGTCTAGATCAGCCTTCATAAATTACAAATGAACTCAAGGAATGCCCCAAGACCCACTGGCACCACCCTTGTACTTTATGCCTTCTGCCTTCCCCGCCCACTTTAATTAAATCGGGTGGGGTAAGTAAAGACATATGAGGAACCTAAAGGTCGCTAAGGACAGAAGTACGTGTCTTAATGTTCCTCTGCGTCCCACTAAAGGCTTTGGCAGATCGGATCTGGAAGGTAAAAAGTATTTCTTCACCTGCTTTTGATGTTCAACTGGCTGGCTGAATGCCGACTGAACCTGCAGGAAATTCTGGAAGATTAAGCCGCTCCGGCCCTTGAAACGACATGACGGATGCGATGGATGTCTGTCCTACTCTCACATGGTAAAAATATATCCGCACTGTAGTCTCCGGCGTCTGAGGGCAAGATGGGCTCGCGTGCTCGGCTCAGCAAGCGCATGTTTGGAAAGTCTTTTGATTTATCCTCTGCGATCCTCCACCGTTTGTACGTACGGATGGGTGACAACTGAAAGGAAAAGCCGCATACTGCCGAGTGTGTTTGTAAGGTGGCGGGCCACCCCAAGCTGTCACTTGAGCGGCTTTCAAACGAAGTGTGGCCTAGATTCCCCGGAAACTCGACTGGAGGGATGATGTCGATTCCACTGCCTTATTTGGTATCGCGACAACGGTGGTGGCGTTCAGCAGCAGCAGCATCACTTTGAAGGCCGCGCGACGTAATCGCAGAGGTTCAAGGCCATCTCGAAGCATCTGTAGTCCTTATGTTTCGAACCTCATTCCTTCATGCTGCCGCTTAAATGAGTGTGTATTTCGCTCCACCGGCGGTGGAAGGTCAGTCGCATTTACTGGCTCAGCGTGGGTCAAAGTTTTTGGTTACCCGGCCGTTACGACAGACCGTTACAGGAAGTGGAAATGGAAGGAAATTGCAACACTCTTCTGGGAAGACTTTTGACAGTGTTTTTAAGTGTCTGTGCATGGGAATTTCTGTTCATTCTTCCAGAAGAGCGTTCCTAAGGGTCACTGGATGGAGGAGGCCTGGCTTGCAAGCCGTTCGAGTTCAGTCCCAAATGTGTCTAAAGGGGTTTAGGGTCTGTCACGGTTTTCAGGTTTTCCCCCGCCGCGCTCATCCAGGGCCTCGTTTGAATCGTTCCCACAAGGACGGAAGCATTGAACTGTCCACAATGACTCACGGGTAACTAGTCCAATCCGTCTATCCACTGACATAAAGAAGAACAGGTACACCCTGGACAATTTGCCAGTCAATACCAGGGATTGATTAATTAAGAGGTGTGTTTCAAGACTTTTCCCCAGCCCATTTAGCGCAGCTCTGATGGATCACCATTGATATTTGCATGGATGTCCACAGTCCTCGGAGGAGTTGTCTATACTGTCTACTCTTGTGTTCAGGCAGAAATGAGACACACTTTGGATGATGATGAGAAACTGCGGCGCTCTCGGAGGATTTCAAATTTTCGTCACATGGAATCATCACCCCACTTTTCATTTATCTGGCACAAATTCCAACCTGTCAGGAAGACAGTAGACTCGGGTCGAGCGCATGCTTTGCAGATTTTGTTAGTGATAATCAAGACACTGGCAAGTATAACCAAAAGCTGCCTCTGCCTTCCATGTGCATGCTTTCAATCTTGTTTTTTTTTTTTTTTTTTTTTTTTTTTTTTTTTGCAGCTTCAGCGCGTTTTTTCAACGGGGTTCAAATGTTGTTTGCGAGCCACCGTAACAGACACGATCGCGCAATCGACAGCTTGGTGTCTTTACTTTATTTATTTTTTTTGCAAAGCTGAAGCTGCAGCAGCAGATGGAAGACGCATCAGCCTCCCATCGCAGTGCGTTTCCTGCGCCTTCTTTGAGATTTCCATCACAAGTCTTCGGGGGCCAATTGAAGGCATTAACCTCGTTCTGTGTTTTCCAAAGCTTGTCTAGCACGGCTTTTAAGCTCCCATTTTCTCGAGAGCCTGTCAGAGTGGTACACAAGTAGTCTTAATTATCACAGATTAGGGAGCAAGACAGCAAGTCTGCAAGCAGCCGCTCATTTAAACCAACATTTGCAGGGGTGGCCCTTGACACGCTGAAGGCTTGCTGTGTCTCGACATCAGCGGGGCCTCCCCAGTACAAGCGGCGCTTCGTTTTCGCATCATGAGGCGATCCTTTCACAGTTCTTGAGGGAGAGAACTCAGCTCCTTAGGTCAACATTAGTTCTTGAAAGTCGCGCTGTTTCGTTTTCCATCAAAAAAAAAAAAAAAAAAAAAAACCCTTTACGGTACACCGGAGGCGCCCAGGTGCTTGAAACACAGTGTTTTATGAAAAGTGCAAGTGTGTGCGGAGTTGATACCTTCCCCCTCTTGTGTGTGGATACTGGATCTACTGTTAATAAATACAGAAGCTGGAAATGAATGGGGTTCTCTGCTGCTCGACTTGACAGTGGTGTCAGATATCTGCTGCGCCGATGCATTCCTCGTCAGAAAAGAAAGGAAAAAAAAAAAAAAAGCTTCGGCTTGCTGCTGAATCAGTGCTTCGTGTGAGAAGTGTAGAGCTTTTGTTTTTCTTCCTTTCCCGTGACAGTTTTCATTCGTTTCGGGTCTATTAATTGTAAAATTGTGCTGTTGGCGCACTTGATTAATTGTGTTTGGAAACGCAGTCTCCTTTTACATATCGTCCAGCCCGTTACGACGAAGAAACAATTTGTGTATATTTGGTTTCCTGTTGCGGCAATCTGGTGTGGATTACAGTGAAAATGAAGCATGCGCGGACTTTCCAGATGTCAAGAACAGTACGAAACACAAATAGAGGTTAGTCCACAGCACCCTGCTCTACCTTTCTTGATAAACATGCCCTTTTGTATCCTCTCTGTAATATCTACTCTGCATTCAAGTGAAATAACTCAAGCGAATTCCGAAATTGCTGTGACAACCCCTCCTCCTTCATAGACATCCTGCTCCGATAAAGATGCAGATAAAGAACCGCACTCTACCAAAATGATATCACGTATTTTGATAGATTCAACATGCTGACTTAGGCGCTATCATACTGGACAGAAATGTTTGCTGCCAGTCAGCAATTGGCTGCGTTCAGCGTCCCCCCCCCCCAAACCTGCGGTCTGAACTCCTCACTTGTTGTTAGCAACACAGGGAGGGGCTGGTTGTGCTAAACAGCCTTCGAAAAATATGGAGAGACCATCGGTGATTGACTTGTGTTGTGATCTTTTACAAAAAAAAGTGCACACGCGTTGCCAAAGATCACATGTGCGTCATCCCACATCTGTAGTGTAATTTTTTGGCCATATGGATCTGCTTGTCTGCTACTGCACCTCTCAACAGCCTGTTGGGATTCATTTGTGTGTACATTTGACTCATTTGAGAATGACTCGCGCCCTCAAGTTGGAAGTCATGGCAAGCGAGCATTTATTCCATATCTTTGATATCCAGTTTGAGGTCAACTCAGGCATTTTCAGGCCCTCTTTTACCCTAACGTTGGAAAAATATTGAAACATTTATAAATGAGTTCCTGGGATTAAATGGCTGGACAGTGAAATAAATATGTCCTTGGCAATGAACGAGTTAAATAAATATTGATTGTCAAGACATATATAAATATGTCTTTGGCAGTGAATGAGTTAATGTAGTCTTCGTCCTCTGGCAGACTAATAGAGCAACTTCATGTTACCAGTGAGACAAAACACGAGTGCATGAGTTACAATGACAGTTTGGGATGTTCTAAAAAAACAAGACCTCTACTGTTAATGATAAGATTTTTATGATGTTGACAATTTTGAGCCTGAAAAAAGCCTCATGGAATGGTTAATGTTCCTTTGGATTTTCGATTCTAAATTAAAAACATCAAGCATTTTATCACTGGGAGTGTACGTTTTAAAGCAGGGAAAACGGCAAAAGCGGAGGAAAATACCAAATATTTAAAAGCAGGAACTTTACAAACAAGCAGGATATGTAGAGAAACAAACCACAGGGACTACACACATTATGTCCAAAATAGATTAACTATAACTATCTTAGAGGTGTGCAGCCACTGCCTCAGTCAAAATGGAGGTTCCCACCCCAGATGGGACTCGAACCCACAATCCCTGGCTTAGGAGGCCAGTGCCTTATCCATTAGGCCACTGGGGCCATTGTGTCATCAGTTAGCAGTCATTTAGGACAAATATATTAGTAGGTAGCAGCAGGACCCTAAAAGCATATTACAATGCGAATGACAATGGAAGATAGGAAGTAGACTTCGCAGTCTTGTTTACAATTCAATGTGACTGACTGATATCAAGATGCATATGTCAGGCCATCCATGGGAGGGCGTGGGTGTCATTTTATCGCCGCAGCTGAAGTTCCAATAAACTCAGCCTAAGCGCCTGCCATATGGGAAGAAACCCGTAGCGTCATTAACAGGAGATGCAGGTGTTTTAAAGTGCAATGCAACCGAACGCGACTGAATCGTCACGCGGTGTTGCAACGACATTTCATGAGTGGATGACCGACCGTCTGCCAACAGGTTTGCTGCGCTTGGAAAATTGAATTGCAGGTACATGATGTCGCACCATCGCAGATGTAATAGTCAATGCACCACAAACAATGCCAATACGGTATTTACACAATACTGTATGGGTAATTGAGGACAATTTGGCGCCAACATTTATGAAAACAAAATGAGCTCTTATTTTAGATTTTTCTTTTTTCAAGGAATAAAAAAAAAAACCCAAGAGTAAAAACCATCTTAAAATTTGATTTGACCAGGTCAACGTTATAAATATTTTATTTTGGCATATCCTATATTGCGCAGTGTTGGCAGCAACCCTGTTATAGATAGGCACTTGACAAACATATATTTAAAAAATATTGGAGAATAAAAAAAAATACAATTCAATTAAGAAATGTACATTTTATTTGAGTACTGATTTAATTTTAATATTACTTTAATTGCTGTTCACAGGGTTGAAAATAACTGCATACAAAATCAATGCTAATATTAATTTGTTCAACAGTACATGCTAGCTGTGTTAGCCGCTATGCTAACTAGTCAAGTTAAAAAAAAAAAGAAAAACTTTGATATGAATATGTTGTTTTCTGATACTATGAGTAACGGTTGAATTATTTGAGTGACACACACCATTGATGCTGAAAACATCAAAAATATGAGAAATAGGGGAGAACTTGCTTTGCCTGATTTACTTCCCTCTTGCTCTAAATGACTAAAAACGAATCAATAACATGGTTGTGTACATGTTGAAAGAACTTCAGAGCATATTCCTTCTAATCTAATTTGCTTGCGATTGTCCGTTTCCGTCGAGTTCGGCCGCATTGCTCTGCATGCGACGGGACTCAGGGAGCTGCTAGTCTTAGGCCTCTACGGACAACATGTTGTTTTTCTGGGGTTGGGTTGTTGTTCGGGCTCTTGACAGATTTATGGACACCGCTTTTTTCTTTAAGCCGTGGGTTTTATGCAAAGTCTCAGCACATTACATGCCTTGTTATATCCTTGAGTCCGAGCCAGCGGGTGGTGCTTCAAGGCAGACGCCCAACAATGGAGGCCTTCTTTAAGTTACGGACCCACCCAAACTATCTCTGAAACAGTTCTACTATATGGAAGCCTTTTATGCATTTATTTGATATCCTTGATAGCCATCTTAATCAACTTACCACAAAGCTGTCTGACTATTTACTCAATATCCTTCATAACCAGATGAAGGGCCGTGAACTAGTATGCTCTTTGCCCTCACTAGTGAGACAATTCAGAGCACAAGTAGAACCTTAGGACGGACTAGTACAATTACAGTGTCTATTAGTAGCATTTTTCCATTGCTATTGCTACTTTTGACCTTTACAGTTGGACTCCATGTACTAGTGCTCTCTTTGTCCTGAATATTAAGACAATTAAGTGCATTAGTAGAACAACTGTGTCTTACCTTCAGATGTAACAAAAGTGGCCTTAATGAAATTTTTGTTCAGCGGGGACATAGTTCTGAATGTCATCCGCATAGTAGCGGAAGGAAATACCATGATTTCTTAAGGTGGAATCCAGGGGCAGCAAATGTGAAATGATGAATGAAAACAACAGGGGGGGCAGAATAGACCCCTGTGGGTCACCATATAGAGGGGTAGAGCGAGACTCAGAACAACCAAAGCTAACACAAAAAGTTTTGTCTGCCAAATAGGTAACATCGTAACATAGAGTTGTACTAGTAGGCCAAATTTGTCCTACCAGTCTGAAATTTAATATGGACGTGGAAAAAACGTCACTAGTAAGATACAATCATTCCACTCGTGAGCCCTAGTCATTGTATCAGTGCACTTAATTGTGTCACCCCTAGTAAGGACTTGCACTAGACCTTAAATTGGATTGCAATGATAGGGAATAAATGCTTTCCATACTACTGTCTTGCTAGCGTAGCATGCGTGTCCGTTGACCAAATCCACATGAATCACAAAGATGGCACTAATAAGCTACTGCGATCCCAAAACAGCACCGTGGTAACTACCCATTACAATGGGTTTTTTTCAAATTCTTCTTCCCATGGTAGGAATAAAGGCCCTCGAAACATAACATTTTGTCAGGAACACGTGCGTCGGAGGTTTGGGCCAGCTGTGATGGAACTCTCCTATCCTCTTTATGGTTCTCTCAGCAGCTGTCAGGTGCATTGTGTCTCTGTTACCACAACAAACAACAGAACGCGGTGGCGTACCGCATATGTATAGGATGTTTTTGGTGTCAGCTGAGAGAGCTCATGCAAAGGGCGGTCACGCATGTGTGATAATGCTGGTCGCAAAATTTTTCCTTTGACCCCTTCATAAAAGCATAATTTCTATGTGCACCCCACTTTTTGAATGTTTCAACTTAAATATTCATGATCTGTGTAATGGAAAGGAACTTAACCAAATTGATTTGACCAATGTTGACTAAGTGGTTCTGATGAGGTCACTAAAGACACTTTATAGTAATAATGACCCAGCCGCAATTTACATAAGCAGTCAGTGTTGCCAATTTGGTTGCTATATTCAGCGATTTTTTGACTACAAAGTTCAATCCAGCTAAGAAAGAGACGGCATGAGTGGAATCATTTTCCCATTGCCAAATACATTGGGCCATTTATAGAGTGCAAAAGTAGTCATTTATCAACTTGTTGGAAACTCTTGACCCGTGGCAAAAATATTCTGCTTAAGTTGCCTTGCTTCACCTGTACAACTTTACATGAGCAAAGAATGTGAGCGCTAGGAATATTGCGTGCATGCAGGGATGTCAAACACGAACGCTGTATGGTAGCCTGAACTCAATTCAACTCACTTAACAAAAAGCAGCTATTTGGCAAATATTGAACAATTTATCCCCAAAAAAAGAGGCCTCCGTCTATTTGTTGCCACTCCTAGTTGAAGTTTACTCTCAGACTAAACAAAGAGAATTGCACGTTGTGATTTCAAAACAAGCGCATCCGAAAGTCTGATTAGCTAACCCTAACGGCAATGAAATGCTAACGGTTCACATCGATTGTCTGTATTTTAGCCGCGATGGATATTTGAACACAAATAGCAGAGCAACACATCATGTACAGTAGACGGATAAATTAACAATTCTCACAAGCATGTATTTTTTTTTCTTATAAAAGTAGTACAGTAATCTTCTTCGTTTGTCTGCATGACTCTTACTGTATTATACTGCCTCCCGGTGGCCAAGGTGAGCACACAAGATTTAATTAGGTTGTTACTCTGTTTTTTATAAAGTGCAGTATTAGACTGCTGTTTTTCTTATCAAAAGTACAAACACAACAATAATAATTTATTGCAATTTATTTCGCCGATCCCCAGATGCTACGCAAAGGAGCTTGGCGAAACGATATCCTAAATGTCAGTCCGCGCCCATCATCTGCTGTGTTGATTTATTTTCACAGGCTGGTGGTTTGTCAGCACCTCAGAGGAGCAAGGCTGGGTCCCCGCCACCTATCTCAACTCCCACAGCGGCACACGGGACGACTTGGAGCTCGCCGCCTCCAAAAGCGGGGAAGGTAAGTCACCGCCACCGCACGCACGCCCACCTGAACACGCGAACACACGGCCGCTTTATAGCCACAAAACCCTCCGCCTTTGATGGGGTGACAAGACGGACGCAAAGCGGGCCTCTGACGCCGGCGTCTCCTAACGGCTGATGTGGGCCCGCCGTGAACCGCTTTCCCTGTCCGCTTGCCATCGTAAGCACGCTTGAACAGAGGGCGGATTCAAGTCTGTGTCAGTGGCGAGGAGAGGTTCCAGGAGGGAGCAGACCACAACCCGGTGATGAGCTGTACAGTAGTGCGTTGTACACACCAGGATGTTTGTTACTCACTCTTTACATGATAGGGTAGTGCTTCCATTCCATTCAGTAAGCACTGAATCACAACTTAAAGTGGAAATCAATCCCAAAATTGATAACGACCGAACTTGACTCAGCTCGAGAAAACAGGTGAGCCGTGGTTGGTCGTTAACTGAGCCCTGAGCAACTGTGATGTCATTTTTCAGTCGACAGAAGTGACAAAATGGCCGCCCCCTGAGATGCCTAAAAAGGGGTGGATTTTGTTTCTTAAAGCGAAGTCAACCCAAGCATATTTTTTTCAAGAATATGTTGCCAGCAGGCCCACTAGTTGAAACACGGCATTCTGATTAATTTTGCGTTTGTGGTATATAAGTTAAGTAGCAAAATGTACTTGTTTTTAGCCATCTCTGGGGGCGGCCATTTTGTCTTCTGTCGACTGAAAATGACATCACACACGCTTACAACGACCAATCACAGCTGACCTGTTCTCTGAATCTGAGCCGTGATTGGTTGTTGTGAGCAGTTGTGATGTCATTTTCAGTCGACAGAAGACAAAATGGCCGCCCCCGGAGATGGCTAAAAACGAGTGGATTAACACTTATTCCACAAACGCAATATTTATCAGAATGCCCTGTTTCAACTAGTGGGCTTGCATAAAACATATTCTTGAAAAAAATATGTTTGCGTTGACTTCCGCGTTAAAGGGGAAGTCAACCACTTCAAGAATGTTCTATGCAAGCCCACTAGTTGAAACAAGGCATTCTGATAAATATTGCGTTTGCGGAATAAGAGTTAATCCCCTTGTTTTTAATGACATCTCAGGGCTCAGGTAACAACCAATCACGGCTGACCTGTTTTCTGAAGCTGAGCCATGATTGGTTGTTATCGGAGCCTTGAGAGACTGTGATGTCATTTTCAGTTGACAGAAGTGACAAAATGGCCAATATATGAATCAAGCACCACTTTCAATCACTCAAACTCACTTTGCTGTTTACCACAGTGAGTCACTGCCATAATTTGTTTGGCACAGTTTTAACGCCGGATGCCCTTCCTGGTCAATCCAATCATTTTTTTAATCTTGGCTCTTGGACTGGTAGTGGCTGGGTATTATGGCAGTGGCCAGGAGTCAATGGATACAATTATAATTGATTTATTGTTAACCAAGAAGTTATCTTTCTGCCCGGCTTTCACACTCTCGCAATAGTAAAGTACTGAAACACACCTCATCATCAATAGATTTGCAACAAAAAACTTCCTTGTGAGCGGAAACCATTTTTGGGAAGGCCCTTTTGTGTCCCAGCGACGTATGCTTAGATACGTTTGATGCGGAAAAGTTGGAAACTGGAAAAACAAGCCCAATCCAACACCGCTGCGATGAACTCCAACGCAAATTGCCAACAAGGCCTCCTCGCTCAGGTCCAACAATGAGACGCAAAATTCGCACAGACACGCTTCAGGTGTCCTAATACTTTTGCCCACGTGGCGTAACCAGTCCAGCCCGAGAACACCTTTGGATGGCCTCGCTCAAGTCTCCGGCTCGCGTGGCCTTCAGTCCACATAATAAGTGGAAAATTCTCCCTTTTGGACTCTTTTGAAATGAAAGTGAAGCAATTGCAGCATATTTGCAAAAAAAAAAAAAAAAAGAAAAAAAAAAAGTCTTACGCAGCGTTTTGTTGGAGACAACAACAAACGGAGTATGGAAATGATTATTAGACTTCCAAACAAACACAGAGGATTTTGTAACAGTGTGGCCAAAAGATGTTTTTTTTTTGTTGTTTTTTTTTGCCACACAATTGCCTTACTGTGCAAAAATGTGACATTGGATCGGACTTTGCTGAACATTTGCTCGGATACACAGAAGGGCCTGTATGACATATGTAAAGCGAGTGGCCACTTCATTGGGTACACCTGTACATTTTAGCACATGAACGAGCCTCGATACAAGTGGAATCTACAAGCTCTTTGAGGTTTATGGGGCATCGTCAGCTGTTCCAGTAATTTGATGCATTTCCTGGGGGCTGCAATGTGTGGCCCAGATGCTCCACTATGACAGGATGGGGAAACCATGCTAACAACATCCTAATTAAAAGCTGCATAGGAGATGTCTTTGTTTAACACACACCCCCACCCCCCTGCCACCCCGTAACACTCCCATCATTCCGCTCTTAACCGTCCACCCATCGTCTTCCATGTGCAGCTCATAGCGTGTTGTGCGTTTTTATTTATTTTATTTTATTTTTTTAACCTGTGCCGCTTCGCACTCGCTTTCCATGTATGTGTGTGTTCACCGCTGTCTGGTCGACGTTTGTGTCCGTCAGTCACTAAGCGCCACAAGGCCCACCTGAAGAGGCTGGACCGGAGATGGACGCTGGGGGGTGTCATCAGCCGGCAGCAGAGCCGAGGTGAAGTGAGACGGATGCCGCAACTTCGGTGCCTTTGTTTGTGCGTGCGCTCCTGACGTCGCTGTTTGTCTCATCCCGCATCCTGTGTTGACGTAAATCTACCATGACTAACCACTAACTGACATTCAAATCAGCGCTTTATGAGCCACCCGTTAAAAAAAAAAAATTAAAAAAAAAAGAAAAGGAAAAAGAGGAGCCTCCACATTAAGTTCGCCCATTGAAATTCATTGGAATGCCATTAATCTGCCCCAGACCCCCCAAAAAAACACCAAAAAGAAGATCTTCTTTATTGTCATGACTTACAGTACATTCATATGCACATTATTTTGAGTATTTCATAAAATTTTATTAATTAGCCCTAAAAGAGAGAATGTTGCTGTTTGGCCAACGCAAAATCTGCTATATAGACTATATTTAGTTGTATCCCTCTGACACGCTTTAAACACAATCAAACATATTAAAAAACATGTGTTAAAAATATCCCTTAGAGCCTGTTTTCACTCACTTGCTCCAAAAAATGGGATCACATAACATCACTTTGAGCCAAGAAAAAGAAGACTGTCGCACACACAGTCCTTCAAAAAAGATGCAAAGCGTGCTTGCTTCAAGCTGTTTATTTGTCACCCCCCCCCCCCCCCAGTTAAAACTGACATAAAATAAAAGAGAATTCTTAAACGTTGCATATTTAAACACCAAAATGTTCAATCAGCCAAAACTATTAAATAACTACTTTGGCACCATCTTGTTGCCTAAAAACTATTCACTGCCATTGACGAATTTATTTGTCTTTTCACAGTCCAGCCATTCAACCCCAGGAACTTATTTATATATTTTTTTTCTATTTTTTTGAAACATTAGGGTAAAAGAGGGTCAGAAAATGGTCATTGCATGAGTTAAAAGATGAAGGAACTGCTGTTTGTTGAACTATGTTGAAGTGAGTTGATGAGTTTCTTTTTGACAAAAGTAGTGCTATGCGGCTTTTTTTCGGGGAGTGCATCTACAGGAAATTATAAATATTTTTGGAGGGTGTCAGTTGGATCTTCAGTTGTATCTACCGCACACACAACAAAATTACGCTAGCTAAATGCTAAAATATAAGCCACAGAGCGACAACAGCAAATTAGCATAGTTCTGCTACTTTAATACTCACAGAGCAGCAACACATACAAACAAAGCATGCAGCAATGATCGAAAGCATATATTCTGTTTGCTTTGTGGGACTAATAATGGATCACATTAGTTGGAGACCTTCTCTACCTCTTTTCTTGCTGTCAATTGCACCGCATGTCTTCAGTGCTTTCCACCATGTTGTGACACAACGTGGTACTATACTGAAAAAAAATAAAAACATGGAAATAGGCCATTTGTGAACCGTGAAATAGTGGGGGAATAATGTACTTTCCTATCATAATATTTCTTTGCCGTATAGTTTAAAACCTCACAGTGAGCCATTTTGGCTTGAGTTTATTCTAGCAATTATGTCTCCAGTGACGATGAGATGAAATCAGTAGCTTTATGCCAAACAAACAATTAACTGAAATTATGTTACAAAATGTTTTTTTTTGTTTGTTTTTTTTTTAAGTGTTTTTGTTGTATTCCAAGCCTGCCAAATTCTCCCAAACAGCTCTCGCCCACGCACCGAAACACTGTTGCGCAATACACAGCGGGATTGTCCTGACGCTGCATTTAAGAGCCGTGTTAGAGCCAGATATTGACTCGTCACCCGGCGCAAATTGCGACTTAATATTGACGCATCAAAAATGACTTTTATGACGTTCACGGGCAGGACACCAGCTCAGCCACCAATAGAGGAGCAGTGAGGATAGGTGTTTGGGTTCATACCAAATTTGTGCTTGGCGCCCCGCTCTGGAGTAGAGAGAGCGGGAGCGTTGTTTCCACAAGAGGACTCGAAAGATTGTGCTGACTCCACTAGAATCGACTCAAACAGTGATGGAGGCGATGTTGTGGTTAACAAAACATCTGATTCAGAGTTTCCCCTCTTTGCTTGGCTGGATATTGTTGGAGAGGGGAAACGTTTCACCAGGCCGCACACACAAAAGAGTCCACAAGGTCAAAAATACAAAAATACATAAGCACCCTCTCTCTTTGGATCTTAGTCTAGTATTGAATTGGGGGCGGGGGAGGAATTGCTATACCGCTTCTTGTCTACTCTTGGACAACCTTCAGAAAGGGTGAAGAAAGAAATTAATTACAGTCAACCCGTTTATAGTTGGGACATATATGTATATATATATATATATATATATATATATATATATATATATATGTAGATATGTATGTACGTACGTACATCCATACATTACATATATATATATATATATATATATATATATATATATATATATATATATATATATATATATATACTGTATATGTGTATATATGTAGATATGTACGTACGTACGCACGTACATCCATACAATGTATGTACGTGTGTACGTACATATATACATATATACATATACAAAGGGGGGAATGGCTATCCCACTTCCTGTACGCTCGGAGACAACCTTGTGGAAGGGCGAGGAAAGGGGAAAAAATGAATTATTTTCAGGCAGTATCCCAAACACTGCTTCATCTTCTTCTTTTTCTAACTTTTGTCGCCGTGCTCTCTGGGGACTCAGTCGGGCAGGCCTCGGTCAGGAATTGCACTAATGACGGGAAATGGTGTCTCTGCAACGGCCCGTTGGCCTTGCAGGAATGCATAAATCAGCACGGAGCCTCTGGCTGGCTATTATGTGCTGAGTTAAGAGGCGCAAGGCCAAGGACACTTCATAGGACGCCGGCTCGCCGAAGGTCCATTTAATGTAAACAAAAGCAAATGAATGGCAGCCTGTGCGCTGCGTTTATATTGTCAGGATTACTCTGCGTGCTGCATAATAGTCGACTTTCAAGATGTGTTGCCCATAATATTAGCCATAATGTGTGGCCATTTAGACTTTAAAATACACTTTGCAAAAGTTGACATTAATCCCCCACATATTCACGGTTCACTATTCACAGATGTGCCTATTACAAAAGGTATTGTGGAATCAAATAAAGTACAATTCTCAATAATTGTTTGACCTTCCTTCCTTACTCCAGGCAGCAGTACCAAATTGAACACATTTAAAATAAACCCTGAAAGCTCATGTATGATAATAAATGACAAACATGAAAACAAAGTACATTTTGGCTGTCATTATTTGTTTTAGTTATCTTTATAAACATAAGATGTAGTTTCAGTTAGTTTTCATATCAGTTTTCTTCTTTTTTTTTTTTTTTTAAAGCCTTTTCGTTACGAAAATCTATTTTCAGTTTTCGGTCTTTCGTTGGTTTTCGTTAACCATAATAAAAATGGCCCACGTTTTTTTTCCCACACGAAAACCAATTCAAAACAAAAACAAATCAAAAACGTGTTTCTAAATGCATTGCTCTCTTTTGCTGCGTCTTTGGCAGAGGAGAAGTACGTCACAGTGCAGCCGTACACCGGCCAAGGCAAAGATGAAATCGCGTTTGAGAAAGGAGCGGTTGTGGAAGTGATCCAGAAAAACTTGGAAGGCTGGTGGTTCATCAGGTGAGCCTCACTTCACCCGCCGGAAACGACAAGTTCGCATACAGTATACTTGCAGTGTGGAGTTCCACTTGCGTGTTATTTACTCCCAGGTACCAAGATAAGGAGGGCTGGGCTCCAGCTTCTTATCTCAAGAAGGTGAAGGAGGACCTCTCACCCAGAAAAAAGACGGTGACCGGCCCGGTGGAGATAATCGGAAACATCATGGAGATCAGCAACCTGCTCAACAAGAAGTCCCCGAGCGACAAAGACGTAGTCGGCGATGAGGTCTCAGAGAGCCCGCAAGTGGCCCGCAAGGAGATCAGCTCACCGGTCCCGTGTTCCGACTCGGGCCCCGTCGGCTCGCCTCAGGACGGCAAAGGCAGAACGGAGCAGGCCTCGCCAGCCGTGGCCCGCATTGCACCTCAGCGGGTGGAAATCGGTCAGTTGCATTCATTCATTTAGGAACTTTTTATCTCTGGGGACATATATTCATTATAATTTCAAGTATGTAAACGATTTTAGCCCGGCAAACTGTTCTGAAATATAGCCAATTTTTATACGATAGTAATCCCTTCTTCATTACGGTTGTTACATTCCAGACCACCCCTTTAATAAGTGAAATCCACCATATAGAAATACCCTATTTACTTTATAGGTCTTTAAACACACTGTAAACATAATAGAAACACATTCAAACATATATTGAGAGCAAGCAAGAACAATGGATAACAGAAACAAATTGCACGAGCGGCGTAGCTGATCACTTTGTTTAAGGTAAACAAATCCCGTTATTTTTTTTTCCCCACCCCGAATTAAAAAATGTAATTGATCATCTCACACTATATTGTACATCAATAATCATGACCAAAGAAGTATATCGTCGCTATGAAAAACACTTATGTCCAATTTTGGAACAAATTAAAAATGTTCACCTTAATGTGATGTCGGTAACGCGGAAGCACCATTCACGTAAAAAATAAGAAAATTGAAAAAAATGGACAAAAGTGTTTTTCACTGGACAGCGACGATATTATAAATTGAACCTACAGCCGTCGCTTTCTGTTGGCTTAAAAAGCAGGACTACAGCGGGTAAGCTGTGCTCAGGACTTTCTATTTCGTTTCACCGTCTCAAACTAACCACTATTGGCATCTAGTGTTCGATAGTGGAATTACACACAATATAATTTAGCCTAAAATGGAGTTATTAACCCTACAAATGTTGCAACATATTGGTGCCGTGAACCGGGAACCAGTGATGGAAATTGTTGTAAACTGCTCTTTAGTTGCATTCTGCTTTGGAGATTGCACTTACAGTATGCATTCAATACTTGTACGGTATTTTTAAATACTGTGTACTTACAGTATTTGTTCTCTCTCTGTTTCACAGGTTCCCCAGTTCTCCGGCAAAAACCTCCTCCTCGAAGGGATGCAACCCTGGTGGGAGTGCTTTTTATAACATGTTACATACATGTATTGTACGTAAAGTTGTATGTTGATAAACACGGCTAATTTAGTATTACATCGTCTGATCATGAAATCTGCAGATTCTGAATGCTCAGTGACTGACACTATTAAAGTGGTATTATTGTAAAATGTGTACGTACATGAAGAGGTATTTGTAATATTTTGGTTATCGTACGACATTAGAGGGGCAACATATAAGAAACTTCACTCAGTACTTTTTTTACTAGTACATTTTGATTAGCCCAATATATAATGCCCTTTTGTTATGCTATTATCCAGTTAGTGACTATACTGTACGTTGGTACCAAGGTTAATGAAATAACTAAAACTAAAATATGTATTCTGGGTTAAAGCAGTATTCTTTTTTTATTGCCAGGGATTTCCTTTGCCCTCCCCACCAGAGCCTCCTACAGTTGAAGCTGAGTATTACACCATTGCCGAATTCCAGTCTTGCATATCTGATGGGATCAGTTTCAACGGAGGCCAAAAAGCAGAGGTAACGGTCACACGATAAATGACCTTCACATTTTTTTTTCTCAGTCAGGAACATGACATTTGTCACGCGTGGCGTTTTAGGTGATTGAGAAGAATTCCGGAGGTTGGTGGTATGTCCAGATCGGCGAGCGGGAGGGCTGGGCTCCGTGTTCCTACATCGACAAACGCAAAAAACCCAACCTCAATCGTAGGACGAGCACGCTGTGCCGCCCCAAAGTGCCTCCACCGGCGCCGCCTGTCAAGAAGCAGGACTCGGTGGAAACGGCGCCACCCGGCAGCCCCGGATGCGAGGCCCCGGGGTCTCCCGCCTCTCCCGGGAGGCCCGTGTACGAAGAGCCAGAATATGACGTCCCGGCCATTGGCGACCTGGATCTGGAGTCCGAGTTTGAGTTCCTGAGAGGCGAAGCTTCCTTGGCGGATGCGAAGAATGAGGACACGTCCTCCGAGAAGGGATCCCAGCGGTCCTCCAAACCGTCTCCAGCGTCATCGCTCCACAGCGCCTCTTTTAGGATGTGCGAGTCATTCGAAGACGGCCAGGAGGCGGAGGGCGAGGAGGAGTGCATCTACGAGAACGACGGCTTCCGGCCCTTCAAGGAGATGCCGGAGAGGCAGTGCAGCCGCGACTCCGGTTCCTCCAGGGCCGGCCTTTCGTCCGAAACTGGCAGGACCGCCAACCCGAAATCGGGAGGATGGAGATCCGCGGCCAACAGGCTCAAGATCAACTTGAACGGAAGCCAAACGTCAGCCAAAAGTGAGGAGGGGTCCGGATCTAAATCAGCCTCCAACGAGTCAACGCCGGATATGTCCAGACCCAAGAAAGACCAGGAGGAATGCAAAGCGTCCCCCAACGCCAAGTCTTCCTCCAAACCCAAGCCGGTGGTGAGGCCTAAACCGCAGCTGGCTAAGGCATCCAGCGGCGACAAGATGGACATCAGCACGTTGAGAAGACAGCTGCGACCCACGGGGCAACTCAAGAACGGCGGCAAAAGCAAAGGCGAGGACTCCGAAACCGCCTCCGTCATCTCCTCCGAGGACTCCTTCTCGTCTCAGAGCACATCCTCCGAGTTCTCCTCCATCTACTCCAAAGGCAGCCGCGGCGACTCGGACGCGGAGGGCTGCGTCCTCTATCGCACCACCGACCCTTATGAGAAAGTCCAAGAGTCGGAGCTGAGCTTCCCTGCCGGCGCGGAGGTGCTGGTGCTGGAGAAGCAGGAAAGCGGCTGGTGGTACATCCGCTGGAACGACTCCGAGGGCTGGGCCCCGACGTACTTCTTGGAGCCCGCGCGGCAGCCGGACGACGCGGCCGGCTCGGAATCTGACGGAACGCCGTCCAAACCCGGGAGCCTCAGCAAGTCCAATAGCCTGGAGAAGAATGAGCAAAGGGTGCAGGCCATGAACAACCTCAATCAGAACCTGAAGAAAGTCACTCCGCCGATCCCCTCCAAGCCACCCGGCGGTCTCTCCAAACCCACCGGCTTGTTCGGGTCGCGCAAGCAGAACGGCGGCAAGCAGCAGCAGGTAGTCCGACCCCAGTCGGTCTTCATCTCAGCCCCCATCAGGGATGACCCGAGCCCCGTCGGCTCCCTCAGGAGAAACGAATCCCTCAACTCGGGCAACCACCCGCGCCTCAGCCCCACGGTGCGTCGCCATGCCTCATTCGGCACGGCGCCCCGCAGCCTGGCACCCAACAACATCGCCCTGCCCAGCCGGAACCCGTCCGCCACCGACAGCTCGGAGTCCCTGGGCGGCGGTCCCCAGAGAAATGTTCTCCCCGTGTCCACCGTGAGGCCCAAGCCCCACATCATCCACAACAACCTCAGGGAGATCTACGTCTCCATCGCTGACTACCACGGCGACGAGGAGACCATGGGCTTCCCGGAGGGGACCAGTCTGGAGGTTCTGGAGCGGAACCCCAATGGCTGGTGGTACTGCAAGGTGCTGGACAGTGGCAAGCCCAGAAAAGGGTGGGTCCCTTCCAATTACCTCGAGAGGAAGCCGTAGCGCGCTCGGAGCTGGCAGAACTCTGAACGCCCGTTGGAAAGACTACTCACACGGACACTTTGATTTCGTACGACGACCCCGGGAAGTTCACGATGAAGCAAGAGGAGCAAAGCCAAAGAACAACCTCAAAGAGGAACTTGGTGCTTCGTCAGTGGCCACCCTAGCCAAAGTACAGTAATCCCTCGCTATTCGCAGGGGATAGATAGGGACCGAGCCCTGCCGCGTAATAAAAACGTGAGTAATGCACGCCAACAGAAATTTGGCCGATGATAATACGAAGACAATCAATTGGGGATGATCGATAATGATCACTTTTTTTCAGACCAGTATGAGTCTTAATTCACTTATAAACACATTTCAACACATACTAAAATTGTACTCTCTCTATACGCATGGGACTTTAAGAGGCGGGGCCTGGTGAGATGGCGTGACATCATCGAGTGTGCGCATGAGTTTCTGGGTGTGAACTGTGGACGACAGCAGCTTCCGCTGAAGTGCGCTTATTGTGTCAGTGCTTTACTTCCCTCCCTGGGAAGACCCTCCGTAACTTCTGCTAACGACCCAGGCTGAACGTAGCTGCCCCCCAACATACAAAGCTTATTTGTCAGTCACGATGTATCATTTCAACATAGTTCCTTGACACCAAATGTACTACTTTCCTTTTAGGTGGGGCTTTGGCGCTATCTTGTGGAATCGTGAGAGAATAGCGTGATTAGCTGGGGGTAGAGTTCCCCCCCAAAAATGCAAATAAGTGTATTAGTGAACCGCGAATATGTGGGGGATTACTGTAATCATTTTTTGTAGAACTTTCTAAGCATTTAAAGCTTACTGCATGTTTGATTTCATTATACTGACAAAGCCTTGAGCTGTTCAAACGTAACTTTTTTTTTTTTTTTTTTTTTGCTGCTAAGTGTTAGTCACATCTTGGTGCTCTCTTCATTGCATGTTTTTATAGCTTTATTTTTGTTGTACTGTACATCACCATTATGTAAGATATTCTACACATTTAATTGTCCTTTTGTGAGCATCTCTAATTACAACGATGGCTTGTAATAATAAATGAATCCCTTGATGGTGGACCAGGAAAACAGAGGCCACCCAAATCTGTATTTATTCCTTTTTTTTTTTTTTTTGGTACCATTACGATTGACTCAATTGTTCACAACCACTTCACACATCTGCTCCAAATCTATCCTGACGTCGAAAAAAAATTTCTGCTGGGCAGTAAATTTGACATTTTTACTTGTAGCCTTAACTCGGATGCTCGCTTTTTGTTTGACTGTTTACGGTGTGACAAGCAGCAATAACTGAAGTGCCTGAAAATGAAAATAAATGCACTTTTTAAACTGTTCCTTGTTTTTTTTTTTTCACTCATCATTCACTTTGCATGTGTAACGTTGATCCATTAAATCGTGTTCATATGTGCTCGACGGATGAAAAAACAAAACAAAATGGTCGCATCCTTAAATGCTTTCATGCTTCAGTAATAAAAACCTGTCTGACGTCACAGTTGGTCATTGTTTTTTCTTTTTCCCCCCCGCATTTTACTTTGCGTCCACTGGAGAGCAGCAGAGCTCAGAGCAGAAGAGCGTCCCCGAATGAACCCCCCCCCCTCCCTCCCTCGTCCCTCAATACTGACAGTGATTAAAAAGCTTTACAGTGACAACAGGCAATTGCCATTTTGCACTCCAAGTTTAACTTTGATTATCATGACTTTTCAGCCCGTCCGATATTACTGAGGTGAAAGCTCAAAGGCTTCAACAAATAGCAGCTTCAATCTCATGTCAAGTCAATTTTGGATTCCAAATCGATACACTATACGTGTGCATTTTTGGAATCGGAACGGGAACATAAATTGTGTGTGAGGAGGAGATTGAAACACTTAACCAAACACTCAGAAGCCATTAGGAGGCCAACAGTCAACTTCACTCAAGGTTCCGCACAGAATCTGTGTGTGTGTGCGTGTGTGTGAGTAACTGCGCGTGTGTGCGCGGTCTTGTGGAAGTTTTGCGTTGGAGAAGTTGGTGTGCTGCTCATCCTCCGAGAACAATGTGCCACCTATTCCATGTTGCTGCATTTGTGTGGTCATTGCAAATTTAGCCAATTAAGCATGAATAATTACATATTACTCATCCGTCCATTTTCTCAACAGCGTATCCTCACTAGGGTTGCGTTTACAATTTTAAAAGAATATGTCAATGGAATTATAAAAGGTAACTACATTTTGGATTAGATTATATGTATTAATAGTATAACTGAAATTAAAATGTTATTTATATACAATTACGCAAATTCAAAATGTCAACTATATCACAATTGAAATGAAAACGAGATATCTAATTTAATTCAAAACAATTACAATTACAAGTCTGTAAAAAAATAATAATTCTGGAATCTGATAATCGTATGATTAATATCATTTCTGCACTTCACTTAAAAAAAAAATAGAGTTAGCCCACCCTAGTCCTCAGTGTCATAAAAATAACGTTTTTAAAATATAAGTGCATTTTAGGAACCTAAATTCAGTGCTAAGCCATTTAGGAAACACTCAGAAGCCATGAGGAGGTCAAGAGTCAGGTTCACCGAGGGGTCTGCGTGACAAGTTAGTCTGTAAAAGTGTGTGTGTGTGATAAGCAGTTCTAACAGTTTTACACACACAAGCACGTTTGTGTCACCGTATGAGGACACTCAGCCACCTGTTTCATGTCGCTTCATTCTTGTGGCCTGCAGGCTAGTAAATAACAAAGCAGGGCCTGCTCTACATAGCACAAGTCTATAAACAGTCGCTCTGTGACTTACAGCTGTTTACTCTGAGCTTCCATCCCCCCCCCCGCCTCCTTTAGTCACATTGTATGTATATACTGTACGTAAATGGGCGTTCCACAAGTACTCATTCTGAGTGATTGGGTTTGATGTTCTGCAGATACGGCGTGCAGGTTGGCATTGTGCTGCCTTATCTGCTTTATTGCCTTCAACATGTTTCATTTGGATTTATAACAAGGGAACTTTTGGAATTTGAAGATCCCAAAACTAAGTATTATCTTTTTTTTTTTTCGAAAAAAAAACACCATGGGAAAAAACGACCATGTATAGTAAGGCGTTTTTTTGGGGGAAAAACCCCCAACATTTATATAGCAAGGCAATTTTTGGGGAAAAAAACCCCCGACCATGTATAGTAAGGCGTATTTTTGGAAAAAAAACAACCATGTATAGTAAGGCGGTTTTGGGGAAAAAATGACCATGTATAGTAAGCCGTTTTTTAGGAAAAAAACGAACATGTATAGTAAGGCATTCTTCTGGGGAAAAAAACCATAATGTATATAGTAAGGCGTATTTTTGGAAAAACAAAAAACAAAAAAAAAACGACCATGTATAGTAAGACGTTTCGGGGGAAAAAATGCCCATGGTGTAAGGCGTTTTGGGGGGAAAATAAAGACCTTCTATAGTAAATAGTAAGGCGTTTTTTGTGGGGAAAAAAAACCCGACCATATATGGTAAGCTGTTTTTTTTTTTTCTTTTTAAAAAAAAAAAAAAAAAAAAACATATATAGTAAGGCGTTTTTGGGGAAAAAAAACATGTTTTTTTTTTTAAACGACCATGTATAGTAAGTCTTTTTTTTCGGGAAAAAAGGACCATGTATAGGAAGGTGTTTAAAGAAAACAAAAAAAAAACGACCATATATAGTAAGGCGTTTTTGGGGAGAAAAAACGACCATGTATAGGAAGGCGCTTTTTTTGAAAAAAACAAAAACAAAAACAAAAAAAAACACCATGTATAGTAAGGCGTTTTGGGAGAAAAAAAACCCAACCATGTATAGTAATAGTAGCTTTCTAAGGCTGGAATCGAAACCTGGTCATCCATATCACAGTCATCTGCTCTAACAACTCAACTACGGTCATCCTGGTGCTAACCAGCTGTTATAACAAAAACAAAGTGTTAGCATCATGTTGAATGCTAACTGGAATGCATCATTTAAAGGCATTGTTTGATCGGAAATGAGACCGAATTATATTTAGTCATAGTGGTAAAACACAAAAACATTTAATGAACTCTTCATAGAAGCTTTGACAAAAATAAACCTCAGGCTAACACACACCTTATATCATTATTTCTCTTAATTACTTGGAGGAAACTACTGTAAATACAAATCTCATTCCAGTTTAGCAGTGCACTCAATTCAATAAAAACAGTGGGGAGACATTCGAAGGGCTTTGTATTGTTTTACAAAAAGGCACAATAAGTGACACAAATGATACTACACAATAGAAAAAAAACAAAAAGGCTGTTGTTCTTCCCGAATGGGTGTTCGCCCTCCAAATTTGAATTGTATGTAGCGAGGTAACCAAAGCCACCTGTCACTTCTCGCGTCTGCTCGCTTTCTCCTCCCAATGATGAAGGAAAAGCCCACTTGTCATCCTTTAAAAAGCTCCTTTCAAAAGCCAGACAATGTTCTTTTTTTATTTTTAGTGCGCGTCGTGCCTCAGCAGCTGTTTTGAAACGACAGCAAGGTCACCTTCCACCGCTTCCTGGCCCATTTGCATCCTCCTCGAGTCCACAACAGCCTTCTCGTGCCATCTCAAGTGCGCACAAACCAGGTAGCCACATACTTGACGCCACATTTTTATTTATTTTTTTTACCCTTCGAGAGCTTTTTCGCTGCTTATTATTGCAGCAGCAGCATTTATTGTCTGAGCATTCAATGTGTTTTCGAAAAAGTCATTCAGCGCCGGTTTTGACTAAAGTGACAAAAATGTTGCGCAGACTTCATAAACAAAACAATAATTCGGTACAAGAAAGGAGTTGATAAGTCGTAGGATTATAATAAATTATAATGTCAAATACAATAACAATTGCTCCCAAGGTAGAAACATTTTTTAAAATTAGACATTTATACAAGAATAAGAACAGGAAAAACAGATTTTTAAAAGGTTAGGGTTGCCATCAACATTTGTTTTCCCCTACCTGACTGTTTTATGCCTAACATACATCAGGATGAGTGTGACATGGTTGAAGTTTGACATCAATTTGATTTCGCCTTCATTGTGACGTAGGTTTGTAGATTCAGGTTTATAGACACGCCCACTCAACTCGGGGGAGGGGGGGGGGGGGGGAGGATTGTTGATGGCAACAACGCGAAACGTCCAAAACATTACATCAACTGCCAACCTCAGAGGAGTCGAGTAATTAACTTCTTCAATTTCGTTTGGGCGAAAATCCGAAGTATTTCGGAACCAGAGTTGTTCCACAAAGCCGCCTCAGAGTGAACCGCGGCTGGTCCATAATTCTGACGACAGACCGCCGATTCCCTCAGCCTTTACCAATCAGAGGAAATCTGTTTTAGTGTCGTTTTCTTTTACCTAAAATCCCTGAAAATCTATTTAAAAAAAAAAAAAAAAATGAAAAAAAAGCAAAAAAATGCATCTTGTGGCGGACAATTTTTGGCTTAGCTAGCCGTGGTACGCCGGTAACGTGATGTCCATACGGAAAGTGAACAAAGAACAATGGAGGCATTTGGTGTTCCTTCTCGGCTTGTGGCTCTTTAGCACCACCATTTGTGGCTTTAAAAATGCTCGCCAAAAGGCAGCGGCGAGCAGTCAGGCCTAAACACGATCAGACGCACTGACCTACATTTTGAGGAGAAACACTGAAGTTATGAAAGAAATGGTGTTGCCGCCGTTTGTTAAAAAGTGTCCCCCCCCCTCCCCCCCTTTTCTCCTGTAACCACACACGCGCCCCTACTGAGATTTCGGCCTTCTGCAGGTATCAAACAATTCAACATCCCTTTCGCCATTTGCTGTACTTGCAGTTTCACTCACAGAGTCTTGCGTGTAATGACCAATGTCATTACACTTGCTTCATCCTCACAGCAGACTCGTTGCTGGTTTATTGATTATTGCTGTGATTTTTATATATATTTTTTTATTCTACAACTTAAACTGTAATATTTGTTCAATGAAATTGTATTCATTTATTCCCAAGAGCCTGGTCTCTTTTGTAGATTATTGACAATTTCTACAATTGTAAAACGAGGTACAAACAACTCAAGCTAGCAAAACATACATCTAGACATCTTTGGGGAGTATGATGTATTTGATCAATTTGTTCAGGTTTTTGTCACGTTATTCGATAAATATTGATTGTGAGCTGCTGTATATTCTACTGTTAATTTGATTTTTGTAGATTATTGACGATTTCTACAATTGTAAAACGAGGTACAAGCAACTCAAGCTAGCAAAACATACATCTAGACATCTTTGGGGAGTATGATGTATTTGATCAATTTGTTCAGGTTTTTGTCACGTTATTCGATAAATATTGATTGTGAGCTGCTGTATATTTTACTGTTAACTTGATTTTTGTAGATTATTGACGATTTCTACAATTGCAAAACGAGATACAAACAACTCAAGCTAGCTAAACATACATCTAGACATCTTTGGGGAGTATGATGTATCGGATCAATTTGTTCATGTTTTTGTCACGTTATTCGATAAATATTGATTGTGAGCTGCTGTATATTCTACTGTTAACTTGATTTTTCTAGATTATTGACGATTTCTACAATTGCAAAACGAGGTACAAACAACTCAAGCTAGCTAAACATACATCTCAACATACATCTAGACATCTTTGGGGAATATGATGTATCTGATCAATTTGTTCATGTTTTTGTCACGTTATTCGATAAATATCGATTGTGAGCTGCTGTATATTCTACTGTTAACTTGATTTATATCGATTATTGACGATTTCTACGATTGCAAAACGAGGTACAGACAAATCAAGCTAGCACAACATACATCTAGACATCTTCGGGGAGTATGATGTATCTGATCAATTTGTTCAGGTTTTTGTCACGTTATTCGATAAATATTGATTAATATTGTAAAATTGCATTTTTGTAGCTTATTGACGGTGTCTACAATTGCAACGGGAAAGTGGTGTAAAGACCAGGTGCCAAACGCACTGGCAAATGTAAGGGTTCCAAAAACCAACCGGGCCCCTTCCACAAACACAACAAGTCTTGAAACCTGAGTTGATCTTGACGATTCAACGGCGTGACGGCACGGTCGCGGCCCTACGAACTGCGGTAGGTCTTGATGATATCCCGGATGGGCTTCCTGCAGATGGGACAGGACGCCTGATCCTGCTTGAGCTTGAGGGCGCAGGTGAAGCACAGACACAGGTGGCCGCAGTCGTAGAGCGCCGTGTCCGCCGCGTCGTCGCAGCAGATGGCGCACTCGTCGGGGTCTTGCGGGGACCTGGGAGAGCTCGGGCTGGTCGGCGCAGCGTTCTGCTCCGTTTCTGAACGACAACAAGAAGGCAACATGGTGTTCGTCCATCGGCAGTTTTGGCCAGTTTTTTTTATTGTGTTCATGCAAATGCAGCTGCATTGCTTGATTTGCAGTTTGCGCAGTCCGTGTTGATATAATTGTTTCATGAAACAGGAAAAGTCTACGTGAAAAACGCCACAGATTTGTGTTGCATTATTGTTGTTATCTCATTTAAGACTTATGGACTTGTGTTCATGCCAATTTTGCGAAGTTGTCGTGAACTCATAAAAGGCCGCAAGTCAACGTGTTTATAAAGTAGATAAATAAATATTTTATCTTTCATATTAATGTATGGTTCATTTGCCTTTACTTTGGTGTAGCATATCCTAAATGATCAAAACTTTCATGCAAATTAAATCCGATATTTTTCTTATACAGATTACTTTGTTGCTTGCGTTTGTGGAAAAAAAATACATGGGAAGAGGACCTTGAAAAAATAACACTGGTCAAAAGCAAATTTTAATCAGACATGACTTCATGTGTCCCTAAGTGTATTTTTGATGATGATTTAAGAAATGTCTTCCCTTTTTTTTTAGCACATCATATATTTGAGGTAAGTTTGAACCATAAAAGCTTGCGCAATACGGATTTTACCATGCGCTGTATTTTATAGCTATGAAGTTTAAAGATAAATTTTTTTTTTGCTGAACCTAACCCTTAATTCATACGTATTACTCAATATATTAATATATTGCAGATTATGATTATTATGAAAATCTGATGTGCTAGAGAGAAAACACGGGCAGATTCGGAATCAGCGCAAAAAAAAAAAAATATCATCTAGAAAATTGACATGCATTTCTGATGGAAAAATCTTTGTAAAAAACATTTTGACTAGTGCACAATTAATCACATATAAAATCTAAATCGCAACATCGAGGAAAAATGGTCAAATTCCCATCATGCTTACGCACATTTGAGTCCGTCAAACCTAAAATAAAAAAAATAAATAACATGAAAGACACATTGAAGTTGTATCAATGCGACAAACCTGTGAGGGCAGGAGCGCTGAAGCGGTCGTGCCTTTTAGAAGGCAAAACGACGATGGTCTTGGTGAGGGCGGACGAGCGTGAACTCAGGATCGTCTGCACCAGTAGCTCGGTGGCCACAGATGAGCCTGACAGCAGACATTTGGATCGCGACAAATCAAAATCAGTCAACAATCGTGAGGAAAAGCCGCTTACATTGGATTGGATGTCATTGCTTGCGTCGACGAACGTCAATTCTTACCGAACCAGGAAGTGCTAATGAACAAAAAAATAGGACCCACATATGGTCATCATGCAAGAATGACGCTTCTAAGTCAACCCCTTGGCAACCTGCCATACACTTTTTTCTCATGAGCGAGCGTAGCCCACAATGAGGTCTGATGTTTACACTTGGCCTCATCTTCTATTATTTGTGCTCCAGCTCAACATCACATCGCTGCTTGCTCTTAGCTCAGTAAATATTTGACCTTATGTGCAAACAAGTCAGCGTCGCCGATCTGGTTTGTGCACGACGGCTGGTCTTATCGTCCCGTGGAAAACCGGGTCACTATTTCGGAAGGTGACCGCGGATTGGAGCACATTCGAAGCATGCAGCCGGGGACGGTAGACTAACGAGGACAGGTTCGGTAGGAAAACGGATGAGACAGAAGTGTAAGAGGGTTTGTGGACAAACCTGTGGAGGAAGGCTGGTTGGCGTTCAGGGGTCTGTTGGACGTAATGTTGGTGGGCTCCGTGGGCGTGTTGGTCACGGACAAGGGTGATCTCGGAACAGATGGGATGGGCAAGGGTGATCTCAGGGGGGCTTGGACATCCGGGTGCGAAGACAAGCCTGGCAACAAACAGGCGGGGATCACACCACAGCGCAGACATGCACAGGCAAGCATTCGTCCATCCTCTAAACGTATTTACCAGGGCTGTCAAGCAATTAAAATTTGTTAACTAATCAATCGCAAAATTTTCCATAATTGATCGCGATTCATCGTATTTTTCAATGACAATTTTTTTACGAAGCTAGGACGCGATAATTTGAGTAAAATCTTGGAATAAATGTGGAAAAAAAACATTCAAGTATATTTCGATCCAAAGACTGTTCCAAGAGCTTTGGGTTGTTCCAAGAGAATACTTTTTTTTTTAGTGCGTTATAACATTCAAATTAATCTCCATAGTTCATGCTTTAACTTTGACAGCCCTAATATTTACAGCAAAAAAAAAATACTTACCTCTCTAATTACCACCCTCGTATGGGGCATGGCCTCACTAAATAAAGTTCCTCCCCTCACTTCAGCATACCTTTATATTAGACATGATTTTGGCCTGAAGACTAAAAATGCTGAATTTGTGAATGGCAAATTGGGAATATGCGCAAATTCCCGTAATATAACGCGATTTCCGTGACGGACAAGTAGGTACGTTTCCCCCGCCCGACCCCCCCGCACCCGAAAAAAAAAACGGTCATGAATTCGAAAATACTTCGGCCCCAATCCCGACGAGACGGCGAGAAGGAGCGCGTGGGCGCGACGGCGTCCCATCTGTTCCGTTTGACGGGCCCGGCGACACCCAGCCGTGACATAACTGTCGCTCGCCTCGATGGCGGCACGTTTCCACGGCAACCGGCGGTTGCCAGGGCCCCAGCGGGGGGGGGCGAGTGGCGACGCAAACCCGCCCGCCCTCCTTCCCACAGCTGGAGTGGGAAAACGTCTCACAGGGTGAGCCTGAAGCGCGGAGGCGGGAAGCCGAGAGGGAGGAAGTGGAGAGGAGTGACGTCCTGCCAAGGGGATGCTCGGTGGGTGGACGGCCGGCATCGCCAAGCGCAGCGCAATTACATTTAATAATGCATATGGTGGGCATCGTAAGCAGCTAATAAGAGCTAACCCCCTCCTGATAAATAACACTGGTGGCAGTGGGGGAGCCCGAGCCTGACAGAAATGACCTGCTGGGCGCTGATGAACGATTACGGCAAGAAAAAAAAACACCACGCTGCGAGCATAGTTTACATGAAGGTGCTATTTTGATGTGGATGAATGATCTTCAGGGAAAAGCATTTAACTGTATTGTCCTCTGCAATAGTTTATTTGCGGCATCAATACTACACTGTACTATCGCTTATCGCAATTTGAAGCCTTTTTTTGTTGTTGTTGTTGTTTTTTTGTTTGTTTTGTTTTGTTTTGTTTTTCTTGAGTTGTTATGTACACACAATGAAAAAAAAAACACATTTCACTGAATAATGAAAGATCAGGTTTCAGCTTTAAGCTATGGGGCGAAGTGACGTAAGACGCACGGTAGCGATTTTGCCGACTAAAACTAAAGATTTGTGCCTGGCTTGTTGAAAATTATCTATAGTACTGCTCATGCTGTTAGCATCAAAGTGTGCAAAGTCATTTTCGCCTTTGAAAAGAAGTCTAACCAGCCTATATGGGGCACTTGCTTAGCGGTTAGCTGCCAGCTACTAGCCACTAACACTAGCAACGGGCACCATATGACACAATGTCAGCAAATGTATATATATTTTTTTAGCATCTCTAATAAACGATTGCACATGATTTCAGAATGACTTTGTGTTGATATTGGTGGCAACAGTCTGTGAGGTAAAGTTCAACTTAGACTGGGCTCCAGCTAGCCAACTTTCAATCTCCAAGTTAAATCAAGTCAGCCATGTTGCCAGGAATAACTTCAACAACTGGGTTGTTTCATTATTCTAAAACATTACATTATTGTAATTCGGATATTCATTGTAACCACTATTTGCATTTGCAACATAAACCTCGTTCGACTTTTAATTTTGTGCGACCCCCACTTCTACTACAGGAGGCATTACAATTAACTAAGAATGGAAAAAGTAACTTAAAATGAGTCATTAATTACTCTCTACAGATTCTAATACTGTAAATCCTTACTTCCAAATGCTAAAAAATAGTAATGTGCAATATATTATGTTTTAGAAGTTGCCCAACACTGGTCATGAGAGCAAACCCAGATAACAGGTGAGCTGCGATTATCGCAATGCGAGCACGAGGGCACTTTGACGTCAATTTCAGTCGACAGCCGAGGCCAAATGTGTCCCTGTGAAAATTTATCGGAAACTCTACAGAAATCCTCCCAAAAATGTCCACCATTTTGCAACCCTATCAAGGAAAAGCTTCACATAAAAAATAGTTGGATCAAAGCCTGAGGACGAAGCGAACCTACCGAAAATCTTGAGTTGCCTGATGTTTTTATCGGGCGCGAAGAACATCCACAGCGGTCCGGAGTTGTCCACGCACATCTGCGCCTCCAGGCTGACGCCATTGCGGCTCACCACCACCTCGCCGGCGCCGTTCACCTCCAAGCCAAGGATGTCGTCGTTCAACAGCGCCGACAAGCGCTCGAAGGCCCAGAACTCCGAGCGGTCCAGCAACCTCGCCGGGTCGCCCGGCAGCTCCTGGGACTGCAGCGTGGCCGGGTCGCACGCCGTCACGCCGTAAAACAGCTCGGCCGGCCCGGCCGTATGCAACAACGCGAAGACGCTTTCGGCGGGCTCCACGGGTCGACTGGTGAAGACCATCGTCCTGCCCGGGCAATGCTGCTTCAGCATCACCGCCGTGTGAGGATCCTTCAGGCGCACGTGCTTGCCGTGCACATGGTGAACCCGCAGCTCGTCGTCCTGGTGCTCGGGGAGCTCGGAGCACAGCCGTAAGTTTTGAGAGTTTTGGGGCATGTGGTCGGCACACTGGTGCTCGTCTTCCTCCGGGCCTTCTTCGTACATATCCGACACGTTGACGGGAAGTTGGCAGTTTTGACTGTTTTTCTGCGACATCAATCGGGATCGGGTGGAACTGATCTTCGAGACATCCGGTGCTAACGTCGCACTGTCTGTGGGGGCACAGAAGTACATTGATGTCGAGTACATTATTATTGTGCTTCTATTACGGTCAAAACATTCTGGGAAGTAGAGGATTGTTTGATAGCACTTTTCACAGACCGATATTGGTACAAGTATTCACTCTTAAGTACTCACAGATACCGCTACAGTCTAGTACTTTTGATATATATTTCCTTTCCATTGCTTTCTCTCTGATGCAGATGATGATTCACCGAGAAAGGTGATGTCAGATTTTTTTTTTTTGCCTTAAAGCGGAAGTCAACCCAAACATTTTTTTTTTCCCGAGAACGGCTGACCTGTTTCTCTGAATCTGAGCCTTGATTGGTCGTTGTGAGCAGTTGTGATGTCATTTTCAGTCGACCGAAGACAAAATGGCCGCCCCCGGAGATGGCTAAAAACGAGTGCATTTTGCTGCTTAACTTATATTCCACAAACTCAAAATTAATCAGAATGCCGTGTTTCAACTAGTGGGCCTGCTGGGAATATATTCTTGACAAAAAGATGTTTGGGTTGACTAGTTGAAATAAGGCAATAATGATTAATATGAAATGAGTTTAGCAGCAAAATCCAGCCGTTTTTAGCCATCTCAGGGGGCGGCCATTTTGTCACTTCTGTCGACTGAAAAATGACATCACAAGTGCTCAGGGCTCAGATAACGACTAATCACGGCTCACCTGTTTTCTGAAGCTGAGTCGTGATTGGTCGTTACCTGAGCCCTGAGCAACTGTGATGTCATTTTCAGTCGACAGAAGTGACAAAATGGCCGCCCCCAGAGATGACTAAAAACGGCTTGATTTTGTTGCTTAACTCATATTCCACCAACACAATATTAATCAGAATGCTGTGTTTCAACTAGTGGGCCTGCATAAGTACTGTTTATCAATAACTACTGTGTCACTATCCATCCGCATATCTGTCATACATTATATATTGTATGTTGCCACTCTCATGCGGCAAAAATATGAATTAGAGTCATCTCTCTGTATGACAGAGTGTGGTGCAGTTTGAAGCACAATTCCGCGTACAAAGAAGCACATCCGTTCCAATGAGCTCGGTAGCTGGGGGTCAGCAGCTACACGTAACAACGCACAAGAACAAAACAACAACAAAAAAAAGATGCACGACGGGTTTATGTAACGCGCAGCAGGAGGAAAGAAGACGTGCACAAAAGTCAGTGAACGAGCCTCCCACTCGGTCTCCACTGTGGAGTCTTAAGGCTTGTCGATGGAAAAAAAAAAAAAAAAAACCAGCAAAATAAATTAAAACACTCTTAAAGCGGAAGTCAACCCAAACACATGGATTGTAAAATAAGCAGCAAAATGCACCCGTTTTTAGCCATCTCTGGGGGCGGCCATTTTGTCTTCTGTCGACTGAAAATGACATCACAACTGCTCACAACGACCAATCACGGCTGACCTTTTTTCTGAATCTGAGCCGCGATTGGTCGTTCTGAGTAGTTGTGATGTCATTTTCAGTCGTCATAAGACAAAATGGCCGCCCCCAGAGATGGCTAAAAACAAGTGCATTTTGCTACTTAACTTATATTCCACAAACGTAATATTTATCAGAATGCCCTGTTTCAACTAGTGGACATGGATAGAACATATTCTTGAAAAAAACATGTTTGCGTTCCCTTTCAAATAAAAACAAAAAATGAAAGCACACAAAAAAATGAAAGCACACAAAGGAAAATAAAAAAATGGTTATATTTTTTATTCAAACTGTTAATTTAACGCGTTACTATAACGCGATCATACTTTTTATACGTCTTCACACTGTCCTCCGACGGAAACGAAAACAACGATGTGGCCCGCGACAAAAAATTAGTTTGACACTCCTGTTCTAAAGTAACAGTACTCTTACTTGAGTACAGCTTTTGGCTACTCTACCCACCTCCGTTTGGGCATTTGATCGTCGGGGGTGGGGTGTGTGTGTGTGTATGTGTGGGGTTGGGGGGGGGGGGCGAACCTCTCCCCCCCCCTCACTTTTATCATAAAGAGGCAGCACATCTCCGGCCAGCCGCTGATAAAACTGCTTGAACTCAATTACTTCCTCTGCAAAGAGTGTCCACAAGCAAGCCCGGGCGTCTTATTATTAGCACTCTTATCATCTTGACAGCAACAAGATAACTTCTATCCTCGCCATTATGCTTGGCATTTTTACGTCTTGTTAAGTCTTGCAAAAAGCGCAAAAGAGGCAAAGCAAATAAAAGAAAATGTGAAGTGTTTGGCCTTGTGGCATTAGCACTTCATTCCGCGAATATTTGCGTCTTCAACAACACCACGGTGGTACGCATGGCGCGACATTCTTAAGATGACCCACGCGGACTTTCTATTAAGAGTCCAAACGAGCCAAATACACCTGCTCAAGTCTGCAGCTGCCCGTCGATGAGGAAGTCGAGGAAAATATTCACAAAATGAAAGGAAGGCAATTTTCTTGTCACGCTCACGTCAGCTGAAGTCCCTCTTAGCCACATGGCTAACGTCACGCACCTGCTTGACATTTGGGGGGGAGGAAATAAAGTTGGATGTTTCGCAACACTTTGGTGGCGTCAAAATAGATGGAATGTTCCACATTGCCAAACGGGTAATCTGGGTCAGATCCAGATGAGCGTTGGTTGCAAAACAGGCTTCTGATTGACAAATTTGGTCTATGGGGATTCATCTTTCTAATTTCTCATATTTGAATGCCAATATATTCACAGGTATTTACAATGTGAATGCAGCTTCAACGTTGTTGGAATTTAAAAAAAAAAAAAGATACTTTGATTTATTGTATTAGTTTTGTCATTTAAATATAGAAACGCTAGTAGTTTGTATCAATGGCCTCAGTTAATTTCAATAAAACTCTATTTAGTTTTGTCCAACTACTTTTGACCATTTAAGATAAGGTAAGATAAACATTTACTAGAGCCACAATTGGCAAATTTGCAAAATTACCTCATTTATTATTACATTTACCAGAAATTGACTGTAAATTAACAGGAACTTTACCATAAAATGTACTGGGAATTGACCAAATAATAAATAAAAAAATGTAGCAGAAATTTACTGAAAATTTCCAAGAAATTGACCAAATATGCATCGGAAATTAAAACCCCAAAAAACTGAAAAATAAGGCAAATAAACCAGCATTTAGTGCAAATCTACCAGAAACTTGCAGTGAAATGTATGTATTGAATATTGATCAAAAATTGACCAGAAATGTCCCAAAAACTACCAAAAATGAATCAGAGATGTATGAGAAAAGTATTGAAACTCAACCAGAAATGTACTGATGTATCTTGTAGAACCTCTATGCGGTTTCCATGGTTACTAAACCTAATTCCAACACATTGAGGTCATTTTGAGCTCATTTTCTTATATTGCGGAGTTGGCATGGAAACATTAGTTGAGTTAGTAAAGTCTTTAAGGTGTTTACAATACAAATCTCTATAATCATGCAACGATGTAACTGAACACTAATAGTTCTGCCCAATTGTGTTGAGATATATCACAGTCCAATTCATTAGGCACACCTGTAAAAAATGTCTACTTACAAATGAACAAATAACAAATTTGGCCTGATATTTGTCAAAGCACAACATTGCATTTCAACAAACAGTGTACACTCCATTCTACAATATGATCCACGGATGCTTTGAAAGCATGTTGAATGAGGTTAGCCGAGTGAAAGTCTATAACAGCTGTGCCCTGAAGAGCGGCTTCCCTTCATTAAAAAAAAAAAAAAAAAAACGTCCCCAAAAAGCGACGGCAGGTTAAACACTTAACTGTCGGCCCTGTTTAGAGGATCAAGTAGTAAACGTAAGGGTAAATTAAATTCTACACTGACAAGTTAAATAAATGCCTAAAGGATTTTGACTGGCTAAAGAAGAATAGGGGGGGGGACATGAGTAGATGATGAAGTGGTCTTGCAGCTTTTCAATCTGGTGAGAAAAGCGGAGTCCGTTCAAGTAGGAGAACGCATACCAGACAAGGTCAACATTCACTTTTGTTGAGCTTAACAACTAGGTAAACGACACACAAAAAAAACAAAAAACAATAGGACACTTCCTCCACCCTTGACGAACGTTAACAACCACGCAAACACAAACTGGAAGAACCCGTTTCAGCAGAGGGAAAATGAAGAAGCTTAGAGACGCCGAGCGGGGAGCCAAACTGCGTTGTGGCAGTCCAAAAAAAAAAAAACTGGCATGGTAGCACCAGCTCTTTGAGACAATAAACGCCGACACTACTGAAAGATGTCCAATATAAGCACTTTTTGAGAAGAGATACTTAAACAAGAACTTCCACCGAGGCTTCCTCCTGAATAAAAGACAGCCACAATTCTATAGAAAGAAGATGTAAATATGAAGCCGCACATCCAACTTATTTGAAATTGAAAACACAAATGTTTATAGCTGATAAATACTGAATATGTTCGATGCAAGCCCACTAGTTGAAACAGGGCATTCTGACAAATATTGCATTTGTGGAATAAGTGTTAATCCACTCGTTTTTAGCCATCTCACGGGGCGGCCATTTTGTCACTTCTGTCGACTGAAAATGACATCACAACTGCTCACAACGACCAATCACAGCTCAGATTCAGAAAGCAGGTCAGCTGTGATTGGTCGTTGTGCGCAGTTGTGATGTCATTTTCAGTCAACAGAAGACAAAATGGCCGCCCCCGGAGATGGCTAAAAACAAGTGCATTTTGCTGCTTCACTGATATTCCACAAACGCAAAATTAATCAGAATGCCGTGTTTCAACTAGTGGGCCTGCTGGGAACATATTCTTGAAAAAAATATGGTTAGGTTGACTCCCACTTTGAAGCACATCTTGTTCGTTTCATTTCAAATTCATTCTGGTGGTATTTAGCGCCCAAAAAAATGAATTGTGGCGATGTCCCAATATTTACGGCTGTAGTCTCTACTAATGTTTCGATTAACAGTAACATTTTTACTACTGTTTCTAATATTTTGACTTGAGCTACAATGCGATAGCTGTACCTAATATTGGGGCCTGTCAAAGCCTATTTCCACATTCTAATACCAAATATGTGTTGGAAAGTTTTCGAAGCACCAAATGTGGCCTGGTACACTTTGTTCTTTGGCCCGGCGCAACAGGATTAGGAGCTCGACGGACACAGTGTGAGGTGGGCCGGTTCGCAGAAGACCTCACCAAGGCCGTCTGCATTAAACAGCGTCCATGTGGGGATTTGCCCTAAGTATGCATGCCTGGGAGGGGGGGGGCGATCCAGGAACACATCTAGAGGAGATGTTGAGTGATGTCATCTGTCATGAGAAAGCAGAGCAGGGTGGAGCAGAGGGGTGTTGCCTAAAAAGGGAACGAGGCTTATAAAAGGAGAGCGAGAGGAGGCACAGGGGAAAAGACGTTATGAGCTTTTAGGACGGAAATGATTGAGTCCGGGCTCCCTCTAGTAAAGTCGTGGGGTAGTGCCACATGTTGCGGACGGGATGAGGTCAGAAGTCGGTAAACACGATAGGCCGCGGTCATGTGAAAGTGATTAGCATCTTCCATGTACAGCAAAGCCCCTCCGATCCAAAAGTGACAAGCGTCATTACAATTCCAACGCTGGCTCACGGAGAGTCCGCCAGGACCCGTCAAATCCTAGCAGCTGCCTCGCGAGCGGCGTTTATTTTGCCTCGACGAATCGAGGCCAAACCCTGACATCACTTGAAACAAAACTCTTGTAAATACATTTCGGGGAAACTCGGGTTATGATGATCCGTTCGTGCGGTGGTAACCAAACTCGTATTTGTAGTCGGAATCTCTTACCTATGCTAACGCACTAGCTAAGTTGTAATAACGGTAAACGTCTTGTCATGAATCTAAAAACATCCAATGAAAAACAGCGGTAACTGAGTGAGTCTTCTTGGGCCGCGCGAGCTAGTTTACGAGTCAACTGCGCATTGTTCATAATCTTGAAAAGCTGGACGTCATTTCATCGTTCGCACTCTATCAGAGATTCTTTTAATGACTTTTAACAACAGGCAAGTCGGTATACTTGTATTGAAGTGTATTGCCATTCGTCCATGAACGGGACGGACAAAGTGACAGCGCCAACTACTGGCCTGTTATACGCTTTACACCTTATTCAGTTTTCAGTGGATTTTTGCAGATTGTTTTAAAATGGACCACATTGTCGTCTTTTACAAAAAAGTATAAAAAAAAAAAACGGTCTTGTTTTTACTAGAATGTCAGGTTTAACAGTCAACCTACTCTAACGTAACCATTTCACACGACGGTTACGTAACCTTTGATGCAGTGTGCGCCATTAGAGACACACGGGAGCAGTAGGCAGCAATTAGGAGTTCTTTGAGAGTGGGCTAAGCATGTAAAGGTACGTTCTGAGAAGTGGGACATGGTGGGAAGACTTGCTGCAATCTTAAGAGACAATGCATCTAGTCAGAACCAGAAAGCTTTAGCCCAGCCTCGCACAGGCTGTGTCAAGCATTATGATTTTTACCCAAAAAGGGTATCAACGTGGACGCTAAGCGTCCTCTCTCTAGACCCGAGGAGAGCTTACAAGCTTTGATGATTTCCTTAAGTGGAGAACTTGGGGAAAGCTATTTTTTTTATTTTTTTTTTATTCTGGCAGATCTAATCAAGTTTAAATCTCCACTCCCTTGAAAAGAATGATGATTACCCCCCCCCCACCCCGACCGAAAGGAACAATTATGCTGCATTGTTATTTTGTATCATTGGATGAGATCTGAGGAAAAGGTTGAGTGATTACACCATATTTGCCTTTCTGCCTCACTGATAGCGGTTTGCCTTTGGCGGAAAACACACTCATGATCGATGACTTTGCGTGTCGTGACAAGACCACTGAAATGTACACTTTGTTGTTGTTGGAGGCTCGCGACGTAGCAAAACGGAGCCATTTGTGTTTTTCACTCGGCCTTTATGCGATGACAACTTACTAAAACAGAACACTTTGCGTTCATAAAAAAGTTACGCCTTCCGCTGGCAACAATAATAGCTTTGATTTACTCTACACAGCGCCTTTCAAGGCACCCAAAGACGCTTAAAAAAATAACTCGTCAAAATGTTGACTAGGTTGGCCGTGCTGTTAGCAGAGGAGTAGCTCCCCTTGGCCATTAGCTGATAGCAAAGCGGCTTGACAGTAAAGACGTAGCGAAACAGAAGCTTCCGTTAAGACATCCGACAGGTAGGCAAAGGCTCCGCTAGAGAATTCAGGGTGGTAAAGTGCTTAAGATAATGCAGAGGAAGGTCTGGATCGATAAAAACGTGTTTGCGTTACAGTGTTTCCCAGATTGTGTTGTTTGTCTATATGTGTCCTGCCATTTCTTGGCAACGAGCCCATAGTGAACCCCGCCTCTCGCACAAAGTCAGCGCGGATAGAGTTCACCAGCAACCCTAATGAGGACTAACAGTAATGAAAATGGAAGGCTGGATAAAGAGTAAGTGGTCCACAAGTGACTACGGTATTCTCCTTACCTACCAACAAGGTGACCCCATGTTGTATTCAGTACCTTGTACCAGACCTCTCTATATTTAAAACCTTGTTATCCCCCAAACAAACACGTGACAGGCTAAGTAATCCCTTATTGACACGTGAAACAATAAGCAAGCTGACGCCAGTCAACGGAAATAGAAGCAAAGAACAACACAACGTCGTTGGATTGACCTTGTTTATGTGCCACGCAAAGCTGTCATATATCACTCTCCTATGTCTGTATTATCTAGTTTGTAGTCCATATGACAACAATAGCACAGTGCAGCATGCAATTCTGAGGTTACACCCACAGGGACATAAATGAATGCGCAAAGGCGCAAAAATATCGGGTCACTGCACCAAAAAAACAAGCAGGGCTCGGATGAAACATCGCATTTCGCATCGGCGAGTTTTGATTTGTGGCCCCCGTAAAATTGTATGGTGAGACCTGTCAATCGTAATGGGAGACTGGGACAGGTTTATGGACAACGTTTATAACAGCGTTAACCGTTCCATCCATAAAACATTTAAAAGTGGTATAAATTTAACAATGCATTTAGTGTTGCGGTTGGCGAACTGCACTGCATCAAAGTTAGAAGTTAGTCCACAGTTCGTCCCTGTCAAGCGTGGCTTAAAGGAGAATGAACTGAAATGTTCTAATATACTGCAGAATCTGAGACATACAATCTGACCAATTAAATGCTGAATTATAGTAGCTATTGAGATAATAATTGCTAAAGTGCTGGCATTCTAACAATTGCTATGCTTAAAGCAAGATAGTAAACTGAGTAACAAAAGCCCCAACACAGATGCATCAGGAAATAATATCTTTCCGTGCACTTGATAAGGATTTTACATCTTGTTCTGTTGAAATGAAAAGCAACAAAATGCTAACACACAAACAGTTGCAATGCTAACATAAAGCAAGATAGCAAACCCAGTATTGAAAACACCAAAACAGATCAATCAGGATTTTACACCGTGCCCTGTAAATACTATTTCAATTACCATTTTAAATGAGAATTGCTAAAATGCTAACATGCTAATAGTTGGTATTCTAACATATAGCAAGATACCAGCCTGAGAAAACAAAGACACCAAGCCCTGCATTGAGGTACAATCTCTAACCACAATTCATAAAATGCTGACAGGCTAACAGCTGCAATGCTAACATGTTGCAAAGTAGCAAGCTAAGTAACAAAAGCCCTGAGAAAGATCAAAAAGGAAATTACATATTTCCCTGCATTTGAATATTGTTTCTAAGGAGGATTGTTAAAATGTTACCGCGCTAATAGCTGCTACGCTAACATATAGAAAGAAAGCAGCAAAAACTCAAGAAGTGATCCAAATGTTGTGGCTGGCGAATCTATATGTAGTCCCTATATTTATTCCCCCAAAAACTTTCCCGAGCAAACTTTCATCCTGGTCTGCTGAAGCATAAAACAAACCATTGGGATTCACCGTACTAGAAATAAAAATCAAAGAACACAGCAGGTTATCTCTTCTTCAGTTTCAATGCACAGTAATGACTGATGTCCTCACCTTCGCTTTCATCACCTAAAAGCTAAGAAAGGCACGTTTGGATTCTTCTCCACAGTTCAGGAGAGACAAGTTGATTTCAGCCTCATGGACCACTGGCACCGTCTCAGTGATCAAGTGACTCATCCACCTCGAGTCAACAAACTCCCAGCGGAGTTTCTTGCATCCATCAAAAGATGCGGTTGACTTACGGGCCTTATGTAACTTGGCAGGAATCCATCATGCGTGTACGTACCGGTGTGGTCCTCCGGGACTGCTAGACAAACACTCGCGCAGCCCGACAAAAAAGGATTACATTACTTTTTGGTGACAACAGGAATGTATAACATTCCCACAAGTGCACCACTTTAGGGGAATGAAACTGAAAGTAGCACGTGGCCTAATTTACTGAACCTTTCCAAACTCCAACTAACAAAAGTGTCTGTCAATACAGCGAAAACCCGTTCATCACGGAGGATATGTTCCAGCCCCACACGCTTTAGGTGAAAATCCACACCAGTGAGCGCTCATATCATTTTAAAAAATAGAATGTTTTACCCTTATCAGACTCTTTAAACACATGTAAGCATAATAAAAACACGTTTTAAACACATTCAAACAAGCATGAAATGTATACAAGCGTGAAATGTTTGGAAAATACTGTACATGCTAACCGCTAGACCACTTGGCTAGCTTTAGTGACTCAAACAGTAGCTGGGTTTATCTTTCCGTCATATCGATTGAAATCATTCTGACAAGACCTCTGGCCAATTGTTTACATGAGACGTGATCTACTCCTATCTGCTGTTTACATGCGCCACTATATTAATCAAAACAGACGTTTTACAGTGATTTATCAACTTGGAGCTCATTTGTCCATTTAGCACAGCGGTTGTGATTGGTTGAGCACTTCTATTGAAACAACAGCTGCATAAAAAAAACAAGACAAAAGTCATTTAAAACAGGTTCTCCCATCGCAGACGAGCTCTGGTATGACGCTACAATTTTCAAATGTGTAAACGTCAATGCCACGACGCACTTACGTCAAGATAGAGCAAGCGCAGACCGGGCGCGGCCTGACTACAACTGTTTACTTGACTCTTATTCAGATTGGCAAATGAATATACCACCCCTGTGAATCTAAATCAAACTCCATTATTCCAACTGAGGTTATTTTCATTTCATATGGTCATTCGGTTTCATTCTAAACGGAATACAAGGGTCCTTGTAAACCCGGCTACTGAAAATATAGTCGAAGCACTTTTATCCTAAGGAGATATTTTTTTTTTTTTTTTTTTTTTTTTAAATAATTGTGCTGCGAAAAAAGCAGTGGTGGCCTGACGCCTTCACACGAGTAGCCTCACTAAATATTGCACGGAGGCATTTTTTGCCAAAGTGCATCAAACAAATACACCAGAGAGCACACTTGATTGGACGCTTTTGTGTTTCCGCCTCGATGCTCAACAGGGCAGTCGGTTCTGCACAAAAAGCATACAAGGGACTCTTACCATTAATTGACATGAGTGAGTAGGTGATGATGTAAGGGGTTTCTACCCCCATCCCCCTTTGGCTCCAGTTTGATTTATCCAGATGAATTTAGCTTCCTCTATTACGCAATGACATCACGGTTATCAGAGCAGCTCACTGATCTCAGGTTGACCCTAGACGCCACCCGTCTTTCCTTAAACACTACATTGTAGCCCGATAGCTTCATTAGAGCATATAGTCGCTGTTCTGTGAAAAACACATGTCCAATTTTGGAAATTGGACATGTGAAAATAAGTAAATTGAAGTATTTTCCACGGGACGAAATGTACGTTTAGGGAAAAAAAATATAGACGACATATCAGTTTGCTATTAGCCCCACTAAATTCATTCTCAACAATAATAAAGAGTTAACATGCAAATAAACGCTTTTAGTCTCAAGGTTAACGCTGACTCTCAGAAGTATCAATAATTAAGCTCCTAAATCTTTTTACCTGAGGTTGCTTGGGAGATAAAATACAATCAATTGCCATCTTGTGAGGCTGGTTAGTGAAATAATTCTAAATGACCGAATGAGAAGTTAAGTTAATTAGATGTTAATATTGTATTACTGCAGCGTATAATTGATTTTAGCACTGCTAAAATATTCTGCTGCGACATTACACATGCTGAATTAACTTTAGTATCCCATAACTGTTCATGTATTCATTAAGATTCGCCCTATTTAATTATGTCGGTCCAATTAAAAGCATGTTTCTTTACATCCTTTTATCGGGCAACAGATTAAAAGTTAAAAAATAAAATAAAATTGCCAAAGTTGGATATATTTGCTTTTCGTTGGACCAAACCGATATATTTGACTTTTGTGGCTGCCAATCGTTGCAACTTGAAATGCCATAACTGTTAACCTATTCAATTAGCCCTTTTCAAAAATCATGTCAATTAAGTTTTTTTGTTTTTGGTCCACATAAAAAACAAACTTTCTTTATCATCCGCTACAATAATTAGTTTTTTTTTTTTCATTGGACCACGTTCCTTTCAGATATGAGAAAAAAAATACGCCTGTGTTATTGTGCCTGCTTGTCATTTAAAAAAAACAACTTTCAAGACACTTGTTAATAATTGTTTGCCTACTTGATTTCTCACTAACCCAGTGCTCAAGTACACATTTTTAGATTTCAACCACAGTATTTCATCGGCATGTTGTACCTTAAACTAAGCACACTTCAAATGCTTTCCCTTGATGTTCTTTTTTTTTTTCCTTGATGGCGACAGTCCATGAAGCCCACCCAAAACTAACTAACTACTATCAGCCACATTCATCTCCCACCCCAAATAAAACCAAGGTCATCCGAGGCGGGCCATTCTCTACACTCCGTAGAGTTCACTCACAGCGCCACGCTCCATTTGTATCCCCCGAAAACAACTGCCGCCGACGTGGGCTGATTGTCAGATCGCATCGCCCACAGCAGGTGGAAACCGAGCCTGTTCTCGCACCTGGCGTAGTGCTTGTGTGCGTACTCCACAAGGACGCCAAAAGCAAACCCGCTGTTCTGGGGAAAACTTGCACCTATGCAAGTTTGAAAACCTTTTTCAACAATTATGTGTTTGGTGCCAGGACAATAGTCAGTCTTTGAGAGGTACTCATGGGAAACGTATACAACTATATAGCGACGGAAGAAACATACAGAAATCAATTTAACGTCTTGCATATTGACGGCCAAAATGCAAGAGGTGTCAAATCCAGGTCCTTGAAAGCAAACCCCACCGCAGTTTGTCTTTAGCCACAGTTGCTTCTACTCAACCAGCAGGTAAATGAGCTCTTGAGTAGAAGCACCTGTGGCTAAAGTCAAACTGTTTACTTCCTGGACCTGGATTTGACACCTCCGTCAGATAGGAGGATTTGCATTTTGGCCGTCGATATGTCACTTGCCTAATACTGACTAATGACTGATGAGTCTGTTGCGCGTGCTTGTGGTCGGAGGGACGGTTCCTGTTTGATTAAATCGGAAGATGATAAAGTCGGACAAGGCCATCTTCCTTGGCTAAGAGAAAAAAACGGTAGTCAAATGGAGCATAGTCCATGTTTGGTGAAGTAGGGCGTGGCTTACACAAGAGAAACACCGTAAATATTCTTTGAACAACTCAGTGGACACTGCTTTTGCTGTAAGCTTTTTCTTGGAAGAATATTAAATCATCAAGAGTTTAATCAGCTTTCAGCTTCAATTGATTGAATAGATGTCTTGTTTTCCCGCTCGATGCAGTTCAACTCACTCTAAAAACAGTTGGATTAGAAATAACACAATTTTGGGTCAAAAACGGACCGATCCACAATTTGGGTCAATTTGACCGACTTTCTTGCATTGTTTTGTAGAAAATTACCCAAAGAGTTGGATCAAATTGACCCAAGTAGTGGATCGGTCCAATTTTGACCCAAAATTGTGTTATTTTTAACCCAATTGTTCTTATACTACTGAAAATCTGTGAACACAAGAAACAAACTCTCGTGCATACCAAATTGACCGCTCCAAGACTTCAAGGTGCTTTTCGTTTCGTTTCAAATGCATCTTAGCGTGGTTCACGTATGATGTAAAAGCTACACGATCAGTGTATGCTAAAGCCAGGATGATTCTTACCTTATACATGTTGGACATAGCCAATGTTTGCAAACACATGAACTGAGAGAGTGTGGCGCGTTAGATTTGAAGGCGCTTACATGAAGTCACATTTAGATCCAACGAGTGCGACATTCCACAGGCTTGATTGTCTTTGAGGGTAAAAAAATAAATAAATCCCCAGCAGACCTGACATCATCAGTCCTCTCAGTATGACCAACACACTTCACTTGTTCTTGGACAAGAGCTGCGAGCCAAGCAGCACCGTAAGGCCAGCGAACCTCAGATAGTCGCACTCTGGCGCTGGATAGCAAGAAGCCCGCCGCCAGATAGCACGTGCCACTTGCTTTCAACCGCAGGGCGAGAAATAAGGTTAAATGGTTTGAACTCCACCATACAGGAGCCCCTTCTATTTTTATTTGCAGTGTCGACAGCCTCGAATTCTGAGATGAGAAGCAGAGACGTTCTCGGAAAAGGTTCTAAATACGTACTGGAAGAGTTAGACAATGCAACGGTTGCATTGTTGTTGTTTTTTTTTTGTTTTTTTTTGCATAGTTTTAAAAAATTGGACACAGCTGTTCCTTCATAAATGCTTCTGAAAACCAACTTACGAGAAGTGAATCAGTGAGAAGATGCCGACTGCAGATGACCCGATCGCTCGTTTTCTTTCATCCGGCAACCCTTTAAACTTTGAAAAATCCCTTCGGGGAGAATTTCTGGTGACTAACAAGGGTGGCGTTTACAATCCAACTAATCTCCCACCATCTTTTTCCACAGAGTTATTTTAGTGGGCGTGAGGAAGGTGGGAACAGCTGTTAGTATGTACAAAGCATCAGACGTACATGTGTTTCTAGAGAAAAAGCACGGTAATGGCGGTAAACTCACCGAGAAGCTGGACTCCCCTGGTCTTTCCGTAGACGTCAACGAGAACCCACAAAGGCTGACTGGCGCTAACCTGCCGGAAAAACCGTTTGGGGGTGCTTTCATTGATCCGGTAGAGTACCCGGCCTTTCTTGGTCACCCAGAAGGAGATGACGGTCTCGCTATTGAGAAGTTCCTCTGGCAAGGGTTTAGCCCAGAAGCCGCTCATTGAAGCCAGATCTGGACATGAATACCTTGGCAAGCATTTGGGGTCCATCCTGGACGGGTCTTCGGTAGTAAAACCAATGCGTAGAGCACCCTGCCAGGCATGGTGGGTATGCGTGATCTGAGGGGGGGAGGGGGGACATTGAAGATTTGAGGGTTATAAACTGTACCGTGAGTTACTGTCTCAGGCGGTCAGAAGGGATGAAATAGAACACTTAACATGAAGTCAGTTACTGTTCTAAGCCACTTGATTGGAATTGTTTTAAGGCAACATGTAAAAGCTTCAAACTAAACTTAGCCGATCAATTCTCAACAAACTTGAACCAGGATTTCTGGTTTATCGAATCACCCGCCACACAAATGTTCTCCTATCCAATTGTGTTTGCTGTACAAGATCCTCTCGCTTTTCGAGACATAGATGGCCTGATAGCTGAAGTGGAAACTTGCGCTGAGCCGCCTCTTTGGCCGACACAAATACAAAAGTGAGAAAACACAAGAGGAGAGAAAAGAGGTGAGAAGACGAGTGGGTGCGAAGGAGGACTCTCGCGATCACGCTCTAAAAAAAATGACAGCTACTTGTCCTAATGTTGCCGCACGGGAACGCGAATAAGACAATGCTGTTCATGTATGCGACATTGTTCAAATGGTGGGTGGTTACACTAAGAATTGGATGAACGGGTAATTGATGGATGTATGGGCGATAGACAAATCGATGGATGGGTACAGGATGACTTGACAGACAGAGGATAGCAAATAGAGGTATCGGAATTTTTTGATGGACAAATGTGGGAGGATGCATGGCTTGATTGGATTCAGAGGGTGGGTGATTGAAAGACGATGAGAGATGAGTTGATGGAGGGAGGGACTAAGCGACAGATGACAGGCAAATGGTTACGTAGATGGATTGCGAGGCGAGGCGGACTGTGGATGGATGGGAAAATGGGTAGTCAGTAGAGGGGATTGATTAGCGGATGACTGGATTGGTTTCACAGTGGATAAAATGATGGCTGGGTAGACAAATGGGAGGTTGATGGATTAGAAGACATATGAATGGATGAAAGATGATAGATACATGAATGTGACATAATGACGGTTGAACTGATTAACGGGATGGAAAAACTGCATGGATGGATGAATAGAGGGATGGCAGATTGGTAGATGGGACATAATGATGGCTGCTAAACGGGTGAACTATGAACAGTTCATGGATGATGATTGGAAAATGGCTTGACGTTGGGAGGATCTTTTGTTTGGTAGATGAACAGATGGATAGATGGGTTTGAGGATGGAGAGACCCCATGGCGGATGAATGGGCAAATGGATGGATGACAGGTGCAGTGAAAGTGATGCTGGGACATCGCCAGATGATGGAACAAATGGATGGATGGACTACGGATGGTTGACAGAGACAATGAGGGATTGATTGGGTGAGGGATGGAACGATGATGGATAAATGGATAAATAGACGGGATGTGATAATTGGGCTGATGAATGGAATGTGGATGGATGGGGAAATGGATGGACAATGGAGGATCACTTGGTTGATGCTGGATCGACAGACAAATGGATGGATGATGGATAAATTGATAGAACATGACGATGGATTTCTTATAAATGGATGGATGGCTAGAAATGGATAGTTGATGAACAGACAAAGGGATGGTTGATGAATTTATGGACAAATGGTTGGAAGTTGATAAAAAGATGGCCAAAAGCGAGCTCCTAGAAGCCACAGAGTAGACAGTGGAGATAAGTTGCCATAGAAAAACCAAGCAAGATCTGGCTCACCTTCAGCCGGACCACCTCGTTGACAGCCACGCATCTGTCGCTGAAAACGATGGCGTTGCAGAAGCTCCCTCTCCTGCTGACGATCCTCTGCGACTCGTCCATGATGACCTGCGAGCCCTTCATCGTAGGATGAAAGAGCAGGCGGGGCCGACAGTCCGTCAGCCGTGCATTCTGAGCGTGACGCCAGGCGTTCGGCAAGCTCGAGTTAGGATCCGGACAGTCTATCGGCTTGTGGTGGTGGTTGTGGTGGTGCGAGGTCTGTTGCAGAGCCACGATGGGAACCGAGCAGTCGTAGGCGTGCTTGTGGTAAAGCGAGGCAGACGGAAGAGCCGTGATGGGAACCGATCCATGCAGGGGATCTGGAACAGACAAGTATTGTTTGATCAACGTCAGCATGACTAGACAGTCGGTGACCCCCTTTTCATTTTGTTTGGCTCTGAAAACAAACTTGCTTTTTTCATTGGCGGCAAAACTGTAAAACTCGACAACGCGACTAACGTTTTGCTCATGTCAATCAGAGACGCCTTAAAATGATAATGACGATGGTGCTTTTGCAAACCGGTTTCTTTGACGCAGTTGACAAGGCCGCAAGTTCCCATTAACGAGTCAACTCTGACGTTTCCTGGTGTTTTGAGGCGTGCACTTGAGCTTGCTATTCTCGCTTTGCTTTGCGCGACCTTGCAATGTCAAGAGGTTTGCACCCCCGGAGACAAATGATCAATCAATCCGAGACAGCCGGGATCGGCAAAGGCTGATTGTGTGCCACTTCAGACACATCGCCGCCCTTTCTATTCCAAGAATGTCATGCGGCAGATTAACGTGCAATTTGGACGGTCGACATTTAATCTCCATTAGGCGTGTTGGCCAAGAATCACAATCGACTGCGCATTTTGAGCGCTCTCTGCACACTTTTTCTTCCGTGCAGAACAAGGCTCAATTGCCCTGGTCATAGCCACGATAAATACTCCTACTTCTTGTATGCCATGTCTCGTGGAAAAGAAGACTGCGTGGGCGGACAATTTAACAGAAGATTTAGCTACTTAATACGCCAGCAAACACAAAGCTGGCATGTCTATGTTCACACCTAAACAGTTAACTCATTCACTGCCATTAACAAATTTACTTGTGTTTTCACAGTCCAGCCATTCAATTCCAGGATCGTATTAATCGTTTTTTTTTTTTTTTTTAATTCAAACATTAGGGTCTGAAAATGTCCGGCAACGAATGAGTTAAAAGATTTTGCCAATTGTGCGTTTTGTCAAGCGCGAACGTCATCATTCACAACCTGGTGTACTTGGGGAACGGAGCTGGTTTTGATCCAGTTTCAAACCGACTCTGGTACAGTTCGGTTCACTTAAGATCAAGTGTCAGCAGAACACAGACTAGTGTTACTCCTGCACTTTGAAAGATGCCAATGTGGCATTACAGCCAAATGGCAAAATACACTTTTTTTTCAGAATGTCGTCTAAAGTTCGAAATTTGGTTCAAATTGGGAGTTTTTTCCAATACCGCTGTGGCAGTGATTCTGTCGCTAAAATATTAAATCTGACAGTATCAATCACAATTGAGCATTACTTAATTTTGCTACTTTATTGAAAAAAAAAAACTTGTTGTGTTGTGTCTTTGCTTGTGTGAAACACATTGAGTTGCCTTGTGTATGAAATCTGCGATATAAATAAAACTGCCTTGCCTTTTACTGAATGTCAATAGAGAGTGCGGGTGAACCTAATGACGTTACCAGTGAGAGTATGTCAGCGGTAACTTTTCAGTCCATCTTCAAGATGCACATAATCACTCCCCTTGTTTACATCACACACTGAGCTGGCAGTGGACTTAAAAATGACAAACACGCAGGGTGAGGTTGGACCCAAAGTGATTGATGGACCCTTGAGCAGGACAAGAGGATCAAGAAGACCCTGAGAGGGATTATTGATATGTGCAGTTTCGGGTTCCAGGAGGATGAGAGGGTGCCGTCTGTCGGCCAAGAATTTCCAACACAAAACCGATATCGCTACTCAACACCAACACGCCCTCAAAGTGAAATTTGGCAAGGATGGAGTCCATCTGTCTGTCTGCTTCCAGCTCTGATTCACAGTGTAGCTTCCTCAAGCTAACCGATGTACAGATGAACGCAACTCGGTAAAAATGGGTCGGTCGCCGTGATTCGTTGTCACCCGAGCCCTGAGCAGTTGTGATGTCATTTTTAGTCGACAGTAGTGACAAAATGGCCGCACCCTGACATGGCTAAAAAGGGGTGGATTTTGCTGTTTAACTCATATTCCACAAACGCAACATTAATCAGAATATTGGCCTGCATAGAACATATTCTTTAAAAAAAAAAAAAAAATTGGAATAGCTTTTTGTATACTGTGTACTGGGCCGTATTGAACGCTATCAGGGGCTGTGTATGGGTCACGGGACACAGGTACCACACGGCTGTATGAAACAATTTCAAGCTTGTTACGATCCTTTAATTCAACATGTAGTATGGTGTAATGTTATGAATTGTAACATCTGTGACTGAATGCGCCTCGTTAATTGAGAGGCCTGGCGATTAGATAAGCTACTTTATCAGGTACAATATTGCTTCGCATTAATATAGCAGCACCGTCAAACACATGCAATTGGCGGTTGTGACGTCAACAAAGGTGCAAGAGCAAATGGAACATTTCAACTTGGCTAAGTTAGTGAGTCTGTGTGTGGAGCGAGCTGTAGCCGATTGCATATTTTGTTACCGCTCATGGGAATGAAGTGAGTGAAATGTATCAGCGACTGTCATCCTTAATTAGCATATAGCAGGGCAGCCGCATTTACATGTTATGTAAATACTTTATGTAGCTGTCAAGCTGTGCAGTTTGTTGTGTATGTATTTGATCATATTTGCTGTGTTTCACTCTTGCCAGCTGGTATTACAAATGAGAATCTCAACTGCCTAGACTGGATAAAGATTGGTTGGAGGGACAGAAAGCTATAAAACAAATAGTATCCTTTGTAACTGCTATTGGGGGGGAAAAAACTAAAAGAAAAACATTTACAACTAAAACAGTCGCACAGTTAAGCAGTTCAAAAATATCAAGTAGCAATGAAACACCTCGCAACTAGAAGTGGCTAAAACCAGTACGATCTACCTGTTTGATTGCAACCCATTAAAACAGCTATGAAGCCTCATAAAGAAAAGGAGCGAACATCGAAACCCATACGAACTATAAACAACAAAGACAAGTTTGCAAGCAACTCTATAAAAAAAATAAAATAAAGTCATCACATGCGAAGTAAAAAAAATCGAAGTGTATGCTGAAAGCATTTGCGAATGTTTATCTTTTTGAGGAAATGTACGACCTTGCATTTCTGGAAGGTTTTATTTGCAAAGCAATCGTCATGTGACATGTCAAAGTCGCCTAGAAGACGTTAAAACTAGTCCGGCAGCTTCTCAACTAAAATGCCACAAAGACTCCACAGGGCTGACAAGAACAACTTTTTCAAAAATTATAATAACAAACAACAACAATAATAGTGATGAATGTGATTTAAAAAAAAATCATGTCGTGGACTTACTATTGTGTCTGGTGATTTGCCCCCCCATGGCTGCTGCTGGATGCAAGGTGCGTTCACGGTCCCCTCCACTCGGAATTTAGCGGCGCATCCACGACAATCGCTTTCCAACGCGCGTCTTGAATGTTTCATTCCACCCACGCACGCACGCGACGTGTTTTCAGAGCGAGCGTACGACGCGTGCTCGAGATGCCGCTGCACGCAGTGTCTTCGCTCGTCACAAAAATAAAAAGAAGCTTAAATAGCCTCACACGAGGAGTGCACATACTCCCCGCATGCATCATTTGCATAAAAGGTGCGAGTGGAGGTGGAGCCTGGCGGGAAGATTCATTTACAAGCACGCTCGCTCCATGCAAACGTTCTTAAAATGACCGAAACGGATGTTTTCTACGGACTTGAGTCTATTTCCGTGCAGGAAGTGCTTGAAACAGGACCTCACCTCAAATGTAGATGACGCCATAACAGTGAAACTGTCCACGGGGAACCTATAGTCGAAAGAAATGTTCTACTTTCTTCAGGCTGTCAAGAGGAGCATGCCAAAGCAACAGGTGGTTCTATAAATCCTGAAGGTTATTTTAGGCATGCAGAAGTTTGAATGAAGATTATTCCATTCAAAAATGGTACCCTTGACAATTCCCAAGCAGAAAAAGTTCCTACTCCCCAAATCTAACGCAGATGCATTCTGACTTTCTGACATAGAACAACAAAACAAGTAAAATCCCACTTAATACAGCCTATCTAACTTATATTTATTTACTCATTTAATAAAAATGATAGTTAAGATTACGTTTGTCAGTGTACTTTATTGACTAGTTTTCATCACAGTTGACTATATGTACCTCTGATGCCAAATGAAAGGGTTGTAGAGGTTGTCTGCCATTTTGATGACATGATGAACCTCATAAGCTCGGAGCGGGCTACTTTTGATTTCTAGTCATATATAAGTGGGTGTTTGTATTTTTAAAACACATTTGCCTGCTCTCAAGAAACAGCAAAGCAACAGATGGCATTATAAGCACTGACAGGAACACAGTTGTTCCTGAATTAAGTTATCTAAATAATTAGCTCTCAAAGTTAAGAAAAAAAAAAAAAAAAGATCAACATCAAAATCCAGTCAGGTTTTAATTGACTCATTGCCTGTCGGTGCATAATTCTGCTGACTAAGAAAGAAATACAATGGAAACACGCCATTGGTACAGTAGATAGCAAAGGCAGCATCCAGTTCTTATATCCTTAATGAAATATTTCAAGTTCACACAAAAAAATGCAGCTAGAACACCATTCAACAAAACAATAACAAAAAAGGTGAATACACACATATGTAGCATGACACTGACATTACCAAGAACTGAGCATGTTTCTATAATGGATGAAAAGATGAAAAGTAGGCAGGGAGGCTGCAAAGAGGCTGACGGCATTATTGACGGCACTGCAGGAATTTATGGCAAGTAATGGCTGTTAAGTAGTCGTAATATGTGACAACAAAAAACAAGTTTGAACTTTTTAGCCATTATTCCAAAAGGTATGTTTGTCTTTCCCTTTAACTGAAACTTGGGCCTTAGTCAAGATGGAGGGAATTATGAACAGTTCCAAACAGGAGCCGGAAAACTTTCGGGCTTCTACGAGAACGCAAAAGATGTGTCAGAAAAAAGCCTCCCAGAACATGTGACGTTCATTCGGGGGTTCATCAAACGCTTTAAATGCTGGCAGTTGCGTGTTGAACTAAATGTGATTGGTCCCGTTAAGGGCCGTGGGAATTCCTACATCTGGACTGGTACCAGCCCTTCAATCGTCTTTCAGTTTGCCCGTCCATAACTCCACTGAGCGCCGCAGTGTTTCTTCACATGGCGGCGGATAAAAACGCTGATGCGTTATGACAGACGATGCTCGACGGACTTGCCGTGATGACTCCGTATGGACATGATTGGCTTCGGGCTGCGTGCTGATGGTGGAGCTGAAAATAAAATGGTGAAACAACGCAGTCGAGATGGAAAAGTTTCAACGGCAGTTTCCATTGCTCTCTGTAGTCAAATCTGCAATACGTGTGACTAAAAGGTTTATTTCGGAAGACATTTAACACCTTGTTGAGGGCTTGTGCGATGGTCCTCGCCCGCAGCGGGCTCCTTGTAGGAATCTGCCTTGTGGCCTTGACGATTACGTAACTTGCGTGGGCAGCCAGGGCCGTGAAATAAGGTGCCGTCTCGGGGGCGCCGGCTCTTTTGAGTCCAAACTGATTGCAGCAAACATGAATGCGTACAAACAGGAGGAAATCTGTTTGGTGTGCATAGTGGACACGTTATAGACCAAATCAGTCACTGAATCATGATATTAGTGTGTTTTATCCACTGTTTATTTGATGGCCTGTTTTTGTACTATTAAGGGATGGAAATTTGGGGAAAACGTTGGGTTTTTTTTTTTTTAATCTGATGCATCAATTAATCGAAAAAAAACCAATAACTGTCAGATTGATCAATTATTCAAATAATTGTTAGTGAGCAGCTGTATAATTGAAAGGTGCAGCTAAAAATTGTGATCGGACTCGGGATTGGACGATCTGCCTCATGGATGATCAGAATCGACAGAATCGGAACCGCTAACAGAAAGGAGATGTTTGTGTTTTCAAACATTTCACTTCAAAGACTAATGAGGGCAAGTACGTCCCAACCGAATCAATGGTGCAAGGCCTCCAGCAAAGCGCATTGCTGCACTGCTGCCGTGTCTATTTTCGAGCCGCATATATCAACGACGGTTATTCAAAACAAGCTCGTGAATAAAACTTGACAGAACAAGCAGTTGTACGAGTTTGGCCATTGCCAAGTACAAGTCTCACGTGCTTGTGTTGTTTTCGCGCATTCGCGATCACGAGACCAGGGAACATTTCAAAATCCCTCCCCCGAAATTCTATGTCGTAAAAACGAAGCCATCACCCCGCCTGCTTTATCAACAATTTCCAGGAATGACTATTGTAGACACGAGGCTCACATTTCACACCGATTTCCATGCTGAAAAGCCTCCGGCCTCTCACTCATGAGTTTGAACACGCCGCGGGCAACGCGCCACACCTCCTACAACTGGGGATTATTTGTAGCAGGGCGCCCGGCGCTGCTGCGGCAGCTGCCTGGTGGCGGCGACGGTTGAAGGGGGCGGGGCGATTCAAGCCGCGCCATCCCGACAGCTGGCCATAACGTGCATACGCTCGGTCTTTTATTGAACAAAAACCGCCATTGAGCTGTGCAAAATGTCACAACGCGAGACAGGGGCGTCAGATGATCCTCATCTGAGGGGTTTAGGCAAAATACGGACACAATACGGGCACAAGAGTGGCACGGGAAAACCGCAGGAAGAAGATTCACCCAGCATGTGCTTGTCACCAGGAAGCTGAAGGGGACGATCATTTTATGTGATCTATTTATGTATTTATTTAGTTATTTTTATGGCAAAAGCACTGTATGCAGGACACTGATCATTCCGTCTTTACCAAACAATGGGATTACGTCGCAAAACGCATATCAAAACAAAGACTAAAACAGAAACGGATCGAGGCCTTTCGAATAATTGACACAAAATGATCAAAGTTTGACGCCATATTCGATGGCGCCTGCCCCAAAAAAGCATGTCTAGGTACGTGGTTACAATCCGCTAATATGCGGAATGTCACGTGAGCAAACCAGGAAAACTGGTTAGCAGGATTCCTGTGTACATTATGATAACTAACATAACACCCGGTTGATGACCTGATTGTTTGACGCTGAACTTACTAAAATGTCTTTTTTCTTTATGGCTGTTTTTTTGGTTGTTGTTTTTTTTGTTATTTATTCATACAAATGTGATATATGTAAACACGAATGAAAGCCAAACGTCGGGTATTATCATATTTGGTAGCTTTTAAATACAGCTTGTGTAAAACAAAATGGAGTTGTTTAAAGTTCCCCCGCTATTGAGTTCCGCCGTTTAACAGTGCCGGAAGGAAACGCTTTCAGCTGTTTTGCCCACCGTGGAAGTTGGCTGCGCATATGCAGGATTGAAAAAAATTCACTTGTTGCAGTAGTTTTCAAACTTTTTACACCAAGTGCCACCTCAAAAAAATGTGTAGTCAGAGGCTTTATTCCTACAAAGTAACATTAAAAGTACCAACGCAGTTTAAATTATTATCACTGCGCTTAAATCACGGGAAACAAAAAGCTACCGTGAGTCCGGATTCGATAAAAATGTATTACACAAGTTCAGTTTTAAAAAATGTACCTGAATAGATATTAGAACACAAAATTAAAAATATGTATTGTACTTCATGAAGCTTTCAACCAGCATGACGTCGCTGTCCTGTGAAAAACACTTATGTCCATTTTTTTCAATTTTGTTATTTTTACGTGAATGGTATTTCCGCGTTACAGACGTTGCGTTAATGTGAAAATTTGATTTAAAAAAAAAAAAAAAAATTGGACATGTGTTTTTCACAGGACAGCGACGATGAGTTACTTTCTCCAGAAGAGCAATTTCGATCTGAATGTTCTGAACAATTTCAGACCGCTATCTAACTTAACATTTTTAAGCAGAATTTTAGAAAAGCTTGTTTTTACACCGCTCACCGATTTTATGAATGCACAGAATGCCCTTGAGAAACTTCAGTCTGCTTTTCGGGTGAATCGCAGCACCGAGACAGCCCTTTTAATGATCTTAAACGAATGGGCTATTGAGCTAATGGGCTATTTTATTTTATTTTATTTTTTAAATTATTTTTTCTAACCTTCCAGAGCACGAAAACTAAGCTTTCGCCAGTCGTGATTTGACCCTTCAATATGTACGAACGAGAAGCTTTCGCCAGGATTCACGTTTGGCAAAATTGGTAAATTTCTCATACATGATGAAGCTCCCTAAAAGGCGATTCAATCAAAACTGAGCATAATCATCCCCGCGATGTATTTCTGTCATTTACTTATTTATTTCCAAACCTTCTATGTTAAACCCTTGCACCCATTGATGTAGCCTATAAGTGTATTAAGCTATCATACATATCCAGTTTCATTTTTCAAGACGAGGGTTACTTGAGGTCAGAGATTGAATCAGAACTATGAGGGCGGAGTCCATTTGATTTATTAGCATGTTCGATGTGCCATACAGTGGAACTGACGAAAACCTCATACCGATGAGGATGTTATATTTAGCAACAGTATATTGTAGATAACAATTTTTGCGTGTGCGTGTTTCAATAGTCAGAAGTGCAAACAGCTCTTGACTTTCATGTTAAGTCTTTCATTTTTCAACGATTACTGACTGCGTTGTTGTTGTTGTTGTTTTTTCCAAGTCATGATGCTATAACTGTCAGGAAATAAAAATGTTTTGCGCGTCACTTCTCGAACAGCAGGCCTTTCAAGGCGGGTCACTCATTTGTGTGACACCGACGAAGAACAATTGAGCCAGTGTGTGAACGTGCTGCGAGTCAAGCGACGGGTCATTGAAAACAACACACCTGTTTGTGTTCCAATGTAATGGTTGAAACGTTTGATGGCATGTAGGAAATTGACATGGGCCGTCATGTCTTGTTTCAAAAGGCTTTAACACTGTGGATTGGCTTTCAAAAGAATGATTTTTTTCACACCTTGTCTTTAAAACGAGCTCAAGATTGAGATTTTCTTTAATAGGAAATTTTTTAAAAAATTAAAAATGCACTTTTTAGTGTCAATTGCTTAAGATAGCGAAGGCTTGTAGATCTAATCTTAGCTCTAGCTGGTCCATTGCAACATACTCATTTCCATTTCTTTTTTGTTGAATTGTTGAACTGGATTCTATGACAGTGATTGGCTGGTGGCCAGTCCAGGGAGTTTATACGTGCCTTCCACCCAAAGTCAGCTGGGATTGGCTAAATCTTACCCGTGAACAGGACCGTAGTCAAGTCCACCTTTATCGAGTCCGAGTCAAGTTTGAGTCACAAAGGTGCGAGTCCCAGTCGAGCCCGGGTCCGCAAGGTCCGAATCCGAGCAGTGAGAGGCGGCTACAAAACAGCGCCGAACTCAAAGCTAAGGCGGCAGGGTTCGCCGTCCCCAATTCCCTCGCGGTCAGGTTAACCAATCAGATGGCTATTTTGATCATCTGAAAAGTTTCAAGTTTCTTTAAGCAGGACAATAAATTTCAGGAACAAAAACACAGTTGGATTGTCGATACAAATATTTTGCCAGTCCAATGGCCGAGTCCGAGACCGGTCAGAGTCAAATGCCAAGGCGTCCGAGGTCAAGTCCGAGACAACAAAAAAAACAAAAAAAAAAAACGTGTCGAGTCCACCGAAAATGGAAGAACGGATGAATGGATCGTACTGTACGTCTGAGGTCATCATCATGCTTACAGGTGATTGGTTCTTGGGTTTAAAATCCAAAATGATTCGACTCGGGCTGTCAGGGTCTCGTACCGTTCACACTCACGTGGAATTTAGAGTCGGGCTTCAACTGGGAGAACATGCAAACACTTGTGCGTGCTGGGATTCGAACCCGGATCCTGATAAGGCATACATGCTAGCCACTAGACGTACCACCCCTGTCTATTCCAGTGACCCAAAACTTTAAACGGTGTCAACCCAGTGCATACCACGGGCATTACAACACTTTTGCATGCTGTGTTCCGGTGTGGTACGGCGCAGCTGTTTGCAGTCTCACCCATTGTTAGTGCGCTATTCTAAACTGTTTAGACCAATATAGAGCCTGCAAAGCGTGCGGGCGAGACCGTGTCGGAATGTGAACCGGCGCGGGGCGTAAACAAAGCATGAATAAAGCGTGTTTATAATGAAACGCGACGTTTATCATCAGTAACTATTAAAGCGCGGCCATTAAGCTTGGCTGAAATGCATAATTAAAGCGCTTGGCGTAAATTTATTAGGAGGCGGCGACAACACAGACGCTTCCTGTCTCGGTGTGCTTGATGAGTGCAGCGTTGCGGCCACCGTATATCGCTGGGTGCGTTGCTTATTTAACACGCAGCTTTCGCTGGTATTCGTTTCTTGTGTGTGCCACCTCGTCCCGGTGAAGCAAGAGTGGGCAACCGCGGTCCCCGCGGGCCGCTACCCTGCATGTTTTGGATGTTGCTCGACACCCGAGCAAGATCACTATAGGCTATTTTTTTGTTATTTATTTATTTTTTTTAAATCGGTAAATTTTTGGAAACCGAAGTCTCAGTGCTTGGATGTTACAAAATTCCCCTCATTGACGTCTTCCCAATCAAAAACAGATCACTACAACCGCGAGACGAAAAAGTCCTCACAACGACAGGTTTACAAGACATTTAAGTACACAAACGGTAAACTTTGTGTAACTGCTGGCAAACGCACCTGGAAAGTATCTTTCCAAGATCAGGAGATTTATTATTGTATTTACACTCAGAGGACCACAACATTAGGTTGACAATCGAATGGGATCCAATGCAAAAGTTCCTGGATTATGACTGAGTACATTTTTGTGAATCGGTAACAATCCTTTCATGGGATAACACTGAAAAATGACACTTTGCTACAATGTAAAACAGTCCGTGTACAACTTGTATCCAACAGTGTCGATTTACTGTGCCCTCAAAAATACTCAACACACAGCTAGTAATGTGTAACAAGCAACAAAAGTGAGTACACCCCCCCCCCCCCCTGCCCCGAGTGAAAATAAACCAACGGACACTTTTTGTGCGTTACTTATATCTGTATAGATGAAGACAACCACGGTCATTTGAGTAGAAGAGAGTGGCGGGGAAGCGGTCCTTGTTGTATTACCGGCAAACAATCACACGTCAAGGTCAGGATGTTTCTCATCATTGATTAACAGCTGTGACGGAGCCTCGGTGCTACTGTCGTGCTCCTCGGAGATACACCCTCTCTATAATGACCGGTGCTGCGGCAGAGGACACGCTGATGACAACGTCCATCACACAAGCACGCTGCTCCCTCGGGCCTCACAACTGTCACAATGACCCAAAAAGAGAGATTTTACATTCTGCAATCGTACCCATGACATATACGGTATATTGTAATATTCTTCCAGCAAGCGCGTCCAAGCTTATTAGTGGTGCTGGTATGTCAGTCTACGTGTATTTTTTTTATAATACATAAATAAATCATACAAATACAGCAGTACACGCTAGTCACAAAAAGTCAGGTGCTATCATGACGAACTATTGCCAAAACGGCCGCTTCATTATGTATTTTATTGAGGGTGGAAAGTCACAAGCGGAAATGATGTCTACATGCGTCACGACGTTGTCCGTGCATCGCCGTTTGAATCGGGAGTAATTCTGTCTGCTCGCGCGTACAAACGGGTTATTCCAAATCTTTCAGAATGTGGAATTTTGACCTTTACCCGAATATTGACTGCATGTAAACGTAGTCACCGCATTGCCGATTTTGAACTCGTACGAATCTTTATATCAATTTCGCAAAACTGGTTCACACAACCACACAACGTCTATGCCAAACATTGCTAGCTAAACATTGTTAGCTAAATTTCATACAGCCTAGGAATTGTGAACAAATTGTAATCCTGCCACAGGTGGCTGGTTCACACAACCGCATGTCTATGCCAAACATTGCTAGCTAAACATTGTTAGCTAAATTTCATACAGCCTATGAATTGTGAACAAATTGTAATCCTGACACAGGTGGCTGGTTCACACAACTGCACGTCTATGCCAAACATTGCTAGCTAAACATTGTTAGCTAAATTTCATACAGCCTATGAATTGTGAACAAATTGTTATCCTGCCACAGGTGGCTGGTTCACACAACTGCACGTCTATGCCAAACATTGCTAGCTAAACATTGTTAGCTAAATTTCATACAGCCTATGAATTGTGAACAAATTGTAATCCTGCCACAGGTGGCCAGCTGCACTTTCAATTGCTTTGTTGAACAAACGGTAACAAAAAAAAAACCAACAAAAAAAACATAACAAGCGCATTCATACACTAGCTACGTGGCCATAACTGGCAGTCAGCTAACTCTACACTGTCATTCGCTGACTCCCACATCACTCACCAGGCCTTTTCCCGCCTTTTAAAGCCGCACACGTTCAAAGTCACAGACACTACAGCGTAGAACATGAGGATGGTTACCCAAAGTGGACAAAAAAAATAAATATCTAGGCCTCACATGCGTATACCATTATGCATTGTTATCGTGAATAAATCTTGAAAATATATACAAGCTACTTAGCGTTTTTTTTTTCTGTCTATCGCGCCGGGTGACGCAAACGCCATTTCTATCCTCGAATTGTGCGGCGGTACCTAATGTTTTTTGCGGCGGGCGAAATACTGCCCCGGCGCCATTCAGCATAAATGACGCCGGGGCCGCGGAGCGTCGATCGGCGTGCGGTGGGAGCAGATGCGGCGTCGGCGGACGCGAAGGCCGCGCGGCGACGCAGCTGGCCGACAGCTCGCCGCCTCCCGATACAAATGAGCTTCTTGGGCGTCCTCCTGCTGCCTCGCCTGCTTCTCACTACTACGACTACTGCCGCACGCACGTCACTGTTAGTTAAACATGCTACTGTCAAATGAATGTTGATAGCCTCGCTCGCGTTGCCTTTTTCCATGTCTGGGATTTTCCACGGCCGTGTCCATTATTGGTTACGATTTGGGATGAGGCTGTGCAGAGTGTCCCGTTCACAATTCTTTTCTTCTTTCTTTTCCATTTGTTGTGTCAAACAGATGCTCCATCACACGCTTGCATGCTCGGCTGAGCGAGTACGAAGCCGCCCAAATATATGAGCTGTCACTGTCACCGCGAGCCCCTCTTGAGTGTGTGTGACGTGTGTGCGCGTGCGCGCGCCTGCGCGTGCGCGTATTTTGGCTCCCGTGTCAACGACGCCACTTGGAAAAGTTGGAACTTTGCTGTACATTTTCGGATCGGGCCCGCAACATGCTGACCGCTTGCATAATCGAATGCGAGCCAAGAAAAGACCTGTAGGAAATTTATAAAGATAATTATGGTTACTTTTCTTTTCGGTTAGTTATTAGTTTAGGTTAGTCAGAGTTTTTAGTCAGCGCCACATAGTATCATGTGATTTTTCGAAGTGGAAATAGGTGGTTAATATGTCAGCTCTTTTGTTTGTTTTTGTTTGTTTACTTACACATTACATTCAATGATTTGACTTGATTGGTGCCTTAAAATAACATTTTCATTTCTTCTGTGTAACTCAAACCTGAAATCGTCTCCCGTCCTCAATGAAATGAATACAAATGTCATGAATAAGTTCATAATGTACGTGATAAAAACATACAGTAAAGACAGAAAGTGCAGTAATAGCAGTCATTCTTTGCAGATGATCAAGAACATGTTCCTGTGAGCACTGCTATATTATCTGTCTACATGTGTTGCTCCACTGTGTTCAAATATCAGTCGCTTAAAAAGGTTGTACCACCACAACACCAATGCTATTCGTTAGCCTGTCTATGGCGATTCCCCATTATGTGCCAGCATTAAGCTAGCAGACTACAAACTAATTAAAACTGGCTATTCATAATTTGCACTCGCTTTTCTTGGACGTAATGACTATGAACGTCTTCTTTGAGCTAACTGACGAGGAGAAATTAAATTCTCGTAGTACCGCACAATGAGGCATTTTGACACCCACTTAAGTAACCAAGTGTGGTCCCTTAAGGGCTAGTTTGACAGTATTTGAGCCGCATACTTCATGCTGTATATATATGTTAGCTACTGTGTATACATGCACATATACGAAAACACTACATATCAACAGCCGTCTTGTATGTGGATATAAATACGCAGCCAGTAAAAATAGCCAATAAAGGCGGCCGATTTTGCGTCTCCTGCTCCGTGTGGTTGCCGGGCTGACTTGGACCGGTTTCCTTGGCAACCAAGTGTGACACCACAGTCGTTTTCTTATCTGCATTGCTGGTGATTAAGCTACATTCTTGTTAGTGTGATTTATGAGGAACAAGATGAAAAAAAATAAAAGGGGGTGGGGAGCTCATTTCATCCTGTTCGCCTGTAGTCAGGGAGAGTACACTGATTTCTTTTAATATTTTTTTTTTTTTTTGACCTTCACTGTATCTGCTCCAGGCTTCATTCTGCAGCCAAGTCACTTGTTTCGACCACATGCCTGTTGTTGATTTGAATTCATTTAATCCGAGTGTGTGTTTACACGTGGAGATGAAGTCATTTTTACAATGTGAGTAAAGACAGATGTGCCGAAGACGGATATTGTGACGACTATGGACGCACCGGACAGAACAATACCCTCCACAAGCCTTTCATGTTGACCCCCCCCCCCCCCCTCGACAAGAGATATCTTTTCGAAAAATGTATGTACTGTACTTGATATGACCAATTTAAAAGATAAGATCCTGCACAAAGTGCGTGGGGAAAGATATGGATCGCCGGAGATTTACATTTGAACAGATTCAATGTCCTGCTGGGTAAAAGGAAAACACACGACTAAACTGGAACAATGTGTGTGGATGTTTCATATGATTTCGATGAAAATCAACAGTGTTCCTTCACTACATCCAGCGAAATAAAACCCCACAGGAGAATGAGAATGAAGTGAAAAATGTGCATTGAGCTCAGTTACTTGAGATATTGTAGGTTTTAAAATCAATGGGGTTCTTGCTTTGTGATTAATGCAGACCTGGACAAACTTTGAAAGATGGTAAAAAAGACACCTAGTAAAGGCCTCTTCGGAGTGGGGACTTTTTTTAACAAAAAAAAAAAAATGTTTGGCTCGATTATCTCTTTAAAGCACCTCGTCATTCGCCGTGAGTGCACAAATATCACAGAGAAAACGGGAGAGCCAGGTAAAAAAAAAAAAAACAACATAAGCCCGACGTGACAGCCGGCATGTGGCCAGGGGCTTGACGGTGGCGTGGCCGCTGCGGTTTCAACCCATTCAGCAAACACACTCACAGTGTTTGAGAGCAGGGAGAACCGCTTGATTTAAAAAATTTTTTTTTTTTACTATTTTCAAGTTGTGTTTCATATTCTTGACATCTTTACTTCTCTGTGGTCAAATTTTCAAGATATTATTTTCACTTCACAGGCACTTTAAAGGTTTGTGGCTCTACTACATAATTAAAAATAATATGCAGTAGGGTGAAGAAACCAGACAAATATCCATCATTGTTTTCACATGAAACCCAGCAGTTATTTCCGTCAGAGTGGTAAGAATGAGCCGTGCGGTGTTATTCAAACCGCCATTGAGACTTCCCAACCGAATGCTTTTATCCCCCGTGGCAAAATGTGAAAATGGTCACTCAAGGTGTTGATGTTCAGGTGTGTCCTACTATGAAATCCAATTCTGCTCTTCTGGCTAATGAGATTTTTTTTTTCCCACTCCCCTTGGAAGGCAATTAAACAATAGACTCTGTGCTCCTGTTCCTGCCAATATTCAGCACTTGCCTTCTTCCCACACACACGCGCGCACGCACACACACACACACACACACTCACAGAAGCACCAATTAGTTTCTTTCTTTTTGCATAGTGCCTTTTGAAATGCATGCAAATGAAGGTGGTGACAAATTAGCTGGCTCCCCCTCTTTTGCCACGCAGGCCCCAAAGGTGCAGACCTGCAGTACTGTATTTTTTTTTTTTATTGGACTAATTCTTTCACGCAGCTGTCAAAGTCACTTCTTTCTCTGGAGTATTACCTTCCAAAGGCGATGAAGTTTGGAGACCGTTTGTCCTCTTGTTTTTAGTCACTCCTGTTTTCCCACCCCATGCTTAGTGAGTGGAATGAACTTCAGACAATGATTTAGCCCCCTCTAGTGTGTAAAGACACGATGACGTCTACAATGCGTTCTCATGTGACAGCTTTAAGCGCTTTTATTCAAATTTTGCACTCACCAGGGGGAAAAAGACAATCAACCAACCACCATGAGGAATCAAATACATTTTTTGGACGTAATATTGAATTGCGGCACACATTTCATCGGAGTCCATCAGTGCCCTGAGGAGCCATCAGCCACCCATGGTTCTTGCTCTGTTGCTTTCCCCCACGTCATAAAAAAAAGCGCAAGGGGGCGCTATAAAGCAATACAGCCATTATCCAATTAGCGGGGGGGGTCTCATAAAAGATTGCATTTGAGCTTCAATAAAATTTAAAACAAACAGCTCTATTTGGTGCATACAGACACATCTCCTCCTCTTCCTCGTCTTCTTCCAATTTGCCCTTGTACCACTTTTCCCACATCCCTTTCCCTTGTCTTTCCCACTCTGTGTTGTGTGGAATATGCTAATAAGCCACGCACCGGCAACTCCCTGGGTGAGGATCACTTATTAAAAGCATAGTTGGGAGGGTTTATGCAAATGAGGCCAAATCAAAGCAAGCGCTACCCCCACTTCTCTCGTGCATGTGTTGTAATAGTTTATTCCTCATATTGCTTTTTTCGTGTTGTTACTTCTTTCGCCTTCAACTCGGAGCTCGGCCCGTGCGTGGCGGAGGACTATTTTTAATGCTCGGATTTATCGCTCCCCGTGATGCAAACAGTTTGCTCGTCTGCAAAAAGGAAAACTTTCATTTCCTGTCGAGTGGATTGACAGATTTGTTAGGAGGAAAAGATGGATAATATCCGCCGCGGCCGAAGGCTGCCATGAAGTAGTCTGACACAGACACTGATTAAGCCTCTCGAGATCTGAGGGGATTGCGGGTTTTAGTTGGGAGAGGTGGTGGCATGGGGGGGGGGGGGGGGTGTGTCGTCAAATAATATGAAAAAAAGGGGGAGGGCGGAGGAACAAAAGTGCAAATTGGATTGGACGGGATGAAAAATGTCCCGTGGGTGGTCGCCTTTAGCATGCTGTGCAAAAATCATTTGTGCTTATTTGAATCCAGAACATTAGGTCGACAGTTTGGTTTTATTTTCTGGATATTTTTGAGGGGAAGTGTCACTCCTTCCCAAATCACCTCTGCTCAAGTATTGTAATGAAGGAATTAATTAGACCTCTTGACACGCATACGGGTTTATATTTATACCACTGTAACGTGCTTCGCCCACCAACCCCCCCCCCCCCCCCCCCCCCCCCCGCTGGCCCGTGGCTCACCTCGCGACGCGCTAATTTGGATTGCTGAGGCGAGTCGGTCATGTTCCATATTTATTTCCACTGTCAAGGAGCAGAGGTCACGCCTCCCTCAGGCAATAACGTGCACGCTCGGCAGTCTTTCTTTGGGTGCTGAATATCACCCCTTGGGGTCCCCACTCCGGCCCATATACGAGTCCACTTCACTTCAAAGTGAGCGTAGAAATGGATGAACACGATTGCATTTTTGTTTACACTTGAAAGGCAACAGAACTCAGTCACGCCTTACACATAACTGCAGATGACAATTACTAGTCGGTAATATCACCAGTACAGTACTCCCATGTGGGTCGAACTGGATGCCATCAAGGGTTTTTTTTTTTATTTGAAAATAACACAACAGGGCACCAAACCTTTAAGTAGGCTGCAGACTAGCAAAACTACATCATACAGCAATTTATGCTCCAATGGCAACGTTGTAAATTGCCAAGTCAAAACAAATGAAGTTCACTGTAAAACGTCATAGCTGAAATCTATTTCTTAGCTGGCTAGAAGTACAGCAACGTCTGTCGACAGAAAATTCGTGGATTCTACTTTTTTTTCCCCATGTTTACCTGGTGACTCATCGGCAGAATTAATGAAGCACAATGCGCGAAGTGATAGAAAGAAAAAAAAAAGCACCATCCTGTATTGAATATAAAACAGGTATTACAATGAGAAGTATGATGTTTGACATAAATACAATGAGCCATCGCCATCGCTTACAATACAACATTGCTACCAGAGCTGAGCTGGTCCGTTATTCGTCATCCGTCTGCAGGCGTGGGTACCCTGCCGCCGTCCGTCATTCGCCTTTTTTACCGGTGAGGTAAAAAAAAAAAAAAAAAAAAGTATATACTATAGGCCGACTCCGACCAAACTTTCACTTGCTGTCACGTCAAAGCCAAAAGGTAAGCAGAGCTGCAGTGTTAGCACAGATTAGCACTAGCAAAGAGTGTTACTAGCGCTAGCTTCTGGGCTAAGACAGTGATAGGCGGTGAAGGTTATTATTCGTGTGTTGCATTGTCATGCACTAGAACGCTAATTGACAAAATGTAATTTGGCAGCTTGGTGATGAAGTGCTGCCTTCACAAGTGAAAATGCAATCAAATCAATTACCGGTAAATAGACAGTTGTGGATTCTTTCACTACATAGAGTAGCTGCTCCCTTTGTCGCATACCCTTGCTCCACCCCCAGTCGTCATGGTAACAAAACCCATACTCAGCAGTATGAAAAGTCGATATGAGATGTCCTGCAATTGTTTTAATAACCTTTCATTTTATTCATTTAGATAAAAAAAAATGACAGTCAGTAAGACGCTGGTTTAAATTGTTAATAATACGCTTATGTCCTCTTTAATGTTTAAGGAGAATGTTTGACTTGTACGCATGTTAGCAACTTCTAGGCAGAAAATCTTTTTTTTTTTTTTTTTTTTTTTATCATCGCGCTTTGATGCCAAGAATGCAATGTTTGCATTAGAGAGCACACATGAGTCGCTAACATGTGTACCGAGTAAAATAAAAGAAAATCCCTCGAGAGTTTTTTTTTTTTTTTTGGTCTTTACCTTTGAACGTACACGTCATGCTATAATGAGGTACCCTGAACTGCATCATGACTTATAATACGCGAGGTAAAGCCTCCCTCGGGGTGTTGCGACTATAACAGACATTAAAAATGGATGACAGATAGTTGACACTGGGAGGGAAAATATTTAAATGAGCTTCCACGTGGCAACCATGACATGTTTCTGTCTTCTCATGAGGATTTAGGGGGAAAATCAAATGCAAAGTTTGTACATTTATTTTCCGTTAGTGGATTATAAGACTCAGATTGAATGAATATGTAGAAAGCTGTGACTTTGATTTTTCTTCCATCATGTACACTCCATGTATCCTGTAGTATTTACTTCTATATCATCAAGTAAACTCAAATTCGTCCCAATCATCGATATGTGTGTACGCCGCTTAAAGCGGAAGTCAACCCAAGCATATTTTTTTTCAAGAATATGTTCCCAGCAGGCCCGCTAGTTGAAACACAGCATTCTGATTAATTTTGCGTTTGTGGAATATAAATGAAGCAGCAAAATGCACTCGTTGTTAGCCATCTCTGGGGGCGGCCATTTTCTCTTCTGTCGACTGAAAATGACATCACAGTTTTACAACGACCAATCACAGCTGACCTGTTCTCTGAATCTGAGCCGCGATTGGTCCTTGTGAGCAGTTATGACGTCATTTTCAGTCGACGGAAGACAAAATGGCCGCCCCCAGAGATGGCTAACAACGAGTGGATGAACACTTATTCCACAAACGCAATATTTATCAGAATGCCCTGTTTCAACTAGTGGGCTTGCATAAAACATATTCTTGAAAAAAACATGTTTGCGTTGACGTCCCCTTTAAGCCGATTTTAGGTGCGACCGCTTCACAGCCGATTCTGCCAAAACGTATGAATGTAGAAAGTTTGTCCTTCCCAGGGGAATCATTTGATGAAATTTAAATATGTAACCCAAGCACAACTCCCCACCAGCACAGTGAAAGAAGCTGCGGGGGATTGTGAAATCCAGCCCCACGCGGAGAAAGGGCTTTGTGAGGGAAAAGCGGGTTCTGGGGCATCGTCGCGTCTGCACACCAGCGGGGAGGGAAAATTCCCAGACGCGAATTCAGAGGGGTTTGCTTAATGGAAAGTGTAATTGTAATGTTAAAATCAATTACGGAGAACATAAAATTGTTTGCATCCCTCCCGCCATAGCTGCCTGCTGTCTTCCCGCCATTCATTCACTGGCTCAATTGAGCTTGCCTCCTATTTTAAATATGAAATGATCGTACTTCACTAGAGTATACAGCAATCTGCACTAATGAATTAGTTTTCTCATACACGCCAGTGTAGCATATTGACTGTTTGCCGCGCTCACGCTGATATAGTTACACAGAATCAGGCCTACATTAGTGACAAACGCAGTTCAATAATGTCTCCGTCTGGATGAAAGCAGCCCCCCCATAAAACCATCAGAGGGCAATCGATGTGCTTTCATCCCCCGGGACGGAAATTGCACTCATACGGCTGCAACTCTGTGACGGTCCCCCATCCAAAGCCAAATCATTAACATCAAGCTCGCGGGAAAGAAATCAAAATGTCAGCCTGCTCTGCAATCTCGCGGCAGATGACGATCGCCGCCATTCCTCAAACACTTTCATTCTCATCGTATCAGGCGGAGCAGCGTCTCCCGCTGCCGACTCTTAGCTGCATTCAGCATAGAGAACGGCTCCATGCCGGGCACGAGGCATGTTCAAGAACTTTTTAAAGAATTATTGAACATACGGAAAAGCCGCTCAGACGTTCCGCCATACTTGGGGACAGGCGTTCCCCAAAGGCCTAATTACTTACTATACGCGTGCAAGCAATACGATGGGAATGCGGCTCGTGACGCGGAAGCAGTGGCCTTTGTTGACAAAAGTGGAAATGACAGGTGTGTGGATATTAGCTGGTCTTCCAAAAGGATCTCAAAAAAAAAAAAAAACTGGTATTCCGAGTTGCAAGAGCACTGGGTCACCTAGAATATATTATTAGAATATATTATATTTACTCGGGTGTGGTACGATAATGTTACGATCATGACTCGAGTTGGGAAGTTATTCTATGCTAACTCTTGAAAATTCACCAAGATATTTTTTACATGCTTAACGTTTGGTGCTGACCCACTTTTGGGCTCTTTTAATGATTCACTGATCCAGAGTTCTTGATGAATCCTAACAAACTTCCGCAGGCTGGTAGCACCCAATTCAATTCATTGCTTTTTATATAGTGGGGAATAAAAGAGGAAAGTTTTATCAAGGCCATTTTCAGATTGAGCAGGTTTAGGACCATGCTACTTCGGCATTACAGTAAAATGGACCCGACGGATCCTCAAAGGAGCAACCGCAATAGGCAGGATTTTTAACACCTTAAAAGGGTTGTTTGCATTTTTGACATGTTTGTTAAAACTGTCACTTCAACCTGACAGTAGCAAATCAGCAACATGAATGGGAAGTCAACCCCCCCCAAATTATTGATTAACATTGCATTTATGGAATATGAGTTAAGCAGCAAAATGCAGCCGTTTTTAGCCATCTCAGGGGGTGGCCATTTTGTCACTTTCTGTCGACTGAAAATGACAACACCGTTGCTCGGGGCTCAGGAAATGACCAATCACGGCTCACCTGTTTTCTGAAGCTGAGCCGTGATTGGTCGTTACCTCAGCCTTGAGTAGTTGTGATGCCATTTTTTTCAATTGAGAGAAGTGACAAAATGGCCGCCCCCTGAGATGTACAAAATGGATGGATTTTACTGCCTAAAGAAGAAATCAACCCAAACATATTTTTTTCAAGAATATCTTCTATGCAAGCCCACTAGTTGAAACAAGTCATTCTGATAAATATTGCGTTTGTGGAATAAGAGTTAATCCACCCGTTTTTAGCCATCTCAGGGGGCGGCCATTTTGTCACTTCCGTTGACTGAAAATGACGTCACAACTACTCAGGGCTCAGGGAACGACAAAATGGCCGACCCCTGAAATGGCGAAAAACGAGTGGAATTTGCTGCTTAAATCATATTGCACAAACGCAATATTACCCATAATCAGAATGCCGTGTTTCAACTGGTGGGAACATATTCTTGAGAAAAATATGTTTGGGTTGATTTCTGCTTTAACTCATACTCCACAAACAATATTAATCAGAATGCCGTGTTTCAACAAGTGAGGGTGCATAGAGCATAGTCTTGTAAAGATTTTTTGGGGGGGGTTGACTTCAACTTTAAGAGAATAAAATTGACTACATTATTGTTAGTCCTCAATAGAACAATGACAATGTCAAGGCCCATTGAATGTCATGGAGTGTTTTCAAATCAATTCAAAAAAATCCATTACAGGCTGACATATGGTTTAAAAATCTATCGAAAACCTGCCTCAGGACTTGTTGTTGTTTACCTCACAATTTGACACTCTAACATGCCCATCCGACATTTTACGTCTTTTAAATGTCAGAAAGTAATCAAAAGCCTCCCTGATAAGTTTGACGCATGCTTAAAAGCAATTCAAGCTGTACTTTCTAGAAAACGGCGGGAGTGGCGATCAAAAAGCAAAGCGCCGATCAAATCAAAAACCACGACGCCCGTACAATTGGAAAACATACCGCGGGTTCCGGTTCGTCGTCTATAAGGACTCAGACCGCACGTCGCGCAAATAAGATGATAATTTATTGGCGTTGCTGCGAATGTTCAAACGTTCACGCTTTTGATCATCTGGCATTCAGGGTACGTCCTATGTAAGCCAAGGCCCGTGATGTGTCCTACAAATATCACTTTGCATGTACCGCGTATACGCCGCAGACAAATACAAACAGGCGTCTTTGCATCCCTCCCCGTTCATCTCATGTTACGTATTGTTCCTCTCTCTTTTTGCCGGATTTGCTCTAATCCAAACGCCGCTCACTCTGTGCGCATATATCATCTCCAAGAACCCATTTGAACTGTTTACTGTTGCAAAAGCAATTACAAAATCTAAAAACACCATCTCCTCCACTTCAACTCACACCGAGCAGACAAAGCGCAATTGCTGTGATTATTCTCGAGCAACAGCTTGTAATTATTATAGTAAATCTTTCTGGCATTATCAACTTGAGAGCCATTGCGCAAGGCCTCCAATCTGAGCCGTCAATCTGACGTTGTCCGCACAGGAAATATACGATATATTTAGTTTTGAATCACTCATTTATGCTGCGCAGGCATTTTGAATATGAGTTTTGTGATCAGAAGACATTATGTTTTGTGTCCGCAAGGGTCCAGACCTCTTCATTTGAAAAGTCAGGAATAAAAATCCACAGCATTTTCAAGAAGAAACTTTCCAAAGCTTCACTAGAGAGAAGGTTGCAATAAAAGACTGATAAAATATTCATCACAGTTAAATCAGAGGAAAGGAAAATGAAAATTAAGATGCTATTTCTCTTAGACACAATGGAGCTCAGTTTGGCAACGATATGAAATGACAACTAGTTTTTTTTTTCTCCATTTGGTATTTGTTTGCACTATGCTCACGCTGCACTATGCATGCCAGGCCAGTAGCTGGCAGTGTAGCTTGGATTAAAAAAAGCATACAAACGTTTTTTTTCCTTTATGTAGAAATTCAAACCTAATGACTGAACTAAAGTCAACTGCTTGTATTGACAAGCGCTTTGCTCTTAAAACACGGAAACTAGCGCTTCTTCAAGCTAATGCTAAGGAAGTTAGCATTCGTTTTTTTTGTCATTGGGTGGTGGTGTCGGGTGCGGCAGCTAGAAAAAAAAAAATAGTGAACATGTTCATCCGATTTTAATGGCACAGCAGGATCTGAGGGACTTTAGGCTTGTCCTTGAGCTCCAGTTCCATAAAGACCACTTTGAGGTGTACTTCAGTCTTAGCAAGGAGCAGTTTGGAAGCCAGATGGAGAGAGCTGCCCCGAGCGTCTGGAGGCAAAACTCACCCACAAATATGAAATAAATGACTCAATTACCTCCTCTGTGCTGTTTTCATAGTAGAACTCTGCCAAAAATTTCTTCCTGTTGTCACTCTGAAATCACACCGCCACAATCTCTCCGATTGTGAGTGCCAACGTCACAGCATGCTACACCCAAACTGAAAAAAAATATTTCATTGTACTGTGTATATCGAGACTCGGTCTACTACAAGCAAAAGAAAATTCAAGCAGGTGAAATCTTATTACTGCTTGGATTTTTAAATCAATGCTGACATGTTTTTGCTTCCAGCGCTGAAGTCACCCCGCCCACCCCCCCAACCGCAAAAATGAGATGAGCCGTACGAAAACAGCGCGGGCCTCAGAGGACGACCCGACCGCCGGCGTGAGGCGACCAGCGCTGCTCAGCGACCCGAGCAGCAAAAACGGCAAAGCGGCGGAGCAGACGGCGGCGCCGGCGCAGCGCCATCAAACAGCTTGAGGGCTAAAAGGCCAAGACGCGGGACACAAATTGACTCGGGGTGCGAGGGAGACCACCGGCCTCCCCAGTCGGCTAACCTTCACAGTTTATAGACTGGCAGGGCGGTGTTTTTGGAGGCGTGCCACAGTCATTAAAAATCCAGTCACTGTTTCTAAGCATTGTTAGCATGTGTGAGATCTCTGCCTAGCTCACCTTTGCAGAGGTGGCAAAAGTACTCAGATTCTGTACTTGAGTAAGCCTACATCTATTTGCGTGAAAAAAACGACCGGTAAAAGTAGTGATTCAACTCCAGTACTTAAAAAAAAAAAAAAAAAGTAAAAAGTACAGATTATGTACCTAAGTAGATGTCCCAATCACATTTTTTTGCACCCAAATCCAAATCCGAGTTTGATTTAGGAGCTTGCTAGCATTGGGTTCACTTTTAAAATATAAAAATAACAAAGTGTTCTCATAGCTTTTGCTCCTGTTGTGAAATGAGAAACAATGATAAGTGAAAAAAGAAACTGAAAAAATTAATCGAATATTGAAATTCAAGTACAGTAATGAAGTATTTGCACTTTGCTACCTCCCGCTACTTCACTTTTGCAACCAAGCACCTCTCGCACATTAGCGACGAAGTGACTTCAACACTTATTACACTCCTAACTACTGATTGAACACCCCCAACAATACTTTTTCTTCTTCTTTTTTTTTTATTTTTTACTATTTTTTTTTAACTACATAGCCACAGGCACTTCTTGTACCAGTAGATTATTTACTGCCACTCAGAGGGCTGCGCTTTACATAACATTAAACCAAAGCAATATGGAAAGTGCCTGATGGAGACTCAGCCGTCTCCTTTTTCCCACCTCCCCTATTTTAAGAGCGTGGGAGAGGTCCATCTGCAATTAATCCCATAAATCTAACAAGCCTACGATCTTTTTATTTTAACGACGCATGATGTGGAATTAATGGCCCGCTGCACTTAAAGAAAAAAAAAAAAAAAAAGTTTACACGTGCGTGCGCTAATTAGCGACGGAGCAATTTGCAATGTAAATAGCGCACACTTGCGGCGATGCGTTTAAAACGTCAGCCCGCCGAGCGTCCGCCACGACGCGGGGAGAAAATAAAGCGCTAATGTGCTCACGCAGACATCTAAATAAGACCTGCCGAGAGAACATAATCTTCCCCTGCCATGTTTGCCTCATATATTGTGATGCCTCGCCTTGTTTGTTTTGTGTTTGGCTGGCTGCTTTCAAAAGGGAAATGATGGCGATATTTTCTCGTCAAGCGTAATGACCTCCCATTTGGAAATCTTAAAAGTCTGCAAGAGGGCCACGCGGTGCATTTAGATAAGCTGCAGGCTTGAGCAGCCTTTATTCTTCAAGACAAAACACTTTTTCACGCAACGCAAGTGCAAAACAAATAGAGTATTGATGAAACCTCCACCACCGAGCAATGAGGAAAGACATATTGCGCATTTAAAACAGTCCTCGAGTGTATTAATAAGTCTGTGCCGTGTTTTTCATCTCAATAGCACAAAGATCAAGAATTATTTTGCACTTTAAAGCCAATTCCTCGTCTTGCTGAAGTTAGCGCAGTCCGTGCCAGTGGCTGACTGCATCCCCCGCCTCTTGTAACGCTGGACCAATGGCGAGGTCGGCTTTTATTACCATGACGACCGGGGACAGAGCCCTGACGACAACAGAGTGTAAAAACGCGAGATCCCATAAAGGCAACACGAGCCATTCACTACACTGTGTCTGTGGCGCAGAGATGCATGCAAAATATTCACAGTGGCTATAAAAAGTCTACACCCCCCCCCCCCCCCGTTCAAGTGCCCGGTTTTTGTTACTTTCTTTTTTGTACATTTTTCTCACCATTAACGTATGTCAAGGGGGAGCGACAAATAACTGTGATATAATGTGGTTGCATAAATGTGCACACCCTTATATAACTGGGGTGTATGTGGATATGTTCATGTTTAATTAATCATATTCAAATTCATGTTAAATGGGAGTCAGCACATCTGCCACCATTGAAAGAGTCTTTGATTAACCAAATTAATTTGAGATGTTCTAGTTGGCTTCTCCGGATGTTTTTTTTTGTTTTTTTTTTGCGTTCACATCTTTGGCCTTTTGGGAGATTTTCTTATATTTAAATGAAACCAAGGTTGGACCTCACATTTGGATGGGGTTGTGTAGACTTTTTTTTTTTTTTTTTTTTTAATCTGGTACACTTGGTTGTTTACTTTTCAGCTGAATGCGAGAGCAGGACCAACTTAAACCCAACTAATTGTATACAAGTCATTAATTTGTCAATTTATTCCATAGTATGTCTTCTTTCATTTCAAAACATATCTGAAAACATGGCTTTGTAAAATACCTTGTGGCCATGGCATGACAAGGTGACAGTCCCTGTCCCGACCAATCAGCTGCCAGCATGCCCCTTGTGCTCTCCCAAGTGCATTTTGTGTGATTAATCAATTTTTGATGTTTTCCTGAAGAGAAAAGGACGTGAGTCATAAGATTAAATGGCTTGTCGACCTCCTGAGCCACCTAGATGGCTTTACCTGCACAGATGAAACCACTACAATTCCAATTTGACGATCCTACAGACTAATTGCTGCCAAAAAATGGACCGAACCCAACAGAGGATTGCTTTCTGATCATTTGGCTCTCTTTGATGACAGTAGTGGCGGTATAATTGTTTTCTCTGTGGCATCTGTAGAAAAACACGATGAAGGTAGCAGAGGTGTAAGAGTATTAACCACTAAAAAAAAGAACAATTATGAGATAAAAAAAAAAGTCAGAATGCTTTTTCAATAAAACAGGTGTCTTGATAAAAGAATAATGTTGCAACATTGCGGGAAACAATATACCAAATTTGGCAAAAAGTGGTATTTATTTATTTATTTATTTTCAACGTACTTTGCAATGTTACAAGATAAAAGTAAGTTATGATGATGATGATGATGATGATATTTAAAATGGAGGTCAACCCAAATATATATTTTTTCCATATTATGTCCTATGCAGGCCTAGTTGAAACAAGGCAATATGATTAATATAAAATATGAGTTAACCGGCAAAATCCACCCACTTTTAGCCATCTCAGGGGGCGGCCATTTTGTCTCTTCTGTCGACTGAAGATGACATCACAACTGCTCAGGGCTCAGGTAACGACCAATCACAGCTCACCTGTTTTCTGAAGCTGAACCATGATTGGTCTTTACCTGAGCCCTGAGCAACTGCGATGACATCTTCAGTCGACAGAAGTAACAAAATGGCCGCCCCCGGAGCTAGCTAAAAACGGGTCGATTTCTAATACTCCAGAATGCCGTGTTTAGACTAGTGGGCCTGCATAGAACAGTGTGGAAAAAAATATCTTTGGGGTGACTTCCGCTTTAAAGGTTTAAGTGGTTAAGTGTTTTTTTCATTTTATTTCACAAATCATAGTATTAAAGGATTTATGACAAAATAATTGTTATATTACTGTCATGTTCTATGTTTTGGTTGTTTAGATTATAGTTAGTTTTCTTTCCTGCGTCCCATCTTCATGTCTTGTCCGTTAGGTTAGCGTTTACACCTGATCTCGTCCATCTTATGTCAACAACTGTATTTATAAATACACTGCTTGTATTTAATTCAATTTTTTGATTGTTAATGCATACTGACGTCCTTTAAAATTAAAATGATCATGTTGATAACTATGAGGGGAAAAAATACATTTTATTTACCATAAAATTATGCGTTGAGAGTTGACATTACAGTTGAAGTTACGTGAAAAAGTGTTTTCAATCATATATGATTTTTCCTTCAGTAAAAGTATTTCAACTTTATTGTATGTATTTGTTGCCAGTGCGGGCCTGCTATTTCGAAAAGGCTCCCGCTTATTGAAATCCAGTGGCGCACGGACACGTCAATGGGATGACAAAGTTTGCCGCGGCCGCTTTCGGGGGATGAGAGGAGAGGATCCATTAATTGAACTTGGTGAAGCAATTATGAAATATGCATGCGGAACTTATTGCGTCAGTGGGATAAAAGTCTATTATTGTCCTGGCCGCTGGTTTTAGCATTGACGTTTTAATTGGTGATTCTCTGCGCTACTTTTGCGAGCGGGTGCTTGGTGGAAATACACTGGGAAAGTTTCTAGGACATTTCTGAAAGAACGCTCACTTCTAAGCTGTTCACGTACACAAGTGTGCGCACACAAGCACGCATAAATATGTTTCTAGCACTTCAGAGGACACATAGCATGTTGATTTGAATTCTCTTCCGGCCCCAAAAGTAAATGCACCTTGCTTTGCGACAAGCCTTTGCAACAAAAATGCCGATTTACGTCGCATAAAGTGGACTTTTTGTCCTCAAAAAGGAGGTGAGTCCCCGCATTGTGCCTGCGTAAACACTTTAATGTCCCCACTGCATAAGAGATAGCTGCTGCGAGCACACACAAGCAGAGTTATTTAAATGAAGTCGACTGAGGGAGCTCGGCGACGCCGTTGATTAAACATTAAGGAAGAGATATAATGCCATTTTACCATTGTGAGTTATCCGGGCCCTTTGTGCTATCATTTCATCTTTGCCCTTGAACTCAAAATGCGTGGCTGTCTGACAGGATGGAAGGAATAATGATAATGAATTATGGATATGTCGCAACTCGAATTTGTCTTCATTCCAACTTTAGGAAAGTTGAGCTGGAGGACCCGCGAGTGTTGCCGTGCACCTGACAGGAAAGGCTGCCACTTGTTAAATGAGCTAACTTGAGCCTCGGTGTGGAAGTCTGCACGTGGCTTTGAAATGCACAGCACCCTGATCCTGCTAAAAGGTACTTGCAAATTGATCATCATGACGGAATTTTTTTGCATTTTCAACCACTTGCAAATCAAAGCCAATCAGGCTGTCTGTGAAAGATTAACCTGAGCAATTATCCCGCGACGCTTGGTGTGTTACGATAGTCGTAGCCACGGAATATAATCAGAGACTGTAGCCAAAAATTGTGCTCGAGTAAGAGTACTGTTACCTTAAAATAATGGATTACTTAAATAAGAAATCAACCCAAACGCATATTATTTAATATTGCGTTTGTGGAATAGGTGTTAATCCACTTGTTTTTAGCCATCTGAGGCGGCAGCCATTTTATCATTTCTGTCGACTGAAAATGACATCACAACTACTCAGGGCTCAGGTAACGACCAATCACGGCTCAGGTTCAGAAAACAGGTGAGCCGTGATTGGTCGTTACCTGAGCCCTGAGTAGTTGTGATGTCATTTTCAGTCGACAGAAGTGACAAAAGAGCTAAAAATGAGTGGGTTAACTCTTATTCCACAAACTCAATATTTATCAGAATGCCTTGTTTCAAATAGTGGGCTTGCATAGAACATATTCTTGAAAAAAATAAGTTTGGGTAGACTTCCCCGGTACCGGTACTTAGGATCTCGCGAGCGAGTTAGCATCCTGCTCCATTCAAATGAACGGACCGAAAAGTGCTTCAACTCCCAGGAAAGTTTGTAAATGTAATATCAGAAATATTTCAAGCGCATAAAACAGTGAGCGGCTGAAATACGGATTGCTGTGTGCCACTTTGTACCAGATGGAGTCGCCATAATAGCAAAATTAGCTTCCCCATTTGACAATGCGTTCAACTCACCTCAACTTTATTTATAGAGCACTTTCCAAACAACCATAGCTGCATACAAAGTGCTGCACATAAATGAAGGTGAGGTGAATTCAGAAAGGCAACAAATGACATGTTCCATTCAAACAATGAGAGTACGCTGTTTGCGACTAAAACCCATGCGCGGCAGAACATCGAATTTGATCCCTGCCGAAATGTCCGCTCTATATCTCCGTGTGCTGAATAACAACAAACCCGCTCCTTTGTATTCCGTCGATCCACTACGCTCAAACCGAAGCGTCTTTAGGAAAACTGTGGAAGCTAATTTCGCTATTACAGCAAATCGATCCGGTGGGGGGGGGACACAGCAATGCTAATTTCAGTCACCAACCATTTTATGGAACAAAAAAAGCCTCCCTCACATTGCATTTACTATTTTTTTATTTTGCGGTTAAATCTTTCCGGTTTATGTTCATTTTGAAGGGAGCAGGAAGCTAATCGGAAACAATTTGCCAATCACTCACAAAATCGGAAGTACAGTACGTCACAAACCTGCTGCGTGTGGTCCCTAATAGTCAAGTAAAAGTAAAAAAAAAGTGGTCCTCCAAATAACTTGAGTAAACAAAATGATGTATATGCACACGTATCGGCCTACCCGGTTGAACCTTTTTGTGGGTCCGTCTGTGTTTCAAAAGTAAGCGATCCTGGCACATTTGAATGTGCTATTTTACAATAGTGATCCCACTCTCGCAATCGGGCTCTTTTCCGCGCAGCTACGTACTTATAGACGCTTTTTTTTTTTTTTTTTTATAGATGCATTTTCATTTCTGCCTGACAGTAAAGCGAGCGTGGTGCAAGATGAAGAGTCTGCAGAAGAACCAGCGGCAAGCATACATCCACAGAGAGGACACCAGAGCGGTGTCCTATTGATCGCTATTATCTTAAATTCATCTGGGTCGCCATACTAGTTACCATATATGCTAATCTGAGGTCAAGCGTGTCTTTTTCTATCCATATGAATGATGTCTAAACTGCAAGGCAGATGCACTCGGAATAATGTAGAAGGGAAAACTCTACCCTGGAACTTAAAACTGAAAGAAAAAAAAAAAAAAATCTATTTTACCCTATTTAGACTATGGGCAAATATTAGTTGACATGAATTGTAAACTAATCAATGTTTTACGCCAGTGATTGTCAAAGTGAAAAAAAAAAAAATCCAAAGTAAAGTTCAGTTATATTTAACTTATTAAAAATACATTTGCATTTAATTTTCAAGACCCTGTAAACTGAATTCAGAGAATGGTTTCTTTACATGTTTGATGTATATATGGATATATTGTACAAATACTGATGTCTTAACATACAATGTCAACTTCCCAAAGTCTTGTTTCAGTTGAAATGGGTTCAGACGTTACGTTGCTACCCATGTTTTCCTCATTGTCTTCAGTGGATGGATATCTTGGACATCTGATCTCGAGTCGTCATGAACTATGAAAGACGCTGACTATGCGATAATTGATTTGTTTTTTCTGTTGTTGTTTTTTTTACACTACAGATATTTGTTGTGTATGCAATCAGGCAGTGTGCATCCCTCCGTGTATGCACGCGCAGGCTACGAGTGAAGACCTCCACGCAAAACATGGAGCTTAATTGGCATAAGTTGCAACGGTTTGACCTTCCACACTCCAAATGAGCCAAATGAGCATTAGTGTCAAGATTAAAATGTCTGCTGGTGTATATTTATTTGCGTGTACTGTTTACCCTGATGTGGAATAAGTTTTACAAATTAAATCCTGGAGGTCATGTCCGCATCGGCGTGTAAAAAAATAAAATGAACTTCGCTAATGCTTCCATGAAGGAATTAACATACGTTTCATTTGTCGTTTCACGTCTATAACAGTATGAAACTGCACACATTTTTTTTTTTTTTTTTTGTTTAACCAGGTTTAAAAGTATTTCCCTGCAACATTAAGAATAAGCTACATTACCTCTGCTATTATATTATAAAACAACTCCATTTTCTGCCTCATCAGGGCTTTGTGGGTGAGTCGTATCCGGTTTGATTGACACTGCCTCGTGGACATAAAGCGCAAAATCGTAATTGTTCCTTAGAAACTTGACATCCTATCCTCCACTTAGCTAAAATCGCGCTCATAAGGCTATAGTACACCTTCAAAGCCCAATGCCAAGATTGAATTCAACTAAGAGGCTTTCATGTGCAAAAATCCATTGAAGTCATTGTGCGTTATGAAATTTCAGCGCAGTGATTACGAAATAAGGACGTCTGTTTGGCTTTTTCTTACTGTTCAGGTTATGGTGGAAAACAAAATAATGGAGAAATCTGCGTGAACGTCTGGGTGAGAACTGTAGCTTTTACACTTAAAAATAACTTCCGCCTGTGAACTTGTCATCAGCGCGTCATTAGACATCCCACACACGTTGACTCAATCATGCTAAGCGAGGTGTAAAGTTTCAAACGCCGCATCCTCACCGTGGGAATGCCTTCATATAACTCATAACGCATGCGACCGTATTTTAATTTGCTCGTGCATAGGAAGTGCCCGTGGCTTGATGAAGTTTGCCCTCAACCTCAATTAAAAGCACAATCATGCCAATAGAACATACACAAGTCCTCGATTATATCAAGGCAGGATTTAATAGACTCCACGGGTGGGAGTGGTGGCTCGGTGTAATTTGTTACAAGATGGTACACGGAAGAGAGAGGGAGGGGGGGGGGAAACAAAACAAAACAAAACAAAAAAAAAAAACATGGCTCTGGCTCAGATTATTTGTATTTTTGTGTGCTCCCACCAAGCGCCTTCCTTGTCCCCTGAGGTGTTGTTTGACCACTGTAATCACCCCCAGTGTGTGATCTTACAAGTGTGTCATATAAATGGCAGGCGGCGTTTGTTTTGTGTTTTTTTTTTTTCCTCCCCCCGCTATCCATAATATATCAGGGATCTACAGTAAATCCTGCAGGCGTGTGCAGGAGAGCGATTGAGGGGGTGGGGGGAAGGATTTGGTGAGGGGTGACTTGCTAATGGTGTGAGGAATAAAGGCTCAGAACAACGGGGAAGCAATGCGCGCACACACACACACACACACACACACACACACACGGTAAGAGTAAAGGAGGCCGTGCACTGTGGCCCGTTTGCTCGAGAAGTGGTCATGAGAGAGTTTGGAGCTAAGGGGTGGGGCTTAAGGTAGCGTTTGATAGGCCCCTACCCGATGCTATTTAGAGTCATCCGCCGTGCTCACCTGACTCCAAGGTCATCCCAAAGCACATTGGGCTCTCCTTTCTCCGCAAAGCGGGAATGTACATTTCTCATCTTTGTTCATCCAGCAGCACCTGAGAGCGCTTTCTTCCGCAGCAGAAACACGTCTTTACTTCCCGGTGCGGAGATAGCGGCAGGAAGCTGCTCACTAAAATGCAAATGAATACAAAAGTTGGTCAGAGAATGCCAGAATTCATCTGGCATTATTTGATACTTAGTCTGATAAACCAATGGTGGATGCGTGTGGTCATTTAACATTTAAAATCTCTCTCTTGGACATTATGGGATATAGGTAACAAAAATGGACTTGGCCAGTCTACTCCGTAATTTTGTTATATAGGCAAGGATTTCAGTGTTTTATTTATTGATTTTTTTTAAATCAATCTCTGTTTCTTTTTCTTGGAAGTCATCTGGTGAGCGATAGGCACAAGCGGACGCACCTGATTTTTCAGAATAAAGATGCTGATGATCAATAACATATTTTGTCCTCTTCCTGGTCTGGTGCCAAATGTCTCACAGGCATGTACACAGTCTAATGCACTGGTCTATAGTTCCGCTCTACAGCTGCGGACCCCCAAATTTTCAAGTGGGAACGCTCTGTAGCCTCTCAACTAACGTAGTCGTAAAGTCATAATTAGTACAATGGTTCTATATGATATAAACGTGTAGGCTGTAAATACAAAACAATTCAATGTCAAATAGTAAGTACAGTGGTGGTAACCGAATGTGAAATTATGGAGGGTGGATTTTCACATTCTTGGAAAAGATTTCCCGCCGATTATAAACCAATTTTAGTTGTACATCCTGAACAACAAAACATATTCAAGACGTTGCGTGCAAGGCAAAACAAACAAAACAATTCAAACAAGCTGAACAAATAAGACTCACTTTAGACCGCATCAGATACAAGTTAAATAACAAAAACATATTCAAGAAGGTGCAAACCAAACAAAAACAAAAAACAAAAAAACAATTCAGACAAAAAGAACAAGTAAGATTCGCATTAGTCAGCATCCGATTCAAACTGAATAAATAACATTATTGGAAATTATTATTGAAGGTAAGTGATGGTGGATTTTCACATTCTGAGAAGATCTTTGGAGGAACACTTGCCAATCATAAACCAATTACAATGCTGCTATTATCTTTAAAAACAAAGTCAAGAGGTTGCAAACAAAGAAAACTAAACAATTTGAACAAAAACAACATCAGATTTGAACTCATTCACTGCCATTGACGAAATTACTTGATTTTTCACAGTCCAGTCATTCAATCCCAGGAACTTTTTTGCCTTTTTTTTTTAATTGTTTTTTTTTTAAATGTTAAAGGGTGAAAGAGGGTCTGAAAATATCTGGCAGTGAATGACTTAATCAAATATATTTTGTTTTCATATTCTGGGAAATTTTATGAAGAATCCTGCCCACCAATTATATTTGTTAGCTTTAAAAAAACCCAAACAAAACTAATAGTTAAAAAAAAAAAAGAATATGTTGAATATTGACGTCAATCGACGATGGATTTTCACATTCTGGGAAAATCTTTACAAATCAACCATTAACCAATGAAAGTTTAGTTATCATAAAAAATTAAAAAATAAACACTTTTTTTTTTTTTTTTACACACAAGAAAACCCAACAAACCAAACAAGTTGAACAAAAAGAACAAAATCAATAAAAAAAAAAAACTAATCGGTGGGTGTTACGATTCATTCCGCAGCTGCCGTCAATGTTTTCATGTCCAAACATTCATCTTAAATGTGTTTTATTGTGTGCGCCACAGTTTAGCATCCCCGCTGCCGTGTGCACGGCTGAATATTAGACCGAATAGTGCGCTGTTTACAAGCCGGCTGACTAAAAAAGACGTGACTGATTACTGCTTTGTCTTTATAGCCACTGAGCCACAACATCAATGAAACATTGATGTCATGTTTTTCACAGAACTTAATAAAAGTAATTAAAAAAATATATAGAATGCAGGGCGGCTCGCAGCTTTTGGCTTTTCTTTCCCCGGAGGGAGGACTTTTAATGTATGTGTGTTTGTTTGCAGCTTCGTTTTATGCATAAGCTGCTACTAAAAGGAATAAAAAAAATAAAAAAAAAACATTTTAGTGCTTGTGTCGAACTGGTGTTGCACAGCAAAGGCGGGACACAAACAGGTGCCCCTTTCGAGATTGCGCTGGGCAAAAATGAACCGTTTTTGCCAATGCTCGCTGTGCTGTGCTCCTCTGACTTTGTTCTGAGTTTATGGAAAGGACGGAAGTGCATAGTTGTCTCTTAAAAGTGAACTACATGATGCCATGAGAAAGTAAAGGATTTGCATTTGACTTTTTAAAATTGTTTGGACCATAACCGTACAAGCAGAATTGGAACGTACCAAAGTGTATAGTTTCAGGAGTATTGCACATAAAAGTTTAAGAAACATTGTACTTAAAGTGGAAGTCAACGCAAACACTTTTTTTTTTTCCAAGAATAGCCCACTAGTTGAAACGGGGCATTCTGATGAATATTGCGTTTGTGGAATAAGTGTTAATCTAATCGTTTTTAGCCATCTCTGGGGCGGCCATTTTGTCTTCTATCGACTGAAAATGACATCACAACTGCTCACGACGGCCAATCACGGCTGACCTGTTTTCCGAATCTCAGCCGTGATTGGTCGTTGTGAGCAGTTGTGATGTCATTTTCAGTCGACAGAAGACAAAATGGCCGCCCCCAGAGATGGCTGAAAACGAGTGCATTTTGCTGCTTAATTTATATTCCACAAACACAAAATCAATCAGAATGTCGTGTTTCAACGAGTGGGCCTGCTGGGAACATATTCTTGAAAAAATATGTTTGAGTTGACTTCCGCTTTAAATGAAAGATCAAATGGAAATGTATTGGATCTTTAATTTAACACAACTCAAAAGTACTGGATTAAAAAAAAAAACCTGCAAAATTCTCTGCGCAGTTTGAACATTTAATTCAGTGATTTATGTTTATGTACCACTAGAGGGAGCATGCGTACCACGAGTGATACTCAAGAAAAAGAAAAAAAAAGTTAGGTTAACTCAAAATTTCAAGGCAGCAAATTTTGATCAAATTTTAAGTGGAGCGGCGATTCAACTAAATTTTGCTGACGTGAAAATTGGCTTTCCTGCATTTCACAGCAAAGAAATAGTTTACAGAACTGTTGTCAATTGTATTCTAAGACAATTGTTTAGCAGCAAGCAACTTTCTTGCTTTGTTGAGCTCACTAACATTATTGCCGTGAATGTCATTTGCATTTTAAAGTTGTTTCAACTTATATTAATGTTTTAGCCCCGTAAAAATACAAGTTGTGTTTTTTACGGTGTAGAAATAGTTTTATATTAGACAGGGCTATGGCCTAACTAAATGAAGTTCTTCACCTCACTTCAACATGCTGTAGTGCTTGCCATCAAGATGCTACAAGATGACAAAACAGTTCTTTTATATTAGACGGGGCTTTGGCTTGAGCATAAAAACAGGGAATAGGTGAGTTCTTTTTTATTTCTTCGATTGTTACGACCATTAACAAAGGATTGGTCCCCACCACAAAATAAAAACATTCAATCATTGGGCCTTTTAAAGGCAATCTAAAATGAGTCATCACAGCATTAGTCTTTTCTTGGGGGGGGCGGGGGGGGGGGCGATTTTAAGTTTCAATATTACATACATTTTCTACGGGAAACTTTGTAGCGTTGGACCTGTGCACATTTTATCCTCCATTTCCTTGCAAAGATGCGTGAGTTTCATTTTGTCATATTATGTAAAACCAAGTCATTTCACCTCCTCTTTTTTCGTACAGTTTCCACGAGATTTTAAGCCTCCCGAAAGCAAACGTGAGGTCTCCTGACTGACAGCATCGCGGAACGTGTGCAGAAGGGGAGAATGAGAGCGAGTGAACTGGAAGAGAAGTGTGATGGAGGGAAGATGGATCCTGTGCTTTCACTTCGAAAGCTGTCACAAGTGTCCTCAGCAGCTGTAAATACGTCTCACGCACACACACACCCAAGTTCCGACCCAAGCGTGTCGCTTTTCCATCTCGCTATGTGAAAGAGCTCAGAGGTGGTTGGGCGACGCAGTTCGGGAAGCTTCTTTCAAATGAGTCCGTAAGAGACTCAGCAGGAAGGGGAGAGCTCAGAGAGAAAACCTCGCCTCACCGTTCCACTTCCTGTCAGAGCCACGGTGAGGAGGAGTGACCGGGATCACATTCCGTCTTTGCCAACGCTTGCGCACTTTATTTTAGACACTTTCCCCAATGGAATGTACGGAAAGCCACCCAACGCTCCTAAACCTTTGACATAATAAGCCACACGTACAATCGCAACTTTTTATTTACAATTTGTTTCGCTGCAAATGTCCGCAAGTTATCGGCACCAAAATGATTAATCGCGCAACGTCAACATCTCACTTTGCAGGCAAATTAAATGTGATCCTTCATTAGCTCGTGACGTTTCAATTCCAAAACAAGCATGTTAGAGGCATTCGGCCATTCTCTAATAAAGATTCAGGAAGCTGCATGCAAAAGGAGCGCGCACGGGCGGGAGAGTTTAGCTGCATTTTGTGTGTGAAGCAATGCGGGGACATTTTTGGGTTTCATGAAAATAATAATTTTGGACTGTCATTAGTGTCATCATATTGTGCAATTAGAAGAATTTTTGGTAAATCTGAGTTTTTGACATGTGAGTTAACTGAGCTGAATGCTTTGATTTTCAAATGGAAACGATGTGACTCGGTTTTGTTGAATATGTGATTGAGAATGAATAGTACATTTTTGTGGGTATTTCAATGTTGAAAATGTTGAATTTTAGGTAAGTTTTTGTCATGTTGAAAACCATTGCCAATGTGAATTGAATGAGATGAAAATTTCGAACTTCGAATAGGAACAAGGTGAATCTGTTTTGCTGAATGTGTCATTGAGAATGATGGAGGAAATTTTGTGGGAATTCAATTGTGAAAATGTTGGATTTTTGGTAAATGTTGAAAATCATTGCCACTGTGAATTGAATGAGCTGAAAATGTAGAATTCTGAGAAGGAACGAGGTGAATCTGTTTTGTTGAATGTGTCATTGAAAATGACAAGGATTTTTTTGTGGGAATTTAGGTGGGAAAATGTTGATTTTTTGGGGTGTAAATCAAACGTTTTGGCATTCAAATATAATTAGCTGAACATTTAGAATTTCAAATGCAAACAAGGAAAAGATTACATCGCTTTTTGATTTTGATGTTTTTACAATTGTAAATTTTAAAGGATTGGAAAAGATAGACTGCGTTTGACATAAATTTCTTTTGCTACTGCTGTTCTGGTGCCGGCATTTTAAAAGCCCATGTGGGCTGGGTGTACCATTGTATGCATGGCACAATAATACAAAAATGTACAATCATTGGGAATTAATAGTGATTTTTTTTGTTGGTATTTTGATGGTGAAAAAGTTGCATTTTTGGTGAGTGGTAATTTTTGTGTTTTTTTTTTTTAACGTGCCATTGAGAATGAACGTGGGATTTTTTTTCATTGAAAAATGTAGAATTAGTGTCATTGTAATGTGCAGTGTTAAATGTTAAGCACAACCACCTCAAACTTTGACAATGATCGTTTGTACAGTACAAATAATATATATGAATTTGGCAAGACGGAGTGCGCACAAGATTATTTTGGCGATTACCGCAAAACAGCAGCTAATAGTACGGCAAAATGAAAAAAAAATGTCTAGACCGTAATGGCTCTAATCATGAACAAAACGAGCATTTTGTGGTCAAATGTTTTGTAACATGTACGTGGCGAGCGTTGCTTTGACTTCAATTACAACAACTCCAATTGCACAGAGTAATAGTTTTTTGTACAATTATTTAAGTGCTTTTCCGTGATAAAGCTTTTCGCTTGCTGCAGCGCTCTTCCAAAGTGCTCATTGGAAGTCCTTCAGCCTGCATTCATGGATTTCGGCAGCTGGCGGGGACACCACAGAAAAGACAGCCAACGTATTGCATCCCTGGCAAATTCACAGGTAACGCAAACAGTTACCAAGACTACACATGGCAGCGAGGGAGTGATATTGTCATGCAGCTGGAAAGTGTACTAAGTCTAATTTCCACTCCAGCATTTTCCAAACTGTGAGAGTAAGAATCCTTGGGACCTGTGGGAACTTCCGTTACGGCATCAGATGCGGGTGACTATTCTGTTTGTAGATCCTTGCCATGCATCTTATTGGAGTGGCTGAAAATAGAGGCAGCTTTATATTCAGGATGAAGGCTGTGTCTCTCCATTAGGAGGACCTGCATCATGAGCGAGCGCCTCATGTGTCCTTGGAGGCAGCCGAATGCCAGACGGAACCCGCAGCTCCTCTCCAAATGAGACTGCCCGACTTCACAGGACTAATGGCGCATTTTGTAAAGTCGCCGTAAAAGTCACAAGTACATTACACTGGGAAGAGACGCCCTTGTGGGGTCAACGCTTAAGTCCTGGAAATACGCTAGTCTATTTTTTCCTTGAAGATGTCAGGCGCAGCACTGGCCGGACAATAGATACATTAATGGTGGTAGATTGTAACAGTCTATTCATAGCTACTGCCTGGAGATTGACATAAGCGAGGGAGCGCGCGAGAGCGAGAGCGATGTAGATTGCGTAACATGTTGTTTACCCATTGGCAGTCGTGTTTTTTATTTATTTTTTTATTTTTTTTAAAAGTGGTCCAATTAGATACAGGATGGCAATCAAAAACAAATACAGATGAGACCACCTAACCGTGGTAGGTCAGGCAGTTTTTGCCAGTGTCACGTTGAAATTATGCCCTTTTACCCAAAGTCGTCAATTTCATTCGGTAGACCCGCCTGTCGCTATTCCTGAACTGTTAACTGTCAGGGCAACGATGAAAGTAACACCGAATTGACCAACGCCATACGGTACATCAAAGAGAAGTTAATCACCGCAGGGGGTTCTTAGTTCACAGTCCTGCAATATGAACATTTCAAGGTTACGAATGGCACAGTGTGACTCAATGCGCCATTATGCAGCACAAGAAGCCACACTCAGTTATTGTTTTTCATTTGGTTGCTTTACATACTATATTTATGACCTACAACTTGTATGCGGAGCTGGGCGTTCCGCCTACGTGATGGACCGGTCCGTCTATCCGCTTATGACGGATGCCCATTTTGTAGGCGATAAAACCATAGGCGGGAAAATTTCAAGAACAGTCGAACTAAGCATAGCCGGAACTTGGAGGCCCATTTGTTTATGTAATCGTCTACTGTCTATTTTCGCAGTGAGGCTTCAATGTTCGTGGCGAGGCTTCCGTTTCTTGTTTGCCGCGGCCGAGGTCCTCAAAGGTCCATAAAGATCCAAAAAGGTCCAAAAGGAGACTCGGTGAGTGGGGGCTAGTTTGCCGAACTTGGTCGTCGGAAACGGTAACGGAAGCCCGTTTCAAATGATAAGCGGACCGGCCTATAGGTGATAATTTTTTTAGTAAAATGCTCTGCTTGTTTGTATGTGTATGCCATTAAAAATGGAGGACCACTATATTAGTGCATGTGTACCTAATGAAGTGTCCGATGACCGTATATGCGACCACACCCAACACCACAGCCTCTACAGGTTCATAATGCAAATGCTGACATTTCTATTTTTATGAACCCAAGTACAAAGAATAGAGCATTAGTTATGCATTTCCATGCCGTGGCTTAACCTGACCTTGGCTTTTAAAAAAAAAAAAAAAAAAAATGTCTGCTCTCCAAGGATGCATTGCATTTCCACTCCGTGCAGAAACACCGCAAGAGCCGAGAAACTTTATGTCTTGGTCGCACTCCCTTCATCCGTACAGTTTTACTACAAGTTTCATGGCGCCGCCTGTAAACGTGGCCGCCCCGGCTTTCGGAATGAGACGGGAGAACGTTTCGAGTGGAACTCCTAGCCGCTCTCCTCGTCTGCGAGCCGCCACCATTAGTCAACTGCTTTGCATTAATGTTCAAGGTGGCGTTGGGGTGGAGCCACGTTGCAAATGATAATGGCACGCACAGATGAAGTGATGACATTCCGAGCAGATGTTTTTTTTTTTTTTTTTTCCCCTCCCCTTAACCTCGCTCACTTGCTGTATATGTTCCTTAAACAATGATTTCCAGTATATGATTAAAGCTTCTTTGTTTTGCGGCCGATGTTGAAGGCTCAAAGCTCTTATCTCTAATTGTGATGCATTTTATAAGTCGAACGAAAAGGTCTGTGAAATCAAAAGCAACGTTGCGCTCCAGTATGACTCAGCTTCTTGGTAGCAACGTGCATCAACTGGGAATAACTAAATCTGCTAACACTTGACAGTAAACAACGCTGTAGACTTTTCATTGGCTACATCTGCACACTGCAATATGATCCAAAACAATATGTAGCGAAAATTCAGCACTTGCAAAGCTATGGTCCACTTTTAATTGGCAATGTTATTAAAACAAAATTTGGCTATGTGAGGACGGTAAAATAGCCGGTCAATGTATGAATGTCGACATATATTAACAGACTACCTCTGATTTGATTCTATCGTCAAATAAATATCTAGCATAATATAATAAACGTATAATTAATTAGCATTCCAACATTCATTACGGTAATACGTATAAGTATAAAAATAGGTTCGACGCTGTCATGTTAAGATTGTGAAGGTGATTCATGTCACAAACGCACCTCATGCAGCTATTTTCGAATTAAATTAAATGCGAACCAAAAATGTCCACCCTGTTATTTGCCACCCAGTAGGCAAGCTCACGTGTTTGACGGCTTGCATGTACATTTTGGACAGCAATAACATCAACTTAATAAACTTTTACTGGTGAAATGGGCAGGTCTTGTGCTATTGACTCTTCTGTGACTTGAGAGGTTCATTTCCCCCAAATTTGGTGGCATTTCAAATCGTATGCCATTGTCTGACATCAGAGGTTGCCATCACTTAAAAATCCCATGTACATTTCCTCTTAAAAAAAAAAAAAAAAAAACCCTGCTATTCACAAAGATGTTTCCATACTGCAGGCTTGATATCATGCAATTACATCTGAGTGCTGAATGAGTGATTCAGAGGCGAGGTAGCTCGAGCACGGATGGTGTACAACATTTGCTCTTGTTCTCACTCCACTCGTGCATATCTCGGGCATCCATTTCTTTTTTCCCCTAATTATGCCCAGTCGGTGCATGGAGGTGGACAATACATCTTCATATAATAACACTGTGATGGTTTGAAACTGTACGTCATGCAATTCTGGACTGTCTCTCTCTCTCTTTTTTTTTTTTTTTTGCAATCAAATTTAAGCCCCCTCTTTTTTTGAAACATCTTCCCCTCTCCACCGCCCCTCCCCCACCCCACCGGCTGTCCTAAAAGCCACGATGGATTTGGAGCTGTCTCCAACTTCAAAAGGGGTGAGACGGAAGGGGGCAGAAGGAGTGGTGATACATCAGATGGGAGAGAAAGCGTGTGGAAATGGACTTGAAAGGAGATAGACAGACAAAGAGGTGTGTGTGTGTGGACGCGCGCGCGCGCGCGCGTGTCCGCACGCGTGTCTGTAGGAGAGGTAAAAGGGCCGCCGGTGGGGAGCGATCGCCTGCCAGTGGCTCCTGAGAAGTGAGGGAGCAAGGATCACGTCACCTTTGCAGCCCTTTCAAAGCGTTCATTTAGACATTTCAGAAAGAGAGGCTGCCGACAATCCGGAGCAAAGTATCGATTTTCCCTTTTTTCGAGGGAAGCCGCAAGGAATCCCACTGAAAGTCCGAGGAAACCCGAACGCCAGTGATGGGACAAAATCCATAATGGGGGAGGCGTTTCTCTCCCCTCGCTGTTGTCGGCATAAAATATATCAGGCCGGTAAAGTGATACAACCATTACTTGTTTATGGTGCCGGGGAGAGGGAAGGAAGCTGTTTTTTTGTTGTTGTTTTTTTTTTTTTTCAAAATCACTTTTCATTCCCAACACGCACACCTTGCCCTTTTAATTTTCCATGTTACACCTTAATAAATCTGCCAAACATCATACTAAGGCTAACAGGGGAAGAAGAGGGATGTGTCCATGTCACACTGCTTGTTAATCTAATCTGCGCCTATTGTTACTTACCATGCAGCCCTACTGGAACTCGCATGCATACATTACTCCCACATTATGCTCTGACATTCTAAACAGCATCGATGCCCTCAAGATAGAACGTAGCCATGCAAGACCCCGTCTCAATTGTGGCCTGCCTTAATAATAAGACAACTTGTAGATTCAGCCCGTGTGTAACAGTGAAAGCGCCGGCCGTAACAGCAGACACGGCCTACAATAATAAGCGACAGACAATAATGCACAGACTGACAATGATAGAACGAGGTGTTAATTGAACTCGATGTTTACTACAGTGTTGTGGTCGGATGTGTAAAATATGACGCTAACAGTCTAAGGGCCAAAACCGTACGACAAATTGCACACCATTACAGCTCAATCACAGACATAATGTACACTAGATTCTAAAACGAGACTATATTTATTTTATAAATGTATAACACTGTAACGGCTTGAAAATGTAACCTCTGTAGTGGAGGTACCAGAACCGGCGTCTTTGCAATTAAAGTTGTTGACCAAAGTCATCCTTGTAGCTGCATTGTTTCACCTCGACAACGTCCTCTAAATTTCACTCTCCAATATACTTAATGGAATTACGCTCAAATCTCCGGTTTCTTTCATGACACTTAAGCGTTCCTTTACCAATTCAACGCTGCCGTTATCTGCCTGACAATGGCAGACTCCATTCAGTGGAGAAAATAGGCGCGAACATGTCTTCTCCCTTGAGGGGAAGGAAAGAAAAAGGCTCCCTCCACACAGTTAGCGGAATTACGCTAACAAATTGGACACGGTTCAAGTGAGATTAAAGGTTCATTTATACAAGTCAAACTAACCTTTGCATAACAATCGCTTGTGTGTGCCGCCACTTTAACAGTCGGATGCGGGGTATAATTTCCCAAAGTGGGTCAGAAAATGTACAGTGCGTTTGAAAGCAGATGGCGTTTGCTCTCCAGTGGCGATACATAAACATGTTCATTAAGATTTAATGGAGAGACTTTATGATTATTTCATCGTGGGCTACCTGTTGGTCTCAATATCTGTCCAGCATGAGGTGCAAAACACACTCACTTGGAACTCAACTCAACCTTACTGATAGAGCACTTCAAAGTACAACCGCAGCTGAAACAAAAGCGCTACGCATAAATGAAAATCAAACGCAATTTTAAAAAATAATAACAATGAAGGAATAAAGCAAATATTCATTTTTAATACAAAAATATACCTTTTAAAAACAACATCAAATCAGTCAATGACTCCGTAATCCAGAGAAGACACTAACATATCCAAAGATGACGTCAAAACACAAACTGTAACCTTATGTGCTAGGCTAGCTTCGGGACACAACTGTCCCTATGTCAGAAATGGAATGAGGAATGGAATAGAATCCTTTTCTTTGACCGCCATGCTGGCATGAAAAGGCAGGTGTGCGTCGCATTAAGCATTTTTGGTGAAACGCAACCTAACTTTCGGAGTCTGTCGCTAACACCGGTTAGCCATGACACCGCATTAGCCATAGTGCTTCTGCAAAAACAAAGCATAAAAAAAGACGCCGTCGCCTGTTAAATTAATTGTCGGCAGTTCTGTTCACCGGCGACTCGTCCACTAATCTTGGCCACCACATTAATACATATATACAGAGCTGGGCATCCCGTCTATGTGGTGGACCGGTCCGTCTATCCGCCTACGACAGACGCCCATTTTGTAGGCAATAAACGATAGACGGGAACCTTAAAAAAACAACAACAACAACAAAAAAAACGGATTAAGCATGGTCGGAAGCCCATTTTTTCCATCTATGTCACCGTCTATCGTTTATTTTCGCAGTGAGGCTTCAATGGCCGCAGCGAGGTTTCCATTTCTCGTTGGCCACGGCTGAGGCTTCTGGGTCCTAAAAGGAGATGATTTTGTCCAGCCGCGGTGAGGCTTCCATGCTGCGGTGACGGGGGGCGAGTGGAAGGTGGCCGAAGTCTTTTGACGGACACGCAATCTGAAGCCGTTTAAAATGATAGGCGGACCAGTCTACTATTTGTTCCGGACAGCAAAAAGATGCATAAATATTTGCAAAATTCCCAGCTCTGCATATATACATATATTAGCATTAACTAGCAAGCCAAAGTTATGTGGTAGTACGTAAGGTGTCATTCACTATTTTTTTTATATAACTTGGCAATGGAAGTAACATCAAATGGCTTGAATTCATTTTTGAAGAGTCGTCCTGCCAAACTGTTCACTGCCACCTCACACAGTTTTTTTTCTTTGTTTTTTTCACAGACAAACTAAAAAGACTGTGGAGGAAGAGCTTCAACACCAGATGCCAACGATTGACAATTTTGTCCAAGTCCCGACCTGCATTTTCTCACCTTCGCCAATCACCATGGATGCTAACATCGCTAGCACTATCTGGGTCAATAGCTGAGCTGTGGGATTGTTGTCAAAATGTAATTGCTGCCTGTGCTCTTCTGTCCTGACTGTACGTGAAGTGGTAAACACCTGAAGACCAAAGAGGAAAACAAACAAAAAAAATAAACAATGACAGCATCTTTACCTGCATGCTTTGATGTTGTATCCATGTCTGCGGGTTTGGAGTCAACTGGGGTAAGAATATACAGCATAATTGTGACTGATAGTAGTCAAAGTCTAATAAATACAGTGTTTCATAAATGGAAGGGATACAGGTTGATCCCCGGAGCATTTTCCAACAAATGATGACTGTCCTCCAGGTAAAATTCTCTACTTGTTCATGCTAACAGTGCAAACAAGTGCACATTTGCTGTTCAGCATGTTAGCGGCTGTAGTCGTACACTACTTTTAATTTCATTGGTATGATCATTGTGTTACCATTCATTCTAAATATTTTGATTCACATTTATCGATATGGAGCATTGGGTATAGTGCAGAGACAAAGTTCCCACATGGAATACATTAAAGTAGGTAAAGGAACGGAAGTATAGCTGCCTTGCCACTACCTCACTTTTGATAAACAAATACGCTACATCTTCATAGTGGTCATTGTGATGGCACTTGGAGACCTACGTTTTTTTGAGGGGTAGTAGGACTTCGTGTATGACATTTCACAAACATTGACGTGATTCATTCTGTTCAAATTGTTACGTTTGTTCTTGTGTTCTTTCCTAAAAAGTGAATATTTGAGCCGGGATGGTTATTTTTGGTCGGATTCCGTGTCAGCTAACTGGGGCCAAACAAATCTCATGTACACATGAACTCATGTTCTCCTAAAAAAATGCTTAAACATAATCAAGTTTCAAATGTTGCATAATGACTCACTGACTGATGCCCCCCCCCCCCCCACCCCCCCTCCTCATGTATGACTTTGTTGAAGTGATATGCTGAGTCCCCCAAATCGCAGCAATTACTTTAACATAAGCGCAGATAGCTACCACGGCCAAACTATAAAAATCAGTTCCAAGTTGCCATAAATTACCAGGGAATCTTTGAAGCAACATTCCGAGGAGTTAATATTATAAGGACGAGGAAATACGCTCACCCGAGTATTTGTGATCAAATGCGACAGGCCGGAGATGAGTTTGCGGCAAAGCTAGCGTTGTTGTGTTATTGTCTTGCCGGCAAAAGGACGCGGAGACTGTACGGTTACACGCACCAATGCCACAACGAGGAAGGTTGTACGACAGTGGCAAACTAGCCTAAAGTACTCCTCCCACAGAGATTGTAAAAAGACTATTTTTCCAGTTGACATTTTGTCATTTGCAATAACAAAAAAGGACATTTCTCCTTTTTAACAGCGTGGGTATAACCATAGAGGCAAGTGCACCTTGCTGTTCATCCCCCTGTATGTGAGCGCGAGCTGTCTGGATGATGGCCATTATGGCTCGTGCTAGTGCCTCCACCGGGATCACTGAAGTGTTGGAACTAACAAGCTTGGGAAGGCAGACAGCAGATGCACAAATGGGATTTTTGTCCGGAAAGCTTTCGAGTTTGCTTCACAAGAGACACAGGCGGCAGAGGAGGGCCGCCTGAGTTATGCGCCACCAGAATGAGATGATTGCATCTGATAATCTTGCTAATGATCTACACCGGAGAGAAGAGCACATTTAAAAAAAAAAAAAAAAAAAGGAGAGCGAACCACACCGCCGCACACACTGCTCTGTCTGATGCTCTTTAATTCTTACTGCACAGGCATATACTCCACCCTGGAAGATGTGCGATATTCCTTGTTGTCAACATCAATCCAACAGGAGATACCTCGGCATTCCTAAACACACTTTTATAACTTTCATACACAAGCACAGTCAGTAATTTCAATGCACTCTCTTTCTCTCTCCTCCAAAGTTGAATTTGAGCTACTAAGAGATGATTCCAAGCAGTATACAGTAGTTCAGTTCCGGTCGGTATGGGACAGTTCGGAACAGTCAAACCTGACCTGGTTTTGTTCCACCATGGGGTGGAGTAACCAGGATGATATCAACTAAGGTACGAACAACTTAATGTGCAAGTCAACCCAAACATATTTTTTTGCCAGAATATGTTCTATGCAGGCCCACTAGTTGGAACAAGGTGTTCTGATTAATATTGCATTGATGGAATATGAGTTAAGCAGCAAAATGCCCCGCCGCCCCCTGAGATACAGTAAATAAAACGGGTGGATTTCTCATATTCCACAAACACAATATTAACCAGAATTCCTTGTTTCAACTAGTGGGCATGCATAGAACATTTTCTGGAAAAAAAAACTAAACACTTGGGTTGACTTCCTTTTTAAGAATTTTTGTAGTTGACTACAATATGTTGAAAGTCAAGTGAAACACGACATGATCGGACAACTGCAAGTTTGCTACAAAAAAAGGATATCCACCTCCTGTAGTTTTTAAAATTCCATCAAACGATTATATAATTAAGTGGGTCGCGACCATGTGTGACGTGAACTTGTGTTACTTTGACAAGTTCCGATTTGGATGAACAAGGTCCCGGTCGGGAAAGTGAGTGAAAGAGCTGGAGTCTGAGGCAGAAGAATGCACAGCAAATTCACAAAATATCAACGATGTCATCAATTAATCAACGTTGATTATCACCACTTTAGCATCCACTACCAATTTCTAAGGTCATTTAAACCTCCAGCAACTATATCCACAGGGTCTCGATTTCTTCTTAAAAGTGGAAGCCAACCCAAACATTTTATTTTCAAGAATATGTTCTATGCAGGGGGCGGCCATTTTGTCAACTGAAAATGACATCACAATTGCTCAGGGCTCAGGTAACGACCCATCACAGCTCACCTGTTTTATGAAGCTGAGCTATGATTGGTTGTTATCTGAGCTCTGAAGGTGTGGGATGTCATTTTCAGTCGACAGAAGTGACAAAATGGCCGCCCCCGCTGAGATGACTAAAAACGGGTGGATTTTGCTGCTTCACTCATATTCCACAAACGCAATATTAATCCGAATGTTTAAACTAGTGGGCCTGCATAGAACATACTCTTGAAAAAAAAAAATTTAGTTTCCCCCTTTAAGATAATTAACAATTTCACACTGTTGACCAAATTTGTATCCGTTAAAATGCCCATCCCTGCTATCATTCTCACCTTTGTGACAATCGACACTAACTGAACTGACGTGAGCCACATTGCCATCTCAAAACAGATTTTAGGGTAAGACACTGATGGAGGAGGCTCCACTTCACTTTGCCAGCTTGCCACCGTTTTTATTTGGGAGCAAGCCACTTCATCTATGCGGCATAATGAGTAAACAGAGAGTGATCAGTCCAATTACCCCCTCATTGGCGAGGCGTTCCGGCGGGGGACGGCCTGCGGAGAGAGTGAGCTGTCTGCCGTGTGGCCGGGCATCAGTAGCACCTGCTGCACGCAGCCTTCGCTTTGTATGAATCTCACTTTGTTTGTACAGGAAGGGACTCTCACAAATTCCAAAAAAAAAAAAAAAAAATTGTGACCAAGATATGATTCCAGTGGGAAGCAACAACAGCGGCCAGCACTTTTTCTGTCAACTTGACTTTCTCTGTCGTCTACAAGATTAAAAGGTGAGGACCTCGTGTCAGCGCGTTGGGTTGTTTTTGTACTTGCATTTCAAGGACAGTGAATGTTCCGACAAAGACTGTTCTTACTGCACAGAAGATTCTTCCTTTTTGCAACTGAGAGTTCATCCACAGAGCAGTACAATGGAGGCTCGAAGCAACTGAATGTAATTAAGACTTTTTACAGTACACCAACCTCTACTCAAACAAAGCACAATTACGGGACTGTCAAATGACCATTGTGTGAGGTGTTAAGTTAGCAAAACAAAAGAAGCACATAAATATTCACTTGCCTAGTGATTAGCGTGTCTCCTCCTGAAGTTCCGGGTTCGGATTTCAGCTCCAGCCTTCCTCTGTGTCGCTGCTTGTTTTCTCCGCGCTTGTGTGGGTTGTCTCTGGGCCCACATTTCAAAAACATTACATGTCATGTCAAGCAAGTGGCTAAATTTGAGTCTCAGTTTGCTAACATGGCCTTATCATGTCAAGCAAGTGGCTAAATTTGAGTCTCAGTTTGCTAACGTGCCCTTAAGATGTCAAGCAAGTGGCTAAATTTGAGTCTCAATTTGCTAACGTGCCCTCACGATGTCAAGCAAGTGGCTAAATTTGAGTCTCAGTTTGCTAACATGGCCTTATCATGTCAAGCAAGTGGCTCATTTTAAGTCTCACTTTGCTAACATGGCCTTATCGTGTCAAGCAAGTGGCTAAATCTGAGTCTCAGTTTGCTAACATGGCCTTATCATGTCAAGCAAGTGGCTCATTTTAATTCTCAGTTTGCTAACATGGACTTATCATGTCAAGCAAGTGGTTAAACTTGAGCAAATGTTCCAAAACAGACTCATCCCAAATGCCACACCAAGCTACTCACTCCGCAAAAAAAGCTTGTTCGTTGGCATCTATAGCGAGCTAGCGTCTACCTGTGGCTATCTATCGGGGCTAATGCAAAGAGTCCCAACATTAGCAGTTAAGATAGAATATATATGTGATGCCAGAAGAGTTGATTTTAAATCCTTTTTTTATTAGGTGCAAGTATACCTTTTAAATGTACATTTGAAATTTGTACAGTCAAAATTTGTATTAGGCTACTCACCGGCCAGAACATTTGGTACATCATAAGAAAATGAAGACGCTAATCTAAAATGTATACCCCACCAGTCTCTAGGAAGGTGGACTTTTATGAATGGACTCACAATAGACCCCTTACTGCTGAAGCCAGAGGGCAGCCATCTTACGTTGCCACTGGAAAATTTCTGTTATTCCTTCACTGAAAAAAGAGTGGCAACATAAGATGGCGGCCAGCAGCTTCGCTTCACCCAACGGCGAGTAAACGGCATTGTTCGACCATTCGTATTCATTAAAGCCGTGATTGGTCGTTATCTGAGCCCAGAGCATCTGTGATGTCATTTTCGGTCGACAGGAGTGACAAAATGGCCGCCGCCTGAGATGGCTGAAAACGGGTGGATTTTGCTAACACAATATTAATCAGAATGCTGTGTTTCAACTAGTGGGCCTGTTGGGAACATAGTCTTGAAAAAAAATGTTTGGTTGACTAAATTTAACAACAACCACAACGTCGGTGAAAAAGTGCTGTACATAAAACACAGAAGACAATAATTAAAACAACAGTAACACTGCAATGAATAAATGCAATATTCCCATTGAAATGAGGTGGAGAGACATTTTTATTTCCTTTTGTTGCACATGTGTAGCTGTTAGTAGGTGAGAGAGGAGCAAGATTGAAGTCTCCATTACGAGGACAGCGGGTTCATAGATGTCCAATTTACATGGGCCCCTTGTTTATCTTCCGTGTCCTGGATTGTTTACTGCAGGCAGCAACCTACTAATAACTCGACTGAGCTCTTGTACAGGATCCCATTAGATTGTGCTGTACTTAATGAAGTGCCCTGCGAGGAGAGAATGGGCTGTGGTCATTCGATGACCTCGGTCAACTAAATCGGCTTCATCACCACTCGTCACAGCAGGATGCTTGGCTGTAGCCTTCGGTCATGACGTGACGTTGACGTTATTTGTCTTAATGTAACTCAATGTCGCGTTACAAGGTCAAAACAGTGACATTTCTCATCCTGCTGTGATACAAGCGTGCGCTTGTTATGCTTGACGCACACACATCCGTCTCTCACGGATGGCTGATGCAAACTTATGATTTCCATAAATTGATATTCTTGTTTTTCATAAGAGGACTCATTTCTTTCAGGATCCTCTTTGGTTGAATTTCATGGGACGTAATTATGAAAAGATGACTTTGATTGCTTTTATACAAATTGTTAAGAGTTTCTGAAGTGCCCGGCATTTTGTGTTATTTTCTCACAAGCGACTGCCGGGCTGAACCGAAACACCATTATGTCAAAGGCAAAAGCTAAGCAGAGCTGCAGTGTTGTTGGAAACCGAGCATTAGAAGCTTTTGTCAATATGAGCCACACACAAATTGACGAGAGTAAGTCGGCAGGGTACACGCATACTTTGTGTAGGGAGCAAGACAGCGCATCCAGTCTGATGCGCACGTAAACAATCATGGTGGACGCTTGAGCGCAAATGGCATGCTATTAAACTTGAGGTCTCCGCCAGGCATGGTGCGGTAGCTTGCTGGTATACAAAGAAGCACTCGTTTTAGCCAAAACTAATCATTCCTCCACATTAATTGGTCTCAGTAAAAACAACCCGAAATGTTTATTTGATACAGTGGCAATGCTAACGCTACAGCAGCTGACCTCCAATAACTCCCCCCATTCTGCTCACGATTTCATGCATTGTTTTGTTAACTCTGAAGATTCAGCTCATCAGGGATGAGATTAAGGATACCGTTCTTAAAACTCCGTCAAATTACGTGCTTACTGATAATGGGGGCATTATGGCTGAAAATTGTCTGACAGCCCTCTTTCATTTTATAAAAAGTATATCTTGAAAGCCAAACAAAACTGGTTAGAACGGCAAAACAGACAACTTGCCTGCTTGACCCGCTTCCTGGCAAATACCTTAAATAATTGTTTACAATCCCAGGATCTTCCATCTTAAATATTATTAATTTATCACTCTCCTCGGGCACTGTACCAGCAGCTTTTAAGACCGCTGTTATTCGACTTAAGTGATGGAGGGGGCGGGGGTTGTGCTAGTGGTAGTTTGTCAAAGTTGTTAGTCGGAAGCACTAACGGAAGTCCGTTTAAAATGATAGGCCAACCGGCCTATAGTCGATTACTATTTGGTCCGGCCGGACAAAATGGCGGTTAGACGGACGGTGGAAGGGTTTACCCCAGCTGTAAAGGCGATAAACCGACTGCAAATTTTTCATAAAATGCCCAGCTCTGTGTAGCACCCCTGACTTTGGAAGCAGGGGTATAGAGGTAGTGGGTCCACTTCATGTGTTGGGACAATCTGGAGTTTTTTTCCCCCCCTGAATACATAACGCCGGTACATGCCGTGAGCACACCATGATGTCGCAATGTCTCCCCATGGACGAGATGGTGCCCGGGGTTCAACGCTCTTGTTTCCGGGGACTTCCCAAGTCCCGGGGGCTTTGTGGTATAGCGGTTTAATTCATTTAAATAAAAAGTAGATGAGTCTCACCAGGAATGCAGGTGGAGAAGCACACAGCTCTGCGCTTCAAGCCACAACAATGCCACGTAACAATTTTGCAACCAAGTACACTGGAGTGATTTCTAAGTTTAGTGACAGCTTCAAACGATCCTGTCACCACACTGAAAATGGAACCGTTTCACCAATGATTTGCTGTGTTTTTACCCTCACGCATGCCCTCCCCTCGTCGCATCCATGCAAGGATGCACTAATGCAGCATCGAGGCTTCCTGCGGGCGCTCACTCTCCCTCCATCAGCGCGCCCGCTCGACGCGCAGCAGCACCTCCCCAACCGCTCCGTCACTTTGGCCAAAGTCCTGGATTCCACACAGCGGTTGCCTCCCGCCCTCCACCCCCGCCGAATGGCTGTGTTTTCTCCGTTTACGCGCGCAGACGCGAACGTGAATATTTGACAAGTTGCGACTGACTCCCCGAGTGGAACAATCGAGCACAATGGGACTGCGGTCGTGTGGCACTTTTTCTCTTTTCTTTGCCCTGCTCTTGCACGCCTTTCGCGCCAAGTTTGGGGTGCAAGCGGGAATAAGTTCTGCAGCGGACAGGAGGTTTTACCGGCCGGAGTCTCGCGTTGGCCGGGACAAAGCGTACGCGGGAGTCTCGATCCAACTTTTGGACGCTTACTCCGAGTCAAAGTGGCGTGAAAAGACAAGGCTTGGCACCGAGCCGCCGAAAACGGAGCCAATCGGAGAAAAGGCATTGTCGGAGATAAAACATGTGCTTAAAAGGAGCGTTCAAGGGGTTCCCGGCTACAGAACCGAATACCGGCGCGCGGGCGAGGAAGCCAAAGGGTCTTACCCGAGGCAAAGTGATCCCCACCTGGACACCTCCACCTTTGCTCTGTCGGGAGATTCTGCACACAACCAGGCGATGGTGCTCTGGTCCGGACACAACAGCAGCGTGAGTTTCCTCTTTGCACTCACTTGACTGCCATGCTTATTAAATCCCATCCGGAATTGAACATTTTTAACATTTTTGCCCGTACTGGAATTTTTACGCACGGACGTCACTGTGCGTAAAAGCTCGTTCGGCTCCAAAATATTGCTACATTTCTGTCCAATACTGTCTGGAAAAGGAGCAACACGTGTTGTTTTGTTGTACAAGCTGCACCATTTAGTGCATTTGCTCACAAAACGGTGATAAATGTGTGCGCAATGCGCGGCTGTGCGAAATGGAAATCGGTTTCGCTGCCAAACTGCCGTGTTATTATCATCTATTCCAACGTAACGTGACTTTAAAATGTCCATTTAACCCCGCTGGAGAATTTATGACACCAGAGTTATGGGATGGCAGGTGTTTGGGAGGCAATCACACTCTATCAATTATGCATGGGAACAATCAAGCAGCATCTCACACTGTAACTCCAATCAAGATGAGAAAGTTTGACCTTTGGGGCAGAATTAATCTTACTCGAGACGTGAATCTCACTCAGTTGATAGCCCAGCCCCTTCTTGTACTCTTAGTAACTGCCTGTCGTCTTTTTAGAGGTGTGTGGTAATCCTACAGAAAGGTCTTTAAAAAGTACTTGTACAAATGGAAAGGAGCTCCTCTTCTTTTATTTTTTTCCTCAAGTAATCGCCAAAGCTCATTGGGCACAATTGTGCGTGGCAGCAACATTAATCAGGGGCCACATCTGAATATATTGTTGTCCTCGAAATGGTAAAAATAGCACTACATGATCCCCAAAATGCAAATATGACTTCACAGGATTGAGATATTCTTTCAAGCAACGCTTGTATTCAGTTTTGATGCATTATTTCCCGTCAATAAATCCTAAAATGCACCTGATATGATCTGATTTGTGGGCGACCGACGCCGTGAAATATGTGGCCGCCATGAGACGTCTTGAGCAAAGATGGCCTTTTTGTACTGTGGGACACTGTTCACTGGATCATCACTGATGGGCTTGTCACTCTCTCCGCACATAATTTTAGATTTATACACTCGGAACCCTTCCCGCAGTCCCAAAAGTGCTCCCGAGGCTGCGGTGAGAAAATTGATGGCATTTTATGACTAGATGTTGGAGCTCGGGCGACATCCGATGTAAATGACTGATAATATTTCCAATCTAAGGGGGGACATTTGAAGGAAAATGACTTCATTGCGGTGGTCCGCGCTCTACTTTGGAGGGAGTTTGCTTCAGATGTGAGCAAAGCTGTAATAGCTCACAGCGGGTGGGGGTAAAGAAATGACAATGTAATGGAGAAAGAGGCTCAGATTTGATGCCAATCAGCGTGCGGATCGGACTTTCGAGTAGCGTTTGATTTCTGAGATTGTCTGAAACGTGAAGGCACTCCGACTTTAATTGCATTGATCCAGGCCTGATTGGGAGAATTCAGGAACTTCCCCGTGACTTCACGCTTAACTGCTTGTACCACGTCTTAAGTAGGCTTCCATGTCTGTACCATAACGTACAGTTTCACTAATGGACTCCATTGGGCTAATTATGCGACCACAAGGTAACTTTTTGGACCTTTTGCAGGTCAGAAATAGCACATGTGCTTATACCAAGTGTTTTTATTATTGTTATTATTATAATCCTTAGATTCTATCATATAATATACTTTGAGACCACCAGCTTGTGCGCAGGCTCTGTTGGAATTGTTTATATATAATAGCCTGTTGGCAACCCTCCAATATTTGCAAGTGGGTAAATCCTGAATAAAAATGTACTAAGAATACTATGGAAAAAAAACACAATTCGTTCTCGGTCTTCTCGAATAAAAAAACGTGTGTGTGGGTGTCCATGGCCTTTTACGACTCCCAAACCTGCCCATTTGTACTAAACGTGAAAAATAAGTAAACAAGCGGCAATATTACCTTCCAGTCCATATGCAGCAATTTCCACAAAGAAATTCAGATTATTTGGGGACGTAGGAAAGAAACGCCTTCTGAATAAATAAAGATGGCGCCTATAGACCGGACATAGGTCTGCCATCTAGTGGTGAATGGTGGTATTACAACTTTAAACTAGTCAACCACTTTATCCTCACGGTTCGGCACCCATGGATATGTATATTCTCCCATTTCTTTCTTTTCATCTTTTTTTTTTTTTTTTTGGTAAATTGTTATTATTTTTCATTTTTTTCCAGGGGGGGGGGGGGCGGATTTCCCACTCAGAGTGTGGCCGCATGTTGCCCATTCCTGGGATAAATCATCATGGCCATCCCATCTGTGTGTGTGTATGCTGACAACATGGTCTGGAGATTTATATCACGATGTGAGCTCATGTGTGCCGTTAAATGTGTCACAAAAAAAAAAAAAAAAAAAGAAAAGGCGCCACTTGGCTGCAGATTTCTTGCTGCTTGAATCAATATTTCAATCATCCGCCCCGCGTCGATGCTCAGGAGCGATGATATGACTGCGCGGATTTTTTTTTTTTTTTTTTTTTTTTTTTAAGCACATCAGCACATGTGGCTCTTCGGGGACCTCGCTGACCCTCCTCATCAACGCCCCCCAACTCCCCCCCCCCTCACACCAGCTGAGAGTCAGGTGATCAACATGTTATCGGCATGTGAGTAAATTGCCGGTTCTGATGGGACTTGGCCGCTGTTGGCCCTGGAAAGACAGCTGAGCAAAGTGGGGACGCCGCGATGCAGATAAGCAGCGAGCCTTATTGATAGCCCTGCCCTCTCCTCTCCCTTGCTTCTGTTGCCGCAATTATACTTTTTTGTTGCACTAAAGAATGTCCACGTATCTTTGTGACGGAGGGTCTTTAGTTGCCGCGTGCGGCGAAATGTCTCGTTTTGTCCAAAGGTGACACGAGTCAAAGCAATCTGTCAGATCTGTCGTCTCTTCCCTCTCCTCTTCCGGGAGCCCAGATGAGACGTTTTTCGGGTGGCGGCGACGTGAGCATACCTAATCAGAGCGAGGCGGTTATTTGTTGCATGTAATCACGTTCTTATGAATAGACAATAAAAGAAGGTGGTGAAATGGCACGGCACTGGAGGACACCTGTGTTTAAAGCCGCTTCATTAGACAGACGGCCCATTCCGTTTAACGCGGAGGGCCTGCTTGCATGGAGGCTCTTTGATCCGTAAAATCAAATGGAAGGCGCTCCCAATTCGCACAGGCGTTTGGTCAGAGTTTTGGGTGAGTTACATGGATGATGAAAAGTGCATTGAACGCCACTGTGTTCGATCACAGCTGAGGGATTTTGTTTCTCCCTTTTACCTTCTCATCTTATTGGACATCAACTGTATTTTTTTTTTTTTGCTATTAATTCAGTCAAATGTGTTAATTTTATCACCACTTTTACACGGCCTTGACCTGAAACTATTTAGGATCCTGAATAGTTGTTAGAAATCAGTGAGGAGCACTTTTAATCTTTCAACATTCCACTCCTGTGGTATCCTGTATTGGAAAATTGCATTTGTGATTGTCATCATCGTGGGTGGGCGGGGGGTATCTCACTTCATATCTGACAATGTGAGCTACACCTGCACAAGCTAATGAGATCCAACACAAGAGATGAAAATAATGTGTCTTCTTTCAAAGTTAACAATGCTCAGTTTATGGACAGTGTAAAGAGAAGAACTCATTTAACAAAATGCCGCAGGCACATGACAATGCATTTCACAACAAGCGACCGTTGGACAGATATAATTAGTAAATATTCCTCAAGAAAGCGGCTGCAAGCTGTTCACTGTCACTCCCAGATGAAGTTTACTGTCAAACTAAACATAAAACAAAAAGGATTGTGTATTTAAAATAACCGTATAGCCTCCGCGACATAGGCATACGGGCTAGCAATTAGCATCTATGTGGCAGTGATGTTACTAGAGCTCTTCACCAATCAGTGTTGACTCGAATTGAGTTGCGAATTGGCCACTGAAAACAAACGCTGAATCCGAATTTTTGCATTCGCGTCGGAACCTGTGGACACTCGGAAATAGTTGCGTGTGTTTGGGAATAGTTTGCCAGGTTTATGAGCATTAAATTCAACGGTTAAGCAGTTAGTCACTAAAGGCAGGCTAGGCGGTGCAGCAACATGTTTGTCATGGTTATTTCACTGCTGGCCTATCACACTGGAGCAGAGACGACAGTTTAGCTTAGGGCTAGCTAGCTAGTACGACATGATACAGATAGCTAGCTAGCAAGAAAAACTTCCCTGGCACAGAGTGAGTCTCCAATCCAAGTAAAATGATGAATTCATACAATTAGCACGGTGAGCTAGCGGTTAGCACGTCTGCTTCACAGTTGAGAGGTTCTTGGTTTGAATCGCAGGACTCTAAATTGATAAGCAAAGAAAAAAAGAGGGCCGGAGTTAGGATTCCAACCCGGATCCTCACAGCTGCGAGGCCGACATGCTAACCATTAGGTCGTCACGCTTTACTACAGTAAAATAATAACGAAAAACAAATAGCACAGTATCAAGCTTTTGAACGGTGCTCGCTGATTAAGGAGCTGAGGGTCACACACAAGTCTCATCACATGTCAGACTGTAAAAAAAAAAAAAAAAGATAGCTATAAAGATCCGTTTAACTGCTGCGTGCTGTGATGGCTCCCCACAGGTTTGTCATCACAGGTGACACCGCTGACATTACACGCGGCCGTTTGGCACATTGTCATCAAGGCTATTGATTGTAGTCGGCTCAAGTTCCTAACCGTTCTGAATATTCAAGTCTGCCAACTGGTGGGAATGAAAAGCACCCTTGTGACATATTTAAATAAAATGTAAATAATTTAACAGTTTTTGACACATTTTATTTTTTTGCTGCAATTCACTGGACATTGTGCTGCTCCTTCTGTTGTGCGCCTTGGCCACTAGGGACAGTATAATGCAACCATAGGAATATACTGCATATGGAGTTGGTCACAATTCTTCATTAAGACAGTAATACCAATCTTCGCAGAGGATAAAGAATATTCGGCTGCAAGTATTGTCATATTATCTGTCTACATGTGCTCTACCATTTATTATATACCAGTTATTTTAATCATCGATTAAAGTGTTGATTATTTCGTCGATAAATCCATGAATCGGTTAACATGTTTTCATTTCCATCCCTTTATTCAAAAACAGGACATTAATATTTCTAATTGACAGTGCAGAAAATGCACAACATAAATAAATGATGATTCAGTTACTGGTTGCATCTGTAATATGTTGGGAAATATGCAAAAAATGTTGATGATTGTTTACCAAAGGAAAAGCAAATGTTTTATTTTGATTGAAAATTTTTGACAACTTTGGACAATTTTATATGAAAAAATAGGCATCCAAATGATTCATCGATTATCAAAAGTAACGACTGATTTAATTATGGATTAATTCATCATTGCACTTCAAATCACAATTGTTCATCAAGTTTGGGAAAGCATCTGTACAGTTGAACCCACCGCTATTCTCAGAGATAAGGGTCGGCTGGGTCGCCCCGCGATGAAAAAATTATTGAAAAAATGCAGATAAACTGCTAAAAAGCACAAAAAACTGGGGTTGAAAATATAAGATTTTTTTTTACATTTTTAAATATCGAAAAAAATAAGCGAACAGATGAATCTGTCGGTGCCGAACTGCAAGTATGCAAGTATACATTTTATTCTACCACTTTTTAAAAACATGCCAACACTTTAATGCGACATGTAACTTTAAATTAAAACCAATGGATTATCATTTTAGACTTAATAACGATAATGAAGCAAAAATAATCAAATTTACCCAAGAAATGAAAATTCACCAACGGCTAATTGAATATATATCCCTTATCGTGTATAATGTCATTTGCCTAACTTAATGAAGACTTGGGCGTGCATTGCCCCCTGGTGGTTGGCTGACTACTGGTTGACTGAGTGCATGATTATTTCCAGCAGCGCTCGCATTTTAAATGTAAAAAAAAAATCGACAACAATCAGCTGCCAAATTCGTAATTACAATTAATATTTGATTACCGGTAACCATCCAGCCATAGTCTCCAGGTGTTTTCATTTTCTTTTTTAGTGGTTCTGATGCATTCCAGTGCCTCCTCTTGGTGTTAGCACATCACACGTGTTCATTAATCCAGCCGCTGTCAAGCCTCGAGGGGCCTCGCTGCCCACTGCTGTGATTGTAAGCCGTTGATGGAAACGGCGTCCCCGAGTTGGAGGGTCGCTGCAGGTGTCCGCATCCAGGAATACGCCACCATTTCTCTGCCATTGCCCAGACAAATGGCTGCGTTTTACCTTGATGACGCTCTATTCGGGTTTACATTGACCCTGCCTTGCCCCCACCCCACCGACGTCCGTCTAGAAATAATTGAAAGAACTCCCGTTTTATTATGATCCTCAAAGCACATGCACGCGGTCCCTTTTTTCATGAATCATTTGTGCTTGGGGAACGCGTGCATGCATCTCGTCAGCATCGTCTGCACTACCCCAAAGTGCATATCAAGGTCTACCTTCAATTTGATACTCACTGCTTGATTTGCTTCCGCCTCTGCGCGCACACTCCCAACTTGCACGCTTGTGTTTCAATTAATTAATCAAAGCCGCAAAGTGGGCGCAGAAGCCGATTTGACAGGTTTGCATGTGATTAATTAGTTTAATAACGATTGCGGGGTGGTCGGCGGTAACTCTGTGATTAGGTTGTGAAAACAAATGTATGCGTTATTTTGATTGGCAAACTTGTGGGTTTGAAAGTCACATCAGGAGATGACTTCATTAACGCTTGACGTGTGCTTCGCCGCCATGCTGGATTTACACTCCAGGGCCCAATCCCACTTTAATGAATTTCTTCGGACTGTATAAATAACCCATGTACATTTCAATTGACACGTACATAACAGTAAAACTCTTTGTTGGGGGCGATACGTTCTTTATAGACCCACCGACAAATTAAAAAAAACAACTATTTAAAAAAAAATAGTTTTACTCCTCCCATGTGCTCTAATCACATCTTAATTTATTCAAAACACACTTAGACCTATTAAAAGAAACTTTTTAAAGTTCTTGCCTGCTTTGCGACTATTGAACTTTGTAAAAGTGACACCTAAAACAAGAGAATTCAACATTGTATATTTCAACATCAAAATATTCAACTAAACCATGTCAAAACAGAAGTCCTTAATGCTAACGTAAAATGTGAAACAACCCAGATGGATTGAAGTTCATTAGCATACATGTTATGGTAATTAAACCTTCAATTTAAACTTGACTGTATAGTGTAGCCCCACATATTTTGAAATATGTTTCTTTTTATTTCTGCTTTTATGTTTGTTTTGGTGGGTGGGAGCAGCACTCAATTTTCATGGAAAACGTTGATTGGAGGTTTATTTATATTTGATTAAAATGAGGTTTCCTGCCACATTACACTACTGGCCAAGGGCTGCAATTATTTTTCCTTTTGAATGATTGCCACACCTCTAATGTCGCATATTTAGGCCATATTTAATTGACTATGCATTTGTTATCTTTTTAACGTGTTTGTGTGTGTGTGTGTGTGTGTGTGTGTGTGTGTTATTTGGGCAAACAGGTTTGTGTAATATTTTGTATTTCGATGACATCAAGCAAGTACTGATCTGTCTGTTTAGGCTGCAGTCAAAGTGGCAAGTATCCAACACTTATCAGATTTTTAGCCACATTTAGACACGGCCTGATTCCGATATGAAGATATTCCGATTCAGATATGACGCTGATCTGAATTTTTGTGACTTGAGAGCAAAAAAAATTAAATAAAATAAAATCAGATTGCCGTCATTTTCTCTTTGCAGTGTAAATCCAACCCAAGTGACTCTACAGTGTGTGATTTGCATCTTCCGTAATGTTTAAGCATGGCTCGTGGCTCTGGTACACAAAATTTCGCCATGCTGAAAATAACAATTCCAGGGGAGAAAAAAAAAAAAAAATTCATATGCAACAACAAGATGACCTAAAGTGACACAACAAGGCTGCGGCGAAATCGATGAGGATGATGATGATGGAGAGCTTCCAAACACACAGTGACATATAGGAAAAAAAAACACACACATATAAAAAGTTCACTCAATAGCTTTTCTCGGCGCAAATCCTATAAAATGACGGGCCGCTTCTGCTTTGAGAAGCAAAAAAAAAAAAAAAAGTTATAGCCCAAATGAGTGTTCATAAAGGACGGAATGAATATGGATCCAAGGTTATTGAGATATGATGACAAATTGTAAATCAAAACCTTTGTTGGCGAACAACATGACAGACACATTAGCCTGATGAATGATTATTTGGGGTAAATGCGAGTCTTCATCAACTGGGATATGACACGAATAAATACCTTATTTAAATACCGTAACATATCAAACCGTATTGAGCTTCACACATACAGTGATTTAAAGTCTTGGTATGCAGTGGAACCTTCAAAGATGAACCAAGTTGAAACAAAAAACGTTAACTCTTCAGACAATGTTTTTGTGTTGTACAACAAAATTTCATTTTGAAGTAAAAAGCACTCTCCCTTTGAAGGCTGACATGTACGTGATAAAGCAGTTTATGTGTGGCACGGATCATCTTGAGGTTTTGCGCACTCCTCTGGTCATTTTCATGCTAGTAGTTAGCCATAATGCTATAAGCTACATGCTATTTACGTTAGCGTCTGTTGTGAAAAAAATCCTCACTGCATTTTAAATTGATATTTAATTCAGTTGCTTTCGCTGTTTCCCGTTCTGTAGTTATCGTGAGAGATGCGCCGATTTGAACTTTTTGGGGTACTTGTGTTTGAGTAGTCACGGTACTTAAAACACAAACATTTCCTGAACAAGTTTCACTCAAATAAATCACTTTTTAGGGTAATAATGTAGAACCGTCTTGCCACGCATTTCACTTGAATGCAGCATGTAATAAAAGGCATTTATGTGGTGTCTTATTCCGAACACAAGGGGGCACTATGTATATTGATTACATACATAAAAGATGAAGAAGAATCCAACATATATATATAAACAAGTAGGAATATGTTACCTCTGTGTGATAACTACAAAAAAAAGTGAATCTCCGTCGCAGCACAAGCAGAGCAACTGGTATCGGTGTTGTTGTATCGGTACACCGAGTTATCATCACACCTCATTTAGCTGGGATCTTTTTGCAGTGGCTTTAAAAAAGAAAAAAAAAAAAGACAAAGAAAAAAGTAAAAACAGATCAACTTTGCTTAGGTCTGGTGTGACATCACACAAACTGCAGTTCAACTTCCAGGTTTCCGTTTAACTTCAGAGGCATGTTTGGGCAGATGGCTTTGGCTGAACGCCAAAATTGTTCCGCTTCATGTCATGAAATAATAAAACATTGGATTGTACATCTGTAAAATATGAATACTCTAAATGCGTGTTGACGTGTCAAGTGCACTTTCCAGTGATTTGTTATTCCTGAAAGTGTCTGCTTTGTGGGGTCGCAATTTGATTTGTGCAATTATGATTGGTATACACGACTATAAAGGTTATTATATTTCTTTAATCCATCCGCCAGGGAGATTAGTTTTTCATGTATCTTTTTTATTTGTAACTTCCTCTCTCCCTCTCTTCTTTGAGATATTCTCAAATAAATCAACCTGGACTTTTAATGAGTCGGAGTTCTACTGTATTATGCTCCCATTCCATTTTGGATGAGGATCCACACACACTGACTGATGAAACGCGTCGCAGTTGATACGATTTGATTTGCGCAAAATGTCAAACCAAGTGTAAACTGACATCCAAACGGAATTCCAATCACACATTTGGTTCACTTCTTAAAGCTCAAAGTATGATTGTGTTCTTCAAATGAGCCAAAAATGTGTTTTTTTTCCCTTTTTTTTGTTGTTTTTTTTTACCCTCGAACTGTCATTGATAATCTCTGGAAAAAAAAAAAAACTCGGACCCTCCAGAGCCTTGTTTTAGTCGTCTGGCTGCAGACTGATGCAATTGCGTGCTTCTCTGCCGTTGCATTCATGTAATTAGCCAAATGAAATGCCACGGTGAAAGCAACAAAATAAATTAGGAGAAAAAAGTAGGTCAGCGTCTCTTAAAACAATTGCAACACACACCACCTCTCATAATTCAAAAGTAATGTGACCACCACCTTGTGAACTCAAGTGCTAAAACATTTGGAAGCGCCAAATGCGATCTTCATAAAACAACACAGTAAACAAACACTGTCACTGGACTAAACCAGATTACAACTTCATGTTGGTTAACCTTCTTTTTTTTTTTTTTTCCCAGTCACGCCTGTTCTCTCTTTACATAATGCATATATACGAGCCAGGAAAAACACAAACCAAATCCATTTGGCTTCAGCTCAGAGGCCTTTCAAAGTTCCCCGTGAAGAGTTTTGACTGAGTTCTATTGAATGTCTCCAAAATGCTAAGCAGTTTGTACCTAGAAATAGAAATAAGCCCTTGTAATGCTACTGTCGGGAAAGTCACAATAATGAGTTGCATCGTCATCTTGATCGGGAAACTGTAACCAGGTGTCTTTGTGACATATGTGTCATTCCTCCTCTAAAGTACAGATAAGGGTCAACAGTTGTAGAAGACCTTAGATACACGATTTCCTGTCTAGTAAATTGGCCCGTTCAAGAGAGTGGCTACATACTGCTTGGCTAATGGCGAGGAGCGATTTTGTTACCATGAGGACTAGGAGTGGCTGCGCTTAGAGCCCCCGAATCTGGGAACCGAGCCCTGACAAGACAGCATGAATTCTATTTTCTCATTGTGGAGGCGCCACTTCATCAGCTAGCAACCAAATTATACTACACCGCGGTGTCACGTGCGTACAATCACGTACACGACAGTATGTGCCACTTACTCCGGTCAGCAGCAAATTTCAATCAGAGATGGCTTTATTTATTTATTTTTTTTATGCTGATTTCAGAAGTGTCTTTACTTTTTTTCGAGCACATCAGATTTTTGAGATATTGTCATTTTTTGTTTCTAAGCATAAAAGCGAAAGCTTGCACCACGCGGATTTTACCACGCGTAATAACTTATAGATATGACATTTTAGAAAAACAAATTCCACCTGTTGCTGAGCCTTAATTGATAAATTTACTAAATATCTTACTATATTAACTCATTATCTGCCATTGACGGATTAACTTGTTTTTTCACATTCCAGCCATTCAATCCCAGGAATTAATTTCTATTTTTTTCAAATCTTTTCAAACGTTAGGGTAAAAGAGGGTCTGAAAATGTCCGGCAGTGAATGAGTTAAAAGCAAACCCTGTTCGCTAACGGTAATCGGCGTTTCCGACAAAACGCAACGCAGCTCTGCTTACCTTGTGGCGTTTATGTAACGCGTCACTTGAAAGTGCTTCTGGAGCTTCGCTCAGCCCCGCCTCCAAGTCTCTGGCGAAACTCAGTGTTTCGGCGTTTACAGCAAGCGGGTTAACTTATGCGTCATCTTTTTTTTTTTTCGGCTCACACTTTCAAACTACGACGGTAGAAAAGAAAGCCGAAAAGCCTCATTCAAGCCATTCCCATTTTTTTTCCCCTAAATATCTCCGCCTTCTCTGTCACATGACATCGGTGACATCATAAATAGAATCTTCAGCTTTTTGCCGTATTGAATGGGCTTGCCTTCAAATTTGTTCGTTTTTTTTTTTTTTCCTTCAAACGTGTCTTTTCCTACAAATGTCGTAAAAGCCACTCAAACATCGTCGAGCATTGTGTCCATTAAACCTAATTCCTCGCCGTTCGTCCCAAAGCTTCCTTTAAGGGAACCAGGCAACGCAATCACATTGTTTAATGGCAGACAGCGGTTTTATTGTCTGTTGTTGTTTTTGCAGCTTTGGATTGCCACAATGGAGCTGCATTTGAAGTAAAACCCTCTTACATTGGGACCATTTCATTAATTTTACCCCCTGCTTCCCAACATAATGGACTGAATTGATTGCTGAAACCTCTCAAGCTCAAAACCTCTGCGCTCACGAATCACGAGGACGAGCAAACGGACGCGCAGCAGACGACGCGTCGTCTCCCGGGACTCTTGCGAGGCTTCGTTTGATGAAAAAAAAGAAGAAAAAAAAAAGACGGCTCACCGCTGTATGTCTTCAACCTGGAAAAGTACAAACAATCAATTTGGTCCAATTAGCCTCCCTTCGATCAGGCTATTTTTCTTGAAGGATGTTTGTTTGGTGGGGGGGGCCGTTCCGACGCCGCGGTTCGATTCCTCCTGACGTTTGCAGAGCATCTCGATTTCCTCCGTCAAGGTTTAATGAAATCTATGCAAATGGGTTGATTTGGAACGTTGGGCGACTTCCTGCGATGTTCTTCATGTGTGGAAAAATGATGTTAATGAGCTGAGTTTACTTGATAGCCAGCGGTTGTCAAAATTACCTACTGCTCCTTGCGACTTGACGGCTCGAGCAACAAAAAGCGCCAAGAGGCGAGTGAAAGGTAAGGTCTGCCAGCTTGCAGTGTCTGATAATGGACACAAACGCATTCCGGCTCTCTGGGAATCTGCATTATTTAGATGCCGCCATTCCTTAAATTAGTTATTTATCTTTATTTGATTTCTTGGTCTAAAAACCTTCACAGCGTTCCTATTCAGAGCAATAACGATGGAGAGTTGATAACAGGTATCAGAATAAGTTAAGTTGGGAGCGTTCCTCGAGTGGCTTTATTACCGAAGGAAATTAACATCCTCCTCACTTGGTCGAGCCGCAAACTCCAAAATGGGGTACACACACACACACCCATAATCTGGTGTAATTTGATTAAATTCTTCATATTTTTTTGCAAACTGCCCTGTGGGCTGCGGAGACAGATTTGTCGTCCCAGATCTGGTGGGAAAACAATCTGGGACTACAATAGGAAATGTTTGTTATGAAATGTTTCATACTCGTCGTGTTGCGGGGGCACCTTTAGCGAGACTTCCCTCCCCCCAACCACTTCATCCAACTCTTCTGGGGGAATGATGGGCCAGCTAGAGACAGTCTCTCCGGCGAGTCCTGGTTCATTCTCTTGGGCCTTGTCCGGGTGGGACGTGCCCAGAACACCTCCCTAGCGAGACGTCCAGGAGGCGTCCTAACCAGATGCCCGAGCCACTTCATCTGGCTCCTCTCGATGCAGAGGAGCAGTGGCTGACAAAGCTCCTTGCCCGGACACCCAGTGGAGGAAACTAGTTTGGGCCGCTTGTGTCCGGGATCTTTCCATGACTTTGGTAGAGGGTTAATCTTGGTCTCGAGAAAGGCCAACGTATGGAGAAAGAAATCCAAAACACACAAGCTCCTCTGTAAATCATAATGGAGGCGATGTCATGCTTCTGGAACGGACTCACTAGTCCTGATTAATGATGTAACTCATGATGGAAGGAGCAGAATTCATTCTGAAGTCTACAAAACTAATTGTGAGTAGCTTCATGATGCAACAAGACAATGACCCAAAAACCGCTGAAAACACAACAAAGGACCTGATCGGGGAGAAAGTGCAAGGTCTTAGACTGGCCAAGTCAATCACCGGACCATAACCCAATAAGGCATGCATTTTACCTCCTGCAGTGGAGTCTGAAGGAAGAAACCCCCAGAAACAAACAAGAACTGAAAGAGGCTGAGGTAAAGGCCCGGAAAAGCTTTTCAAAGTGAACTTAATGGGTCCAAAACTTTTGCTCAATTGAAAAGTGGCTGCTTTCAAAACAAACGGTGCTCTGTACTGAGTCCTTTAACACATTTGGATGAACCATGAAATAAAAGCTGGATTTCTGATTTTGTCCCATATTCACCTTTTGATCTGAAACCTCAAAAGTCGTCAATATACAACAAAAACAAAAGGAATTGACCTTGCCGTTTCAGTACTATTGGAAGGGGAATGTATCTCTATCTCTACAATTTTCCAAAAACATAACATTGCTGTTGCCGGCTATTTCTTCCTCTCCTGTTTGGACACGGTAGTTCGGATTCTTATAGGGGCAAACAAATGTCTTCTTGTGGTTCCGTCGTGGTTTTTTATCTTGACTGCCTCTCGAACCTGCTGTGATGGATAGAGATGCACGTTTGAATCCAGTCATGTTTAATTCAGTCCGGTCTCCGCCGCCTTAACTAACCTGCAGTCAGCTGACAAGCGAAGGCGACTTTGGTTTGGTTGGAGCTTACGACGTTTGCACATTGACACCGTAAGAGTTACTTGTTAGTTGTCTGTTTTTTGTTTTTTTTAGAGGAGGGAACAAGTTGAAGAAGGTTCCCCTCCGGAGATTCTCGCATGGAATGTTTATAGTCTGCGCTGTCATATCCATATACAGTACTGTACAAAAGCTTATGAGTATTCATGAGAATGTAAATGCTGTGAACTTTTGCAGACGCCACCAAAGGTAAATAAGTAACGGATGCATGTTTTGATAGCGAAGAAGCTTGCATCAATCACTCATATCAACACGGGTGGGGGGTGCGAGTGGGCGTCCCCTGGAAATTAATTTACAATCTCGAGTTGTCGCCTCCGGTTCGGTCGGAAAACCCTGTGGCGTCGACATGAAAGCGGAGGCATTGCTCACAACATACTTGCTGCTTGCAAAAAGGGGCAAAGCACAATCAGAAGGTGTTCTCTTGTATTTTTTTTCCTCAACTGGCCAATTAGCCAGAAATGATATTTGAAGGGGGTCCTTAATGAAGCTCTACTTAGTGGGGGCCGGGGGTGGTTGAGTTAGCAACAGGTTTTGAGGTGAGTTATTAGAGAAAGTGCACCAACATTTTATTAATAGCAAGCGGTATGTAGAATATGAATCATAGCTAAATTGCGGGCCGTGTAGGAAAAAAGGGGCGTTGAGATGCCTCTCACGTCCCACCGAAAGCACTTTAAAAATTTGAGCGTTTCTGTTTTGAAAGAACAAAAAAAAGTGGATTGATGTTGGATGTTTTTTTTTTTTTTTTCTTTTCCGAAAGATTTGATTTGGTCCAGCAGTCATTGTGGTGCAGTGCATGAGCTGCCTCAATGCTGGCATGTTTATGTAAGATCGCTCGGATGAGCGGCTGCGACATGCTTGTTGCCATGGAGGCTTTCAGCCCGCGGGGGTCAAAGTGCACATGACTTTGACAGGCTTTTCATGTTTTTTTTTTTTCTGCGTGCGTGTGTGTGTGTGTGTGTGTGTATTCCTCATTGGAATTGTGATGCAAGAAAGAAAAGCTGGCAAAGAAAGGGAAAAGAGGCAGACCAGAATAGAAGATTTGGATAAACGGATGACTTAAAACCAACTCCTTGGAGGGTGCATGTGGAGCCCATCTGAAGAAATGATTGGTTGACTTTCCCGGGGCAAAAGCTCCCTTTGCGCACATCAATAATACATAAACATGAATAAATACGCTGCTTTTGCCCTCGCAGGGTTCTTACTTAATTTCATGTTTGCAAGTGAGCAACGAGACGCATAGAAATGCTATTTACCTTGAAGCCTTTGGAATTATACCGGAAGCCATTTTGGGCTTGTTTGTCCCCCTTTATTTACATAAAAAGCCAGGCCGTCACAAAAACACGTAGCATTTTGCCACTAATTCGGCTTCATTTGTCGTGTTATTTTGTCGCACTCGTGATGTGCCCCACTTCCATTTGCATATATATTAGAGGCTCCCTATTGACTGCGTCCACAGTTATGGAGCCTATCAATAACAGTGAAGTGAAGATGTGGGAACAGTCTCCAGTGATGTACTCTTGATGTATCCACTCAGGGACAAATCACACAAACAGTCATCTGCCTCACTAGTCTGTCGGTCTCCGAGGTAGCTTTTTGTTGACCCAATTCAAAGGGTCGCCTCTTGTTAATGAGCCAGAAGCACAAGCATGATGGCAGAAAGTAAGGCTGAACGATTTTGAAAAGAAGTGTTTTTCCCTATACTGTATTGTGACTGCGATTTAATATGCAATATTTTTTTCCCGCTTCCCATGGTTGTTGTTTTTTTTTTTTTTCAAGCAGTAATTTAAGTTGTATTAAAGTAAATGATATTCATTTAAATGTTTGGGTATTAAATTAGGGTTATGTTGAAGGCAAATAAACCATGAATTAATATGAAAGAGTTTATTTATCTACTTCAATTGGAAAAAATAACTTCACAAGATTCTACCAAACAAGTGTGGCGTAAACTTAAGTCAGTAAATCATAAGTAAGATACGATTACTGCAATAATCACAAACAAACCAGTAGGCCCACTCATGAAAAAAATAGATGTAAACCTGTGTGCTGCAATCCTTATGTATGCAGCTCATATAGACTTAGGGCTAGACGATTAATCGAAATTTAAATTAGGATTTTGATTGTGGCTTTTCTCGATTTTTAGAACGTTATAATCGAAGAAAAAAGATTAATGTACAGAACGGCGCGGTGTTTGACAAGTTCCCGACTTTGTGAACGTACCGTGAACGCACCATGTTGCTTGCGCAGCAAATATCAAGCGCATGTGATTCTGCTGTCTCTGAGCGTGCTTTAAGCTGTTTAATGACACCCTAGTCGAGGTTAACTGTAAAACTAAACACACAACAAAATAATTGCACACATTGTATATTTAAATACAAAACATGCTTCGTTTTTAAAACCTCGCTAGCTAGCGCTAATGCTAACGTCAACTGAGGATCCCATTCAAATCCTAACAGGAAATTAGCATCCACTTCGGGAGTGATATTTCTTCCAAAAACACAAAAACATTGAAGGAACACATGCACACAAGTAATATAACCCTACTCAAACGCACAAATTCTTCCCAGTCTGTGAAAAAAGTTATATAAATGTAATAGAATTCAATCGCAACTTCTTCTGTTTTCATTCTAAGTGTGTACTCCATCTATGCACGGCACCACACTGCCCCTAAGAGGCCAAAACGCGCAGGAGCAGCTGCTATTTGTTTTTGTATGTCATATTGACCTTCTTATATTGACTTCTTATTCACCTTCTCCTTGCGATTTTAAGGCATATTTCGACAACCTTTTGCATACCAAAAAAATGCATTCTGCAACATTGCAATGTCCATTTGAATTCGTTTTAATTGTTCAGCCCCAGAAGCGAGAAACAGTGAGAGGGCAGTCTTTTGTCATGACAAGCTATTGTTACATTCTTCAACCAACTTTGCGCAACTTTCCATTAAATCCTCGTAATCCAAAGCTATAAACGTAACCGTCAATTAATTTGTTGGCATCCCTTTGCCGCTCTTGGATCAAATCAATTCCGCATTAACTTCAGCTGGCCGCAACGAGGAGACAAACGATCAACAGATCTTTCCTCTTTGTATCGCTTTTCTCAAAGTGGCCATTTAGGCCTGACATCACAGCCGTTTAACCAAGTCTTTACACCAAATTGATTCCGACTCGGGCCCTCGGACCTGGCAGAGATGATGCATTTAGTTATGCAAATACTTATCTGTCTTTGTGATTGGTTAATTAACCCGTAATGCGGCTAGTCCCGGCCGAGCGCACGGGCTGTGTTTGAAGGCTGCGTGGCGGGTCAATTGGGTTTTTAACGTCTTCAAAGGCGTCTTAAAGACACGTCTTTTGTTCCGCTGCTTTTTTTTTTTTTTTTCAGCTTTAATGAGTCGTTCGGCAGGTCCCGCAAGGTTAATGTGTTTAAACTAACTGTAATTGAGCTTCTGACCCATCTTCCAGGCTTTATGAAATTTAGTCCTGATATGCCATGTTTCTCCTCCTTGATTGTTATTCCAACTCCATCCTTCCCTCCAGCCTCTCTGTCCTCATCCCCCCCCCCCCATCCCTCCACCCCTCCAGGCCTCAACTACTTCCTAGGCTGAGTTATGATGGTCTTTTATAATACCATTGGAGTGACAATAATGTGTTTGCAAACCATTTCACTTCGCCCTCTGTGCATTGGCAGCCTTTTATGGGCCACAATTCCGGGTCCCCAGAAACGCATTGTCCAGAGAACATGCACAGACTGGACGGCCTCCAATTAGCCAAATGCATCTCGTTCGGCTAACTGACAAAAGTGTATGAAAAAGCAACGCCGAGCCATTTCCAGTTTTCACTGAACAATTATGTTTTGCGCAGACTGTTTTCGCTGTCATTCCAAATGAGGCACACACACACACACACACACACACACACACACGGACGCACACGCACACAAACGTCTCGCATAGATTCTGTTAACGTGCCAGCAGGCTGACGTTGAGTCACAACATGAGCATGCCTTGTCATTGGAATACACTTGGAAATGACGCTCATTAGGAAAGGCGTGTGGCAAGACTTGTTAGTTGGAGCAGGTTTGCAAAAGTTGTGAGAAAATGAGTTTAAATTAAGGGGGCGGCCATTTTGTCACTTCTGTCGACTGAAAATGACATCACAGTTGCTCAGCAAACGACCAATCACGGCTGACCTGTTTTCTGAAGCTGAGCCGTGATTGGTCGTTATCTGAGCCCTGAGCATCCGTGATGTCATTTTCAGTCGACAGAAGTGACAAAATGGCCGCCCCCTGAGATGGCTAAAAACACCAGTTACTTGTGTGCAACTGCTAAATGTAAATGGTGAGAGTACATAAAGGTAAACACAATCGGCATTTGGCTGATTATTCTGGCCGATGTTTCAAGGGCGACAACCGTCCGGTTTAGTCGGTCGACTCCTACTCATGAACACGTGGTGTACTTTCCCTAAGAAATTGAAACGTAGTCAATCTTCCCTCCTATCTAATGAAACGATGCTCTTGCGTTGCAGGTGATCCTCATCCTGACTAAGCTGTACGACTTCAACCTGGGCGCCGTTACCGAGAGCTCTCTGTGGAGGTACGTTGCTATGAATGGCATCGATGCGCAGAGAGCTGATGGCGCACCGCTGCCTCTAATTCGATAAACATGCAAACGCACAAAGCTAAGGAAAATATATTCATAGATAGGTGCGCCATCCGGCGTGATTTATTGCGCGCACGCGCTTGCCAGAGGAAGACGAATGAAGATACATTGGAAGCCCGTATGACGTATGTTTTAATAAAGCACCCACTGGGAAGCTAACCCGCTGTACGGTAGATTTTTCAGGCATCTTTAGGTGACTATTTATTTTTCGGATGATTTTTTTTTTTAGTTTTTCTCCTTACATTTTACAACTGTTATCTGTACTCTCTGGTTCCTATTCTGTCAAAATAGGCTTGTTACCTTTTTCAAACTCCACGGATGGCGACACAAGGTAAAAAAAAAAAAAAGACGTAAATAAAAGAAAGGTAAAGTCAACCGCGGTGATCTTGATTGATTGAGGTCTTGGGGTCCCACTGTAGAATGCAGGGGGGGGGGGGGGCGTATGGCAGAGACATGGAGAAACGTGATACAGGGAGAGAGGCAAGATATTTCTCCATCCATGTGCTAATTTAAGAGAATGTTTTTATGTCGGCTGCAAGAATGATTTGTAGCAACGTTCTTGTGCCTTCTTTCAGCATAAAAAAAAAAACAGCTTCTGGTGTTCAAAAATTCTGCAATTAAATTTTTTTCAGTTGTTATCATTTGCTAATTTAGCTTTTTTTGTGTTAACAAAGATATGGCAACACGTTGTTTTGCTAGCATCAAAGTTGAACCAACTCTAAGTCATTTAAAAAAAAATACAAATGAAAAAACATTCATTTTTAGTTTGTACATAAGTATATTTTAAAGTCTTTACTATTACACTATTTTTACTTTTACTTAAAGTGGAAGTCAACGCAAACATTTTCTTTACAAGAATATGTTCTATGCAAGCCCACTAGTTGAAACAGGGCATTCTGGATTAATATTGCATTTCTGGAATAAGTGTTAATCCACTCGTTTTTAGCCGTCTCTGGGGGCGGCCATTTTGTCTTCTGTCAACTAAAAATGACAACACAACTGCTCACAACGACCCATCACGGCGTAGATTCAGAAAACAGGTCAGCCTGAATTACATTTCTATTTCCAGTGGCTGTGTGAAAGATGAATAGCGATGAAGTAACAAATCTTGTTAAAACAATACTTTTGTTTTTTTGGTTATTTTGGGGCTTCTGCCGTGACACCAGTAATAGCGTGTAGACGTTCGAATCAACTTCCGTCCTTATAGCGAAAGGAGGAAGTGAGTATGCTGTAAAGCAATTCAGGACATTTGTATTTTTTTGTGCGCCAAGGTTGCTCCCATCCTCCTCAAAGTTGCTTAGTGTCAGTAAAAATGATACAGAACCAACCCCCTACACCCCCCCAGGGCATGGCAAAAGTCCCATTCAACTACATGTAAGTCAATATTTCATCAAAAGAGTGACGAAAAAATGTTTTTAAAGTCGAATTCTTGCCCAGTGCTGCTTTAATGTCGGAACCCTGTCAATGGTTCTACTTTTTTACACCAGTATCAGTACTTTGCCACCTTTGCCTATTCCCCGCAAACAAAACACGGCAACACTCAAAGCTCTGATAGACACCTGGTACTCTCTGCAGTTGAGTAAATAAACTACTTGAAGTATCGGGAGCTGTCAGGAGTCGTAAGTGTCCAAAAATGGGGTGCGCGTGAAGCAGCTGCAGTAGCAGCAGATGGATGGCAGCAGAGTTTTTGTCCATTTGCACATTTACTTTGCTAGCGGGACTGACAAAAAAAAAAAAAAAATGTCTGCTCAACAGTGTGACCGCCTTGCCTGCTGCTACCGGCACCTCTCGCACGTCTGCCTACGCACACGCGCAACACACACACACAAACGAAAACATTCTTTTCCTTTCAGTCATGCAAGCGCAACATCGCTGGAGTGACCGTGACAGTTCAATTATAAAATGAGTTGCTTTAAACACCAAGGTTTGGGATTGTGAGTAGAAAATGGTGAAAAAAAAAAAAAAAAAGAAAAAAAAAACACGTCTCGATATTCGAGCAAACAAAGTCAAATATGTTACTTAAATATGGAAGCCGTGCACTCACCGGCCACATCATTAGGTACACCCGCACAAGCCAAGTTGATTATAATTCGGATCCAGTAATTATAATGCAAATGATGCGGGTTTTAATCATTAAAGTCAGGGAGGTATTCATTTAAAGTTTATGTATTATTTTTTTTAATGCAATTTAAAACAGTCCTCAGATAATTTCATGCATGCACGGCCAAGTGAGTGATGTCAGGCCTGGAGTCAGCTTGGTTGGGTTCAATGCTCCTTATGAGTGTGCTCATTTTGAATTTTTCTGTTTGACTGTTTGGCCTGTTCAGTAAAAGGCTGTTGCTCACCCATCCCTGAGCAGTTGTGATGTCATTTTCAGTCGACAGAAGTGACAAAATGGCCGCTCCCAGAGATGGCTAAAAAGGGGTGGATTTTGCCGCTTAACTCCTATTCAACAAACACAAAATTAATCAGAATGCCGTGTTTCACCAGTGGGCCTGCTGGTAACATATTCTTGAAAACAAAAATGTTTGGGTTGATTTTCACTTTAAGGGTCATTTTGAGGGTGCATACACGTGTTATTCTCAGGATTTTACAGCAATTATTTTGCCATGAAAGACTTTCTCAGTCTTGTTTTTGTTGTATTGTAGTTTAAGGTGTCACGGCAGTAAGAAATATTAGTATCAAAGTCACTGCTTTGCTTTATGTGTCCTTTCCCCCCCCCCACAATATGTGCTCTTGACTCAATAAAGGATGTCAAACACTGCTCTCGTGGGACAAAATGGTATTAAATGGACGCCATCTTGTTCACATGCTGACTATATTTCTGCCCGGTTTGCCATCCCGGGAGTTTCCCTCCAAAGCCACCCCTTGTCGTAAGTAATTGAGTCACCACTAGTAATTCTGTGGTATCGCAATTATACTGAAGGACAGATTTTTGTGTGCATGCCTGTCAGGCTCATAAATAAGAATTCATTTCATCAAGGATAATACCGCAGAACTCAATCCCGCCTTTTAATATGCTCCCCCCCCCCCCCCGCTCGCCTTCTCACAGTCTGAAGAGAACTCATTTCACTGTGAAACACATCAGTCCGTAGAGTTGCAAATGAATATCTGTTTCACCAGAGGTGCTGCAAAGATTTACACTCGACTTGATGCCTTTTTGAGAATACAGAAAGTCTTGCATCATGGAGGGGTCTGCATCACAACGCCGGTAGCCCTAAGTAAATTACCTGCACCTGAGGCGCTTAGTGCAGGTACATTTAAAAAAAAAAATAAAAAATAAAAAAAAACACTGCGATGTTATGAAAAGATGTGGGCATGCGTGATTTCTGTGATAAGAGCGTAAATGATTGATGGCCACAATAGCTTCCAGCCAGTCGCCGGCGATATCTGTGATGTTTGGATCGATGTGGCGACTCGCGCGAGTCCTCTTGTGTTTTCAAACGACCGTCTCTTTTCCGCGAAATCTACTTCGCCGTGCCACAACGTCACATATACAACCGCCCCCCCCAAAAAAAACCCCAACCCCCCCCAACCCATTCCGATGTGGCAGCTGAAAGCAGCACTTAGGCCGCACAAATGTGTTTAGGGGGTAAGTCTTGGAAAACAATGTCAACAGCAAATGGGACACTTCAGATTAATGCACAGACAATGATAGCAGCCATTGCTTGGATATCTATCCAATTATGTCGTGAAATTATATTTGCAGGCACTCAGGTGGAACGGATGGTGTGGATTCATCGGAGGGGGGTGGGGGGTGTATTTATGAGGATTGGGATGACAAGCGCATTTACCCTTGTCATGGACGCGTGCACATAGAAGGGACATGGAGAAGTGACAGCAGCATGCGACAGCAGCATGTGACTGAACGAAGCCCGAGAGATAATTTGTCAGGTTTCGCATGGAATACTTTCAGAATGTCACCAATGAAATCCGATTTCAGGCTGTTTAACGCCACTCCAAATTAAGTGTCACGCTAAACGTGAAACCAAGAAAATAACAAAACAAAACAAAAACAAAAACACATAGGTTCGCCTTACCAAAGTCCATTTAGCTTAATGCTAACAAACAATGCAAAACGCTAGAGTCAGGCTAACATTTAGCATCAGTGTCACGGTGTTGCATTTTAAGCAGCGCAAATTTAAACACAAAGGGTGGCACAAAACATGTGGACAGACAGTACAACAATACTCACAGGGATACAATCTTTGTGCTCTTCGAAGAATGACTAAGTGGCTTTTTTTTTGTATGCAGGTCCAGCGACTATGGGAGCACCTACACGAAGCTCAACGACAAAGTGGGCTCGAGGACCGTGCTGAGCTACCTTTACGTGTGCCCCACCAACAAACAGAAGGTCGTCTCATCCTTTTATTTCTTTTTTTTTTTTTTTTTTTTTATTCATTCATTTATTTATTTATTTTACAATTAGGTGACTGGGAACTAGAGCGGGCTAACTCCATTTTATTCTCATTTTGTAGGAGAGTGTATGATGGCGCTAAAATCACGGGGATTTATTGTTTGGTGATTTGACGACTTCTTATGGATGCTTTTTTATTTTTTAACAAATTATGGTTCAAATTCGTTATTCATAGTTCATGAACTATTATAAAAAGCACTGATTCACATTAACATACAGATACAGTAACACCAGAGCTCAAATAATACTTACTTACGAAGTTTTTGTGATTAGTGAAGCCTGGCCATCTTGGAAATTGGCCCTGTGTTGTGATAAATTAATGGACTGCCCCGAACAGTATGTCAAAACTGGAACTTAACTATTGATTTAGACCAGTATTCATTATTATTCGTGGTTGTCGAATTTGTTGTTTTGTTAAAAGTAAAAAAATACTTGCGTAATTATGCTATTGGTTTCGCCAAATAACGAAAATACTAATAATAAATCCTTGATTTAGACATCTGGAATGAATTCTGCACTGCTCTTAAATGGGAAATGGTTAGCTTCATGCCATAATTGCCTCAGTCATTTTTCACTGTCACATGACCCATAAGAAAAAGCTATTTGCTTTCCACAATTTATGTTTTATCTTTGTCGTGTACATGTACATTTATGTCACATTAATACGCAAAGGTCGAATTGAGGCTTCTTGGCTTGTTTTCCGAAAATGTTAAAAAAGATTTAAGCAACTATGCTGTTAGGCTAACAAAATGATACAAATAACGGACTGCCTAGATATGTCAAAATTGGAACCAAACATTGATTTAGACCAGGATTTGTCTGTAAGACTCACTTTTTCTCAGTTCCGCCCTTAACTTCACAATTGTTAGCCTGGCATACTAAAAATTGCAATTGTTTTTTCTTCATGCCTATGTAGATTTTCAGTCATCCAGGTCATAGTAATCTGCAAAGGTTGAATCTGGCAACTGGACTGTCCTTTTTTATTTTTTTGGCCTGTTTTCCGAAAACATTCAAAAATGACTTGGGCAATCATGCTAGCAGGCTAACGAAATGACTCCAACGGAGTTAGCTCACTCTACTTCTGAGCGGCTCAATTGCCATGAGACGACTGTGGCTCTGATGCCGCATCCCTCCTCTGTACTCCAGATAATGATGCTGAGCGACCCGGAGCTGGAGAGCGCCGTTCTGATCAGCTCGGACGAGGGGGCGAGCTTTGAGAAGCATCCCATTAGCTTCAACGTTCTGAGCCTCCTCTTCCACCCGGCGCAGGAGAACTGGATCCTGGCCTACAGCCACGACAGCAAGGTGGATTTTAAGAGTAGAAGCGCAAGCGAAATTGCTCGGGTTGTCATGCGGATGTCTTGATTGCGGTGGGGGCTGCTGGCTATCTACATCCCCGCTGTTATTACCGTCGATATTATCTTCCAGCTGTACAGCTCCATGGACTTCGGGAAGAGGTGGCAGCTCGTGCACGACAACGTGATGCCGGGTCGATTCTACTGGTACGAACGCGCACGTGCGGATGTGTATTAGAGCCACACATTATAGATTGGAGAGTAAAGTCAAAATGTAATGACAAAGGTGTGTAATTGTAATTATCGGAAAAACCTTTACCTTTTTATGGATTACCTTTTTCGTGTATATGATCTGGTGCATATGTGAAGCCCTTTGAGACTTTCCTGTGATTAAGGGCTATATAAATAAATTTGCCTTGACTTGACTTTTATTCTTGTGAAATGACAATTTTGGAAGTATGAAACATTTATATACATATGGTAAATGGGCTGTCACTTATATAGCGCGTTAATACCTTTGGTACTCAATATATGCAATTTTGTCTCAAATGATGAATGTATCCCCCCAAATTTTTTGTTTTTAAAAAAATACTTGAAAATTACTCTTGAAAACTTGACTTTTTTTCCCCCTCAAAGATATGAGTTTTTTTTTGCAAGAATAAAACTTTATTCTCATGAAATTACAATTTAAATTGTCCAAAAAAATGTTCCTCTTTTTTCCTTTTCGTTTTTCTCAAAAGTATGACTTTATGGCTTTGATATTGAAAGTAAACGTTTGGCCATAAAATTGAAACTTTAATCTTGAAAATATACAACTTTTGTCTAAAAAAATGTACCATTTATTTTTTCTTGATAATATACAACCTTATTCCTATAAAATGAATTCAACCATAAAAAATAAAATAAAAAAAACTTTTTTTTTTCTCATGTAAAATTACACTTTAGATCTCGAAACTAAAAGAAAAAGTCAACTTTTTTTCTGGAAAATAACATTTTTCAAAGATTACAATTTGAATCGAGCAATTTTTCAAGGTGGCCCTAATAATCCTCCGCACGGATTAAATGTTCATAGATTTTTTTTTTTTCTGTCCCGTCTCTTCAGTACATTTTCTTTAACATTACAATTTCGTCAAACTGCCAGTGGCTTTTGATGCAAGCCCGTTTATTGGTATGTTTTCACACATGCTTCTCAATTGAAAATACTGTTTGAGTGACAATTTCATCCATGCACATGAGCACTACTTCACAGTAATAAGTCACAGGTGTGCCTGAAAGAACGCCGCGTGTTTTTGTTGCAGTCATTTGAAACTGGTACAACATGTGCTTTTGTCACCTGCTGTTCATTCCCCTTCTGCCTTGTTTGTCTCCTGCTTTGGTGAATTCAGACGTAATCGCCGCTCGTTTAGTGGTTCAAAAAACATGCTGTTATCGCTTTGAGATTGCGCAATTACAAGACTATCTCCTCTTCCTTCCCGCCAGGGCCGTAATGGGGCTGGACAGAGAGTCTGACGTGGTCCACATCGAGACGCGGGTCGCCAAAGGCCGTGAGTGCTGCACGCCGAAGACCCTTTTCGCCTTTTATTCAGAGCGAGGTCGCGAGCCGCTCCTTCACAACGCTCTCCCTGAAGTGCAGTAAAGCAGAATAGGTCCAGCTGTCAAAAAAAAAAAAAAAATAAAAAAAAAAACGCGAGGGAGGGGAGAGTTTTAGGGCGTTGATGGATGTTTCTTCTACTTAACGCGTCCCCCGCGTGTCGCCCTTTCAAAGCCGCGTGGCGCTCTAATGCGCAGTCAGTGCGATCGCAAGCTTTGTCTTCAATGGGGGGCGGGGGGGGGTCTGATGCTCACAATCCACGTGTGGCTTAAATGTTTATTGTGTGAGTCGTCGCGGCATCGTTCACCGTACTGAGATTTTAATTAACATCCGCCGCCGAACCTAGACAGAAAGTGCGGGAAAGTATTCACAGTGCTTCAATTTTTGTCCTAAGCAACATTTTGCTGAGCTTCATTTACTAGATAATACCTGTTTTTTTTTTTTTTTTTTCCCGTTTATTTGCTGTTGTATCTCATAGTCTGCTTCGTTATGACGCACGGGTTCACTAGCTAACGGCCAATCGGAGTGATCAATGGCCGACGCCATTTTGCATACGGCCAACAAAATGGCTCATTCATTCAAACTATCTTAAGAAGCAATCTCTGAATTCTACGAAATCCGAAATGTTACTTTTGGAAAGGATTATCTGCACCACAGAATCACATTTTGTGACGCGGGGGTGGCCGGGAGCCACGCCCAGCATTGGCCACCACGTCGCTCCGCCCCTGGCCATGACACCATGCACGTTGGTCATTGACATTCATTCAGTCATTAACACAAAAAATGGACTACAAAATACTTGTATTGATGTTAAAACATTTTGAAATATACGTTCCTCACCTGCGGGTGCACCTATTCATGGATTTTATTTCAATATTGTTTTTAAATATAGATTTTTTTGTGGGGGAGGTGATTCCCGTTTTTTGTTGAAAATGCTTTTTTTTTTCAAAGCAATAATTGATAATCCCATTTTTAAAATTTTGGACACGTGTTGGTGTATTGACTGGTTGAAGTCATTTTTATGGATGGGGGGGATACTTCCCTCCAGCCCCCCCCTTTTTGCACACCACTGATTTAGAATTTTCAATAAACCTACCATATGTATTTTGGGAATGTGATTGAGGCTAAACGCTCGCAATTTACTCCAAATTGATTTCCTTTGGCGTTGTCTTTCCAGGCGCTCAGTACGTGAAGTGCAGAGCCCAGCGGTGCACGGAGGCCAACAGGCAGTACCTCTTCCCGGGACACGTGGACACCAATTCCTTGGTCGTGCAGGACGAATACGTTTTCACTCAGGTCTGCTTGGCCGTAAACTATTTTGTCCTTTTTATTGCACTCCGAGGTCATCTTTGCCCCCCCCCCTCCCCTCTTGCTTTTCTGCTCACTCTACATCCAATTCCTGCTTTTCCATCAAAATCCAAATAATGGCTTCCTGAAACACACCTGTTCCCCAATGTGCGTTTTGATTATTTTTCAACCCGTCATCAAGGCGGATTTCCAAAGACAAAAAGGTGTTTGCAAAAAAAGAGGTGAAAAATGAGCTGTGAATAAAGCGTGGCGGTGTTCCTTAATGCCATTCACTTAACGTTTGACTCCAATTAGGCAGCCGCCGCCAGGGCCATTATTAGAATTAAATTTTCCAAATGACCTCCGCTCTCATTGATTTCAACCCACCGCTAAGACGTTCTCTTGTTTGCAACCTTGATGCGTTCAGTCGCGCATGTTATGCTGGATTTAAGGCAGAGTACATTAAGGAATCCGTTTTTTTTGCATATTTTAGGGACGGACAGCCATTTTTAGCACAACCATTAAGTGACATTTTAAAGACCCTGTAAAGTGAAATTTGAGATTTGTTTACAGATATTTAATTCAAGTTTGAAGACAATGGCTAATGTAGCGATATAGCTGTACGTTATTTTCCCCAGTTCCTGATTTTTTTTTTGGTGGGGGGGGGGGGGCGTGGCTAAAACGACACCTCATAACACACTTTGGGTCATGAGTTGGCCCTCCCCACAATATAAGAACTTAAGCTGCCCAGTGACAGTCAGCTCACGAGCTAGGTGGTGACGATCTGATTTTTCATGATTTTGAAGCCTCATTTCATATACTTGGTGATTTATTTTTTCTTTATTTTTTTCAAAATTGGCCCATTGTCCCCAAATGGCTTTGGACCATTTCACCCATTTCCCCCCGTGTCGACTTTGTTTTTCGTTCGTTAACTTTGCATTTGATTATCACTTTATCTCGCTCCGTCGGTTAAATAACCTGTTAAATGGCTCTACTTAGCCAGTCTGCTTTGGTCTCCAACTTTCGCCGTTTACGCCCCGTTACAACATGTTTACTTTTTGAATAATTGAATATAATTGTATCGCATTGTATTATTATTTATTTATCCAGCCACAGATGTAATCTTTTAATTTAAAATGCAGTGACCCAGTTTCACTTCATTCGCAGACTTGATTGGAATGTCAGCATCGTAAGACTGGTAAAAATAAATAAATACGCGACGGCGAGTTTTCAGAAATGCTCATTCAATAAAATCGCGTTTAGCCGAGGTGAGATTGCGAACGCGACGCCGGACGCCGCACGTGGCGGGCACACGCCGGCGACTTTCCGGTGACTTTCATTGCCGGGGGGGTGGGGGGGTGTGGGGGCATTTGGATTTAACTTGACAAAGAGTAATGAGGTTATCGATTGGGGCTACAACGAAATAAGCAGTCTTCAACACCTGCACGCTCCCGCGGGAAGAGAAGGAACGGTCCAGTGCAACATCCTCAAAAATGGGGCCTTAGAAAAGGCAACTCATTGATTTTCCATAGATTATTCCATTAGAGCCCTAATGTAGTGTGTAGGGGGACAAACACCATCCTTCTAGTTGATTGGAAAATAAGCAAGCGGGCTGGCGTTGGCCGGGGCCTCTAAGTGGATGGGAAAGTGCGAGTGCATTAAGGTCCTCCAGACACGCTGTAGATAAAGTCAACATCATTTCCAGCGCCTCTTAGCTTGGGACTAATTGAGATGATGATGAGCGTTTCTGTTGTGCTTGCATTTCGGCGCGCTCTTGACACGGCGCGCGGCGTTTTGGAGAAGCAGTCACAAATTGTGAAATGAATACAGTACACCTCCTTCAGGAGACGCCTTCCACTCGGCGTCCTTGTTTTTGCAGATATCTCGGCTGCCTGAAAATTCTCTCACATAGGCAAGAAAAAAAAAAAAAAAAGAAGAAGCCTCTTGTCCCATTTCAGGTTTTTTGTTGTTGTCATCAGACAGCCTCCATAGAAATGAATACAAAGTTGTGTTCATGTTATGTCAGGTTACCCAGTGAAGACATGAATAGCGCTGCTGTCACAAGTTTTGCAATGCTACAGTCGCCCCAGTTGTTATTGACACGTTGAAAGCATCTGCGTCGAATTGAGCCGTTCTAGCGAGTTCTCCCTCTTCTTCCGCCACTCTAACTGTCAAACCGGCAAGTCTCTTCCCGGGCTCAAAGGCACATTTTCTGAACCCTCGTTGCGCTTTGCCGATGGAGTTTGCCGCTTTCCTCGAGGAAAGCCGCAAAAGCGTCCTCACTTTGCACTCTCGACTTTGCCACGCACTGTACGGCTTCCTGTGGGGAACTATCGACAAAATAATTCTTCTGTACCAAGACTTTGAGGTTTAACAGACAAGGAAAAGACGGCTTAAAAATGCTTAATTAAGATATATTATGCTTAATTAAGCATAATCGACACCTACATTATATATAAATGGTCATGTATATAAAACGCCGTACTCAACTGTCAAATGTCAAACGTGGAAAATGGATGCTACTTCGTCTTGCATCTTCCTTATGTCGACACATAAATACATGTTTGAAGTGAACTCCATTGGCTGCAAAATATCACATAATAATCACGGGGTTTATCCAAGCTGTGACAACGAGGCGCTCTAAAGCGTCGACGCCATACCGCAGCCTTGGTCTAAATACTGGCTGTCAAGTCCGACTTTGATAAAAAGAGAGACAAATTCTGCTCTTCTCGACTCTTCCGCCTTTCTCTGCATGTCATGCATGCACTCGCGGAATACAACGAGGCACTCTGAAGCGGCCATGCTGGCGGACTATCCCAAGGGAAGATGTACTTTCGGGGTGTAGGTTGCAATTTTGCCCGATAGCCGCTGATGTGAACGTAAGTAGCTCAGATTCTTATATAGTGGGGGAGGGGCGACTTGTGATGGGGCCCCGTTTTAGCCACGCCCATAATATTAAGGAAAATGAACAAGAGCGGAAGAGCAGAACGCCTCGCTCACAGAGATATTGTCAGAAATAGGCTGATGACAAAAGATTTACTTGGTTGTTTAATTTCCCACTTGATGGATGGGCAGTCAAATATTTGGGGACAATAAAAAAAAAAAAAGTCACATTTTCAATAATATTTAAAAAAATACCACTTTTGTATCACCATTTGAACAGAGGCTGTTTGACCTTTATTTTTTCAACTTTTACGCCACATTTTGTTACACTACCCAAGGTCCTTTTTGAATGATTAAAATCTCAATACATTTTGCGGTGCATCAAATTATGAGCAAAACCGTTTCCCTTCCAATCAAACAGGATGCATGCGTTTTGATCGGTGGTGTGATGGTGAAGTGACACGCGATTCTTCGCTTTTCATGACCAAGGTAACCAAGTCGGGACGAGCCAGCTACTTTGTGTCCTACATGAGAGAAGCATTCAAACGCATGCAGTTACCCAAATATTGTCTGCCCAAGGTAAGTTTCAATAAGCAAAATATGTTGTGCATTCCGGATTTTGCTCTAATGATGTATTGTGTTAAAGGTCCATCCAATAGAAAGCTTTTAAATTAGGTTTAGCATTTTAATCAAACATATCAAATTAATTTGAGACTTTAGAAAAAAATATATATACAGCACAAGCACTTATTTTTGTCCATGTCAAATGAATAGACATAGCTGAACTTTTACATCGAAATGAAAAATGTTTATTTTCCATTAGTGCTACCTACACAAAAGGATTAATGCATTTTTTTAATGAAGGGCCATTATGAGAATATGATTTCAAGCTGCATTTTTTTTTTATCAAGGTTGAAGGTTTTAAGGGACGTTTTGTCAACTCGAGCTCTTTCAGTGTCTTTAAAACAGATTCCTATAGCGAAACAGTGGAAATGTTCAAAATGTCCTTGACCAAAAGTAAGCAACCTTACAGTTTCATATAAAGTACCATATCTATCATCTAATTTGGTAAGTAAATTACATAAAAGACACCCCTGTGTGGCGCATGATGTGTGGCCACTTTAGGGGGCAACTGAAAGAATGTCAGTGAGCAGTAGAGCAAAAAACTGGCCATTATTAGAATCAAATTTTCCAACTGACAAATGAAAAAATGTATGGGCTTTTCTTACTTTCTTTTTTTGTCTGATTTATTTATTTATCAAAACATTTGAAACTGGCGAAAAGTTGTGTTTTGTTGGTGCTTGAGGGAGGATAATGGCATGCATCTGGTCGCATTCATTAGCCACAATGTTGACGCTTCCTTTATCACCTCCGTAGCGATTAGATGACATAGATAACGGCTTTACAAAAAAAAAAAAAACAACAACAACTGTGCATGATGCCAAAAGTAGCAGAGAGACGTTTATACGACTAGCGCCTGAGAAAAAAAACATGAATAGGTCGATACGACACGCTCCTTTTGCTTACGGCGATGCTAAGCTAATGTCAATGCTTTTCATTACCTTTGATGGGAGGGCTAACATGGCCGCCACGTACTGTGTGTACATGCGTTGCTTTTGATGGGAAAGTCACACCTGCCAACATGGCCGCCGCATTGTCACTTTTTTTTTTTTTTTCTAGCCTGCTCTAGTCTACTTTAAGTCTGTTTATCTGAAAAGAGAGCAATCATTTGGCGAGTCTCTGTCTGTTGATGGTGGCCAATTCTGGAACTAGTAAACTTTTAAAGTCAAAGACACTGTTGAATCCGGGTGTCTTAGTTCTGGTTCCATTGACTCACTGTTCCACTGTGTTTTAATTCTGTAAACAGTCCCAAATGACAACATTCAAGCCCCTTCGCTAATTCAAATATATCAATTAGCACTTTGGAATTTCTACTGTGCTAATTCAGCTAATGCTACACCTCGCGGCCTCCTCGTGCAGGACATGCATATCATCAGCACAGATGAGAAGCAGGTGTTTGCAGCGGTCCAGGAGTGGAACCAGAACCACACGTACAGCCTGTACATCTCCGACTCGCCCGGCGTCTACTTCACCCTCTCGCTGGAAAATCTCCGGACCACCAGGGGACCCACTGGTAACCTACTGGTCGACTTCTACAAGGTAGCGACTTTGCCTGCTTTTTTTTTTTTTTTTTTCCTATCCTACAGAACCGCTACTAAAAAAAAGACAAGCTACGCCAAAAGTCTGGTTTCCTGAACCACCCGCTGTCTGGCAAAAGGCCCTGCTCGAAAAAATGGCAAAATGTCAAAGGTAGCAGCGGCGCTGTTACCTTTGCCTTTGCCGTGGACAAGACAATGCTCGCGTTGTCTGTTCCTTCATCGAAAGTCAACCTCATTTTAATACAATTCATTTCAAGTGAAGAGAATAATTATATCCCGTTTTTGAGTGCTTAAAACACGTGTTGGTTTAGGTAATGCAGACAAAGTACCTTGCTTTGGTAATCATGCGAGACTTGTAGGTGTCGATTATGCTTAATTAAGCTGGGTATTCATTTTTCATTATTTAATTTTTTTATAGCTTCATTGCGGACAAGTAAGAGGCAAACGTTTTACAGAGAGGGTCTAAGTCTTGATTTTTACACCACAAAAATGAATGTAGAGTATTTAAGTTGAACATTTCTGGCTAAGAGTATGAACAATTATCAACACATTTTTCATCTTTGCATGACAGTTTCATTCCGATTCATTTATTTTATTTTGTGTCTTATGTAGTTCAATATAATAACGCTGATATAATGGACCAGTATTTGTTACAATATCAGTATTGGTATTGATGAACCTGAGAGAAAAGTTTGCCGTTGGCCGTCCTTAGTCACAGCAATAGAAACTACACACACACACACACACACACACAAATGCAGTAATGCAGGTTAGACTGAGTTTAGGTTAAATTCCAGAAACTCTAGTTGTCGTAAGCTCACCTGTTATTAATTTTTTTATTCAAAAAGCATAACATTTACCATTTCAGTGTATATTTATAGTGGGTGTTTCAAGAAAATTTAGAATTAATTACTCAATATATACTATGTAAATAAAAGTTAGCTTCAACCTGGAAACCAGAACGATCTAAAAAAAAAAAAAAAAAACGAATTGAGCTAAATTCACCCAAAAAGCAGCGACGTCCGCTTTTGCCTTTTAACTTTGAATTTTCAGCGCGCAGTAACACCCAGAATGTATCTTGAATGTGCAGTGAACGAGACTAAGCATGCCGTTGTGTGACTGGCCAGGTGGAGGGGATCAACGGCATGTATCTGGCCAACAAGCTGGTGGACCACCGCATCAAGACCTTCATCACCTACAACAAAGGACAAACGTGGGCCCTGTTGCCGGCGCCCGTTGCCGACGTGGCCGGGAACAACATCCACTGCGTGACGGTGAGACAGCGGATGCTCTCGTTCGCGGCAGCAAACGACGCCCGCGGCGCCTATCATGCGCGGCACGTTACGACCTCATCAGCCGCGCTTTGGATGCGCTTTGATTTACGGCCCAAATCCGCACAGGTCTGGCCGCGGCGGGCGCTTTGGTTTCGCCTTTGCCAGCCTCCCTGAATGACCAACGGGGAGGCTCGGGCGCTGGAATAGTTTTATTATCCGTGTAAGTCACGCCGTGTCATTAGGTGTAGTTTCGGGGGGGGGGGGGGCAGACTTTCCATTAACCTGCCTGACTTCAATTCACCAAATGTGGTCGCGCCAGGCTAATGAATGTTAGATTACACTGAATTATATTACGTAGATGTGTTGTCAGTGAGTCAGCAGGTGAGATATGCGACTTATTTCCTCAGACACCATGTGTGTTTTTTTTTTTTTTTTTTAATTTGTATTGCCTTTGCTTTCCAATATCGTGTTCAACTGCTAGGCCATGTGGTATATCGCTCACAAAAAAAATGCTGGGTTGTTTTCTTAACTGTGGATTTTGAGCAGATTAGGTTACTTTTACCCAAGGTTGGGTTAATTATTTTGACCCAGCAGATTGGATTGAAGATTCTCTCCAAAAACGAGTGAGTCAAAAATCACCCATATTGGGTAAAAACGTTTGGGGTTATTTATTTAACTCAAAAGGTTGGGTCAAATTAATTACGTGCAAAACAACCCAATTTTTGCGGGTTGTTTTGTGGATTATTCATTTGAATCATTATTGGGGGTTAAAAAATGGGTTATTTTGCACAAACCCCCCAAAGTGGGTTGTTTTATACTACACGTTATCATTTTGACCCAATTTGGGTTATTTTTGACCCAGCTGTTTCAGAGTGTTGGATTTGGGCGTTCAATTCCCAGTCAATTTGAGCTAAGAGAAATGTAAAATACAGATGGGTCCCTGTGAGTAAAAAAAAAAAAAACATGCCAAACATACCATGCAAGTGAGTCACTGTGGCGACCCTGAAAGGGTGAAGTTGTTTCTTCTTTGGAAATGTTGGCAATGCAATTTGAATTGTTTTTCACCACAGCTATACTGATAACTTGGTAGCCTAGTTTTAACGTATCGGTAGTTTTTACCCCATGTTTGATCCAAATTTTGTGCTGGGTTAAAATCCTCAGCCCAATGCGCCGGGTATGAATAACCCAGCATTGGCTCGGTCTTTCTTGGAACCAACGCTGGTTTGGCTAGTTCACTAATTTTGGCTATTTTGAACCCAGCAGTATTAAGACTGTATTCTTGTTTTTTGAAAGCTCAGTTTTACTGCGCAACAGGGTAGTTTGATGTACTCCCCTTTGTTGTGATTTGTATTGTGATGGCTATCTTTAGGAAATGTAGTCAAGATATGTGAGGGGACTGACGGAGAGAAAAGCGCTATCGGAGCAAAATCAACAGAGAACGATAACAATGGCAACAACAACGCTACATAGGAGTAATTGTATCCCACCCGGAGAAACCAACAAATCAATTTTTTGTGTGTGTGTGCGCACGCAACACAAAAAATATATATTTTTTTTCAATTGACCTTTTTTGCTAAGCGTCATTAGCTTAGTTAGCGCCACAGCCCATTAGTCGCATAACGTTAGCATTTTGGTTAACGAGCTAACAACAGCGTGCCATTATTTGACCGCTAATGATGCTAAATTGCTTACTCTAGCGCACGTAAAGGTGTGCTATTGTGCTTGCCTTTGGGGGATTCAATAGATCCAGCCGCTTACGGATGCAGTTCCTTTAATCAGGGAACTGCTCCGAAAACAGCTGTAAATTCTGTACAGTATTGATGCTAACATATAAAGCTGTAAAAACCCTTAAAAAGCAATCGCGGATTTCTGCATTATAAAGGCGATTTCCATGACAGAAAGATAGGTTGCATAAAAAAACATTTTTTTTAAAAATCGGAGATATAGCCGTGGTTGGTTCCAGGATTCCCAGTGATATATATTGTGCTCATCATCAATTATGTACTGTACTGTATCTCGCCTTGGGCTATATTTCACATTTGACTTTGTTGCGGCGATGACCCCGGTACTGACCTCTGACCCTTCCCTGGCTCCCCTGCACCGCCTGCCTTAACCTCCGTGGCCTTATTGATGTTGTCCAATATGCTGCATAAGGAGTGGAAATGATTTTTCGCTTCTTACCGTCGCATCCTGTCGGACTTTAATTACACGCTTGTTTGCGTTTTTAAAAAAAATAAATAAAAAAAAGATGAATTAAATGCCCTCCATTTCCTCATTGTTTTTTTCTTTTTATCTGGGAGACAACAAATGTGCCTTTTGTTTCTTCCCTGAAAATGGGAGCGCTTTTCTCCAGTGGTGAAGGCAGGGCTGATTCAGACCGATTCCGTTAAAATGATACATAATTATGTTCGAATGCGATGTGATGCTATTCTTAATCTTTTTCCTTTCGTTGACAGCCTTTTTGTTCGCTGCATCTTCATCTGGAGATGTCTGAGAATCCCTACACCTCTGGACCTATCACCAGCAAAAAATCAGTACCAGGAATCATCGTTGCGACAGGTACGGTATTTTGTTGTTTGTATTTGTTATTTATTATTTTGGTACGTGGTGTTGAATAACTTCCCGTTTCGACTGTTTTTGATTTACAATTTGCTGTAGCTATTTGCTGAAATATGTGTATAATTGACATCCATTATAAATGCATTGGGGGGAAAAAAGACTTTTTAAACACCCAAAAAGTCTTGATAAACCACCAATAAATACCCCCCCCCCCAAAAAAAAAATCGATAGAAATATTGGGGGGAAAAAAAATCACTTTGCGTGTCCACTGAATTATCCAGGTCCTGTCAAAAATCAATAACATGTGAGTGATTTATTTCACCTCTTCTCCCCACTTTCCCAATAAAATCATAAAACTGTCAAAGATTGAAAGGGATGAGTGATTTATAACTGCAATTAATTCATTAAAAAAAAAAAACAGAAAAATAAATCATACCCGTAAAAAATAAAATTGACATCACGAAAGCATTTTAAATACTTCAGTCTTGAAATAGAATGGAAGATTTCCTGCGTTCCTTCAAATTTGAGTTGAGATCATTTGAGCCGATCCTAAATCATTGCGAGTGATACTGTTACGCCTTGACAAATATGTGATTTATGCCCCCCCCCCCCTCTACCCACCCACTTTGCCATGATAACAATAAAACTGCCAAAGGTCAACGGGGAGAAATGATTCATAACTGTAATAAAAAGCACATATGTCACAAATAAAACAAACATCTGGAAGATACAAAACGTTTTATCATCTCAATCGTTATCAGTGGTTCAAATAATATACCGTTCATCTGACAAATAGTCAAAGTAACGTAAATGTGTGAACCTTTAATTAATCAACATTAAAACACAAAAGGTGCAGCAAAATCAATTTAAAGAGGATATAATAATACTTCCTGAGTAGATTACTGTAGCTTTACCACGCTATTCTTCTTTTGTCTTTTTTTTTTTTTTTTAATGCTAATATTTTGTAATATTATCTGCACACGTGCATGCGTGCACTACGCGGCCCACTGGAGGTCAAGCTCCGCACAACAGAAGCAGCACATATACTGTAATTCTCGGGCAAGTGGAATAGGATGATTGAGTGTGTGTGTATAAGAAAAGACAACTCAACTCAACTTTATTTAATTATAAGGCGCTCTAAAAAACAAACCACAACTATTAACGCAGTTCTGCACACAATAACGATCAAACATAAAACACGATAAATAGCATTGGTGATGATGATGACGTTGATCATAATAAATACTTTAAGTGTCGGGCCAATCAAAAAGGAGGCTAAATGCTAATATTGAGTCCGATGGCCAATGCGTGTACCCCGCTTTAGAATTATTATTTTTTTTTTCCCCCCCCACACAGTTACACACCAACTCTTTTTGCCTTCAAGCTTAAATCTCAGTTGACAATATAAAGTTGCATTAATGTGTCCTCTGTTGGCGAATGAGGGCGTACAAAGATTCACCAAACAATTCAATATTTATCAGATGATGCTGTATTTCAGTGTACTGTCTTTTTCCAAGTGTGAAATAATCATCCCCCCCCCCCCTCCCCCTCCTTTCAACTAGGCAATATTGGAACGGAATTGTCCTCGGCCAACCTTGGCATGTTCATAACGTCTGATGCAGGGAATAGTTGGCGACAGGTGGGCGTGCGCGCGCAAATGCACGCAGCGTTGAAAGAATCATTGTGTGTCATTAGCACAACGGTTGTTTTTCCTTCTCCGTGTGTAGATCTTTGATGAAGAGCACAACATTTGGTTCCTGGACAACGGAGGAGCTTTGCTGGCCGTGCTGCACGCACCCACGCCGATTCGACACTTGTGGTGCGTACAGCTATTACGCGACGGTAGCATGAAGTTACCGGGGTAGAAAGTTTTTTTTGTTGTTTTTTTTCCGTTTAGTCCGAGTTTGCAAGAGCAGTGTGCGCTAGAGCCCCTCTGTATGGAAAGTAAGCAAAAATATTGTTTGTGGTCATCTTTGTCAATTAACCCTTTCATGCACAGTGGTCACTACAGTGGACAAGCTATTTAAAAGTTGCTTAAAAGAAATACATTTATATTTTAAATAATTACATCAAATCATAATTAATTCATGAAAGGGTGAAAATATTTTTTTAAATTTAGATTATTTAATATAGGTGAAAGCAACTTTTAAATAGCTGTCCACTGTAGTGACCACTGTGCATGAAAGGGTTAATTTCATAAATGCACTTTTGGGGGTTCGATTTTTAAAGTGTTCATTTCAGTATTACTGTTAGAGAAGAAGGACGGTCAAACAGTTGTTTGGGGAAATTTAGTTTTTATTTTATAACACAACAGTACTTTTTTTTTTATATTGTACACGACAAATACTGCATATAAAAAAAAAAAAACGTTAATGCTAAAACTAATAAAAACAAAACGAAACCAAAACATTTTTGAAACGATAAAATCTGATCAGAACTAACAAACATGCGCTACAAACGAATGAAAATGAACTGAGTTTGAAAAACAAAAGTCAAAATGAAACAAAACCGAACTCATCATGAAAACTCCGAGACCTTTAACTGCTAAACAGCGAACAACTTTAGTTACACGCAGTGTACTCGTAACTAAGCCATGTTTGCCATCTAATGGTGAATGGTGATATTACAACTTAATACGCATATTTGCAGATTTTTTTTTCCATTTTTTATTTTCTTTTTTGGGGGGGTTAGGATTAATTAAGGGGCCACTCATAGAGTTCAGTGGCGTGTCAAACTGATCGAGCATTTTACTAGTATACTATTAGCCTAGTCGTTCTATTACTATTATATTCGTCTTACTAGTGGGGACAAAAAGTGTTTTAGTACACGGACCTTAAAGTGGATATCGAAGATATCGAATAAATGCTTTCCATTTTGCCGCTCCTCAACTGTCGCAATCATTTCCAACAGCGACGAGTCCGTTTCAACCAGCTGCCCGCGCTGGGATGCGACGCCCTGAGTGCTTTTATGTAAATCGGACATACAAGGTGGAAACCTGAGAAGGGCCTCCTCAGTCGCTCACATTGCAGCAGCTTTGTAACGCCGCCGACTTTGGCGTCCCCGCACTCGCCGATCCCCAACAGCCCCCCCCCCCCCCCCCACCCTCCCGTCAAAAGTGATTAAGCTGCTCAAGAGGTGATTTCCAACCCGGCCCAAATCTATTTCCAGTGCTGCAACCTGAGTCATATCTCTCTTTGCGGGCGTTTTGTCACTTATATGTGGGAGGGACATTTATCCTTTTCGTTTTTGGCTGTCCTGAAATGTTGTCACCTTGAGGAGCATCCAAAGTGCTTCATTTGTTTGATAGAAAACAAAAAGCGTTGATCATATTTCACGTGCCCTCATTTCTCTTGTTGTTTGATGTTCTGCTCCTAAATGTCGCACTCTATCGTGTCTCACATGAAGGATCAGTCTAGACGAAGGCAAGAAGTGGGACCGTCACACTTTCTCCCTGGCGCCTCTCTACGTGGACGGAGTCCTGATGGAGTCGGAATCGGACAACCACATTATCACGTAAGGAATGGGGGAAGTTAGACGGGAATTAAGCAAGTGATTTACTGAATAGACGTACGATGTGCACCCACTGGCGGAGCTAGAGGCGGAGCTAGAGGCGGGGCCGCGGCGGCACTGCCCCGCCCTGAAATATGATTGGACACAGATAATTGATTTTTGGCTATTTTCAAATTTTTCCAGGATTTTTTTTCCCCCCACATTTCCCCCGATTCTCCGTAGAGAACATACAATGAATGTCTATCAGCGTTTTCTGAAGAATTTTGGAGGTTAGTAAAACATTTTTTGGAGCGTTAGCCTTGGCCCCCCCCCCCATAGCCCCCGAAGGATAAAAGTCTAGCTCCGCCACTGTGTGCGGCATCAAGTGTATTGTAGGAGCAAAAGTGACTCTGGTATTTTATTACCTTCTTTTATTTCATATTTAAAAAAGAGTAATGATTTGATTAAAAGACTCAAACATAATTTTTTCGACTTTTATACTTATTACAGAACATTGATTCAACTGCAAAATAAAAGCATACACATAAACTTGTCTCACAGACTTTAGTGGCTGCCTGACTTCCTGTTTCGATCAATGGGGCAGTTACAATTGAGCGCCCTGAACTCTGCCTAGCAACAAGCGGCCATGTGAGCGGGAAGAACAATTCCGAGCCATTGTGTTCATCGGCACTCTTGACCGAAAGCATGCTCAAATGCATTTCTAACAGTGTTGAAACAATTCCTCACGAGTCTAAATGCATTTTGCGCACGGTCCCGTAGTTTCTTTGGACACTTCAGCCATCGGTCCGAGTGGCAGCTGATCAAAATCGACTACAAGGGCCTGTTCAGTCAGAGATGCATGGATGGAGACTATCAGACATGGTCCCTGCACAACAAGGTAAGAGGAAGATGTCTTCTTTCGACGTGTTCTTAAAGGATGGTGCGGTGAAGAGCGGCAGGATTGAGAGACCATATAAATTTTTTTTTAAAAAAACCATGGCCACTCCCGTGGCGTTGCAGCCCTCCCTCTTGCAAATCCGCTGCAGTGTACTCATCTGCTGGATTACCAACATCAGGTCTAACCTGCCTCCGCGCCGTTCTCACCCTCACCCAGTTTCCAAATAAGATTCAAATTGGAACATTTTCAAAATTCCCCATTTTAACTTCCCATGAAGATCTACCAATTTCTATACTAGAGATAGACCGATATGCTTTTTTCAGGGCCGATACCGATACTGATTATTAGTAGTCAAGGAGAAAGATAACCGTTATTTGGAACCGATATTCATTTTCAGTAAAAAGGAAGATATCGGCATCAAAATCTAGAGAAAAATTTACAGGTTTGCACAACAATTTTTTTTTTCAATTATTATTTCAAGAAATTTTTGACAATATACATCTCTGTTATAAAATTCTAACAAAATGTTGCGGGAGCACCCGGGGTTGTCAGCGTGTCTTAAAAAGGATAAATGAAAACTTAAAGAATAGCTCCATGTAGTTTTCTACAGTAAATGAACATTTCAAAATTTCAAAATGACAGAAATGTTAAACTTTCACATATCTTTCTTTTGATTTCCACAGTTTTAAATTGATTTATTATCGGCCAACAGAGTTTTAAAAAAGGCCGATGCCGATATTCGCCAAAAAGCCAAATGTCGGTGCCGATAATCGGCCCGGCCGATAATCGGTCTATCCCTAATCTATACTTCGGAATGTTTTTCATAACTGATGCCAAAATGTGTACATTTTGCTACTACCAATGCCTTTATTCTCGTACACTGTCCTTCTATTCACCTGAAAGTCATTTCTTTTGTTTTATCACAGTCAACACCTTTTTGTATTTCCATTCAAGGGTGAGCTGTGCGTGATGGGCGAGAAGCAGATTTTCATGAAGCGCAGGCCCGGAAACCGCTGCATGTTGTCCCAGGATTATTCCAGGATCTATTCATCCGAGCCATGCCAGTGCACCGCCTACGACTTTGAATGGTGACTACGTCTTCTCCCGGTTAAACACTTCTAAATTTCACAAATTTACTGCTAATTGCTTCCCCGACATGTTTGCAAAGAGACTCGGTTATCCAGTGGCCGTTAATTAAAGACACGCGGATCGGTTTGCATGCATTAATACAGTAGCGGGTTCCGAGAGTAGCAAATATGACTGCGTCCTTTGAATCTAATTATAGCGAGAACTTTCCATCACTCCGCTGCGATTTGCAAATAGCGTATTAGAATTCAATTAATAATGAATTGCGCAATTAATTTTAAATGCCTGTCAGATATTCTGTTTGATCAGGCTTGTCTGACAATCTTGTCGCTATTTATGGCGTTAAAATATGCCGCTATGAAACAATTATAAAAGCTTCCTCGTCAAGTAGGGATTATTTGGCAGTCTGGAGAATTCCCTAAAAATCGCTGTGCTTTTTTGCCTTTTCTGTCGGTGTGTGTTTGCGTGTGTGTGTGTGCGCGCAGTGACTACGGCTGGGAACGCCGCACCGATGGGAAGTGCTCCCCTGCTTTTTGGTTCGATCCAAACGGCGTGGCCAAAAGTTGCAGTGCGGGCCAGAGTTTCCTCAACAGCACCGGGTAAGTGTTCCCTGAAATCCAGTCCATCAAAAATAATATCATTTTTCTACTACCAGTGCCACTTTTTGACCTTTTAATATGCGATTAAACCTGAACATGCAGCTGTGCTACTAGCATGTCAAAGTTGGCCGACTATTGCGCAACGGAAGAAAATGGAAACTGCGAATGAGTCGTGGACGTTAATCATCTTTGGCATCGCTTCGCTTTCTTAGGTATCGCAAGGTTTTGTCCAATAACTGCAAAGAGGTCGGGAGGAACGTGTACTCGCCCAGACGTCAGGGGTGTCGCCCTCGACCGCCCCGAGGCCTCCGCTTGACCACCGGTGGGGGCGAGCTGAGCGCCCCCGTGGGAAGCAACGTGACGTTCATGGTGCATCTCCAAGACGTAAGTCAGAGTTTCACACTGTTTAAACCCATAATATGTAACTTTAAACAAAAAAAAAAAAAAGGCATTTTCACCCAAACCAAAATTTTGTTCTATTTTTCAGTATTTGATCTAGCCTAGCAACTATCTCCCGTTTGTGAAAAGATAACTAAATATATTCTGTATTTCTGTTGCAGAAAATAATCCTACAATAATTACTGCGTAAAACAAAAATAATTCAATAAATAACTCCTACGAATGAAATCATCTTTTTGAGGCCTTAGCTGATACCAAATACACGAAGCGGAAACACAGCCGTATTAGAATTGAAAAATGCAAAAAAAGTTGCGCAATCATGGGGTGCATCTGTTATTGTAATGCAGAATTCCAGCCTAGGGGGCGCCAGTTACATATTGCATCTTTAAACGGGAAGTCAACCCAAACATATTTTTTTCAAGAATATGTTCTATGCAAGCCCACTAGTTGAAACGAGGCATTCTGATAAATATTGCATTTGTGGAATAACCCGTTTTTAGCCACCTCTGGGGGCGGCCATTTTGTCACTTTTGTCGACTGAAAATGACATCACAGACCCTCAGGGCTCAGGTAATGACCAATCACGGCTGACCTGTTTTCTGCAGCTGAGCTATGATTGGTCGTTACCTGAGCCCTGAGCAGCTGTGATGTCATTTTCAGACGTCGGAAGTGACAAAATGGCCGCCCCCTGAGATGGCTAAAAAGGGGTGGATTTTGCTGCTTAACTCATATTCCACAAACGCAATGTTCAGAATGCCTTGTTTCAACTAGTGCGCCTGCTGGGAACATATTCTTGGAAAAAAAAAAAAAGTGTTTCGGTTGATTTCCGCTTTAAATGTAGAAAGCTACAGTGTAGTGTGTTGTCTCATGTTCGCCTTGTTTGTCGAGCGTGTTGACAAGTTCTAATTACCGTGTGCAAGCTAATTACTATCTGTGATTAGCATCGCTAATTAGCCTTATGCACAGAGCAGCTCGGGATGAGGTGGTTTGAGTTAATCAGGTCAAGTCAGAGGCACCCTGAAAGCAACATAACATGTACAACTAGTATAAAATGACAACTTGCAGGTCCGTTTATAGCTCACGCGTGTTTTGGCTGACGTCGGGCTGCTGGTATTTGCTATCCGATTCACCGTACGTGGCAAATTAGGACTCTTAAATGTTCACGTGAAGAAGATTAATGCTGTCACGTTTGAGCACTCCAGAATAAATCTTGTCTTCATCGCGAGATGGAAAAGTTCAGTCCTTTGAAGCAGATACACGATGGTTGTAAATGAGAACGAAAGGCAACTCGTAGTAATTATCTCTGTGAAGGTCGGCGTGGAATGATGAGGTGTAAAGTGGAAAAAAAAAAAAAAAAAAAACGTACACGTGGTAATGATCTGCTGTTTTTTCTTTTATGAATAAACATTAGGCATAAGATTTTTTTTTTGTACCAACATATTGTATTTTATCTGAAAGTAAGTATTGCTCACAGTGTGAAATTTCTTTATTTTCTTCTCGGTCCTTTAAAAACTCAGCCCCTCAAATCTGTGTACTGAGCAATATAACATTTAGCAGGCTTGTTTATCATGAGCGTAACCACCCAAAAAAAATCTCAATAACACATACTTGAAAAATACACATGAAGTCTGCCGCTTTGGTTTGAAGGTGGCGCTTCCGCGTTGGTGTCTGCTCCATGCTCCTTATGAGTGTTTTCATTTTGTATTGGTGTGTTTGTCTCATTCAATTTCGTGGATGCCTATCAAACTGGTGTTGGGTGTTCATAATTTCTAAATATCCAGGGGGAGCTAGTGAGTAGGGGTGTGGAAAAAAAATCGATTTGCCAATATATCACGATTTTTGGCCGCCAAATACAATATCGATTTTCAGCTTCTAATATCGATTTAATGATGGCAGTGTGTAACACTCCATTTTCTTTTTTTTTTTTCAGAGAAAATGTGCAAAAACACAAATAATACATAGGATATTTTGGTTGGTTCATATATAACAGACAATCGTGAGTTTTGGTGGTGATCAGAACTGCATATCGTCGCTGTCCCGTGAAAAACACTTTTATTTCCATTTTTAACATTTTTACGTGAATGGGGTTTCTGCATTATAGACATCCCAATTATGTGAAAATTTTAAAAAAATTATATGAAATTGGACATACCTGTTTTTCACAGGACAACGATGATATATTTTCACCAGCAACCTTTTGTGAGTTTTCCGGCATGTTGATGCCCCCAAATCTAATTATCTAATTAGAGTGACAAAACTGTAACGGAACTACTACTGATAATGATGAATGTAGCGGTGTTGTTGTTTGCAAATCTTTGTGTGGCCTCTAGTGGAAAAGCATCTGGCAGCAGCCAACGTACTCTTGCGTCTTCCTTGCGACTGTATCCAGCGTTTTGATTTTTATTTAATAATCTTATTTTCTGGGATGTTTTCCTTGCAGCAACGTTTGTTTATGTTCAATGTGCAAATATTACCAAGATGTGTGTGTGAGCGTTTTCCTAAGAACTAGTGAAGAGATTGTCCCTAGAAACGCTGTTGATGGGGAGCTCTGTGTGAATTTTCCAGAATAACTAGGACAGCGCCTTGGGATGAGAAGTGTGGGTTTTTTTTGTTGTTGTTTTTTTTTTTTTTAAAGGGAATATTATTCGGGCTCGAGCAATGCCAAGGCCCTTTTGGCATCGTTATATTATTGTGACGAATGAATGGCCTTTTTAGGGGTCTGAAAACGTAACTTATAGAAATTACGTCTATGCTGGTGATTTTTTTTTTTTGCACCCCCTGAAAAGTTAGAACAACTTAGCCCATGATGGTTTCCAGTTGCCCAAATGAGTCCCAATGGGAAGCAACTATACTAGACAGATGAGCAATACTCAATTGCCAAGCCTCTTCACATCCACCATCTAATTTGAACGAGCACATGTCAGTTTGATGTTTATTTTGAGTAATCCTTCTAAAAAAAAAAAAAAAAAAAAAAATATTTTAAAAAGCTGGCTCTGGTAAATTGGAAAAAAATTATGAAAATTCATTGATCAACATGAACTTGAGTGATGTCTATCATACCGGAAGACAGGGCAACATCTAAAGACCAAAATTGAAGGGGAAGTCAGCCATTTTGGTTTGAAGCAGCAATTTGGGAAAACTCCAGGGCTCCTACTTTGACAAATTCCAACTCGGTATTTCAGCCAAACGAGCCCAAAATAGAAGCAGTAATACTTGACAGATGATTGACACTCAACTGCCAAGCGTTTCCATCTATGCCATCTAATGTGGGCTGAGCAGGATGGCAAAGTTTGATGATCAGTTCGGGGATTCACCCAGGAAAAACCCCACTCAATAGATTGGGTTGACTTAATTACTGCTGAGCAATTAATCCAATTCAAATCGACATCGCAATGTAGTAGAGTGCAATTTTCAAATGGCAACGGCTATAATTGAAAAAAAATGCATCCTTTGGGTCAGTCAGTAGGCTTTTTAATTTATTTCATTTAAATTCACTTTAAAACTCTAAACTCAGAAGTAGATTATTTTTGCGTAAACCTAACCTAAAAGACCAAAACATTTATGTATAATAAATCTGATATTATTTGAATTCTGATTATTTTATTGCTAGTTTTTTTTTTTTTTTTTTTTTAAA